>NW_026712111.1:0-360637 GCF_026419965.1 Kogia breviceps | reverse complement strand
AAACCCAAATGTCCATCAACAGAACAATGCACCAAGAAGAAGGGGGCCCATGCGCACAATGGAACATGAGCCACGGAAGAGCATGCAACAGTGCCGCTGGCACCACCGTAGAAGGATCTAGAGATACCCACCCAAAAGGAAGTACGAAAGAAACCGAAATAGAAATATCCTATGACATCACTTATAGCTGTTACTTCAACATTGATACCCATGAAGTCATTTCCAAGAGAAGGCCGTGCATAGATGCAGAAAACCAACTATGCTTAACCAAGTGGAAAGGTGTAAGGAATGTATGAATTTGGATATGGGGGTTTACAGACATGTACTGATACATATGAAATATATAATCACAAAATACCTAAGGAATACCAAGAGAGGTCGACTCAACACTCTGTAATAACCTACACGGGAAAGGATCCAAAGATGAATAGATTGATACATACATATGATGAACCAGATGCAGTACACCTAGAACACACACCACATTTTTATCCAATTGGCTGTGATACTAGATAACAATTAAATTTTAAAAAACACACAAGAAGTAAGGAGATATAAGCTCTTGGGGGTTTGCCCTGACACACTGCACTCTCATTTGCAGCCTACTAACACAATTTCCAGGAAGCCTCTGTTGCAGGAAAACCCAGAGTTGGAAATGGAGAAATGCTGCCGCCTTGTGGCCGTTTCCCGCAAGAGCGGCTTCAAACTCATAGCTATGGGTCACTTAACATTCACAAGGACTCAGGCCTCTAAAAGACACCTGCCCTCAAAAAAAAAAATGTCCTGAGCTCGGCAGTGGCGAAAAAAATTCAAAGCAGGCAAATGTGTCAAAGAGATAGTATGAAGAGGTAAGTTTTACTCACTCTTTATCAAAAAAAGCAAAATGGAGAAAAGCTCAACCTCAGGAATGATCAGACTCCTCTAAGCTACAAAAAGCTTTCAGCTCACCCAAGTTAACTACCGTCAGCCAAAAGACTACAAACAATAAATGCTGAAGGGGTTTTAGAGAACTCTGCTCCCTCTGTCTGCGGAGGACATGTCTAGTTGTAACAGCCAATAATGAGAACAGAAAGGAGCTGCGTTTTCAATTAAAAATTGAGCCACCCTTCCATCCAGAACACCCACAGCTGAGCCTCTCACCTGAGAAGACGGGCTGCAAGAGCTGCAGTCCACGAGTTTTCACAGTAGCCAAGACACCGAAGCAACCCAAATGTCCATCAACAGATGAATGGATAAGAAGAGCTGGTCCGTGGACACAGTGGACTATTAGCCATGGAAAACAAGGAAACACTGCTCTTTGAGGCACCCGAGATGAGCCTAGAGATCATCACAGAACATGAGTTAAGTCGGAAAGCAAAAGGCATACCGTATGACATCACCTATAGGCGTTATCTAACAGCTGACACAAATGAACATATTTCCACAAAGAAAGACACTCACAGACTTAGAAAACAAACTAAGCTGATGTAAAATGAAAGGTGGGGGGAATGGATAAATTAAGATTAGTGTCACCATATGTGTACAAATACGTATTAAATATATATATCAAACAGACCGACCATATAGCAAGGGAGGTCACCAGAACACTCTGCAATAATTTACATGGGAAGAGGATCTGTACAAGAATATATATATATATAAAACGTACAAATGAACCAGATTCTGTACATATAGGACCAACAGTATTCTAATCATTACCCCGATTTAAACAAATTAAAAGAGCGAACAAGAAGTAATGTGACATACACTTCTGGGGTTTTTTCCTGGCACATTCCATTCTAATTGACAACCTGGGAACAGGACTTCCAGAAGGCTCTGCTGCCCTAGTAACCAGATGTGGGAATGTAGCAATGCTGACGCCTTGTGGCCGTTTCCCACAGCAGCAGCTTTAAAGTCAGTGCTAATGGTCACTCAATATTCACAGCCATTGCAGGCTTGTAAATGACACCTGCCCTCCAAAACAAAATCCTGGGGTCGAAAATCGACCAAAAAAGTCGAAAGAGGGCAACCTTCCAAGAAGACAATTTCGAGAGGTTTATTGTACTCACGGTTTTTTTTTTTCTGTTTTTGTTTAACAGAATAAAAAAAGGCGTGGAAAAATGCTGAACCTTAGGAATTATTAGACACGAAAATACACGTTACAAAAACCTATCATGTCACACGACTCAGCATGGCCAGCAGCAAAACTTCTGCAAACAAGAAATGCTGACGGGGTGGTGAAGAAATGCGTACCCTCGGTTCTAAGTGGGACGTGGTAAGAGCCCCTAAGGAAAACACAGTGGAGTTGCCTGGAAAGGGTCAACATTGAGCGACCGTTCAATCAAGCATAGCCACTGCTGGGTCTATCACCTGAGAGGATGAGAATCAAAAAGACACGGGCTGGCAATCCTGCAATCCAGCAATGTTTACCATAGCCAACACTTGGAAGCAATGAAAATGCCCAGCCACAGAGGAATGCAGAAAGGAGCAGTGGTCCATGGACACAATGGAAGAGTACTCCAGTGAAAAGTAGAAATTCCATTTTAAAAACAGATATAAGTAAGGAGACATCAGCTTTGGGGGGTTTCTCCAGACACATCCCACCGTCATTGATAACCAAGGAACACCACTGGCAGGAAGGCCTGTTTCACTAGTTACCAGAGTGGGAAACGCAGAAATGCTGCAGCCCTGTGGCCGTTACCTGCAACGGCAGCTTGAAAACCCGTGCTAATGGTCACTTCGTGTGCACAAGTCCTGGAGGGCTGTCAATGAAACCTGCCCTCAAAATGTCTTGAGGGAGGTAGTGGCCAAAATATTTCAAAAGGCGGCACATACTTCAAGAAAAGAATGTGATGAGGTAAGCTACACACACACAGTTTGAAGAAAAAAAGGGCATCCCTGAAAGCTCAATTTCAAGGCTTTATGAGACGCATGCAAATCCAACCACAGAGGTATGGGCTCACACCAGTCAGAAGAACCATCAGCAACAAGACTACCAACAATTCATGCTGAAGGGGTTGTGGAGAAGTGCATACCCTCTAGGTTAAGTGGGACTTTGCCGCCAGCCGCGGCGGGTCCTCAAAGTGTAGCAACAACCGACGAGAGGGGGTAGGGAACTGAACGCACCAACGTATGGGATCAGAAGGGCACAAGCAACTGACGCTTGCAAGGCAAGTTTAATAACAAAGCATAGCCGTATATATACCCCTAAAGCAGGGAATTTGCTTCGTCACGCCTTATCGGCATCAGCTGGTTGGTTGGCTTCTCGGCTTAGTCACACCTTATCAGCATCAGCTGGTTGGTTGGCTGCTCGGCTTCTCCCTCAAAGGCACCAATTTCCCCTCCAGGGTTGCTTTTCCTAGCTTTAGGGAACAACCAGGGACTCCCAGTAACTGAGCAGGTCCCTGGAGCGATTTGGCCAAAGACCATCTCCTTTTGTATGTTCATACCATAAAGTCCAGGATGCATACCAAGGAGAGTACAGTCGGGCCCTGAGGCTTAGGAGGGTCTTAGTGGCGCCTTCCTCAGAGGGCAATGCTCGCCACAGGACTTCACCTGGTAAGAGGCACTAATGGGAACAGAATGGAGGTGCCTTTACAAGGTAAACACTGAGTTACGATATGATCCAGCAGGCCCACTCCTGGGCCTATAACCTAAGAAAGAAGACAGAAGTGGAAAGACACAGGCAGGCAAATCTGCATTGCAGGAGTATTACAATAGCCAGGACATGGAAGCAAGCAGAAAGTCCATCAACAGATGAGTGGACAAAGAAGAACAGGGACCTGAGCAGATGGAATATTAGCCAAGGAACAAAAGGAAACAATGCCATCAACAGCACCATCGGTGAGGCTAGAGTTCATCACGCACCTTGCAGTAAGTCACAGAGCAAAAGATACATAGCCTACGATATCACTTATAGGTGTTCCCTAAAAATTGATATCACTGAAGATATTTCCACAGAGAAAGGCAATCACAGATGCAATAAACAGATTTATGGTTCACCCATGGACAGGTGTGAGAATTGTGTACATTAGGAAATTGGGTTTAAGAGAGAGATACAAACACACGTGAAATACAAAATCACCAAAGGCCTACGGAATACCAAGAGAAGAGTACTCAACATTGTGTCATAAGCTACATGGGAAAAGGATCCAAAGAAGACTAGATACGTGTTTATGTGTAAAAGAGCCACATCTTTCACACCTACAACAAGCAAAACATTGTAATCAAACTTGCTGTGAGAAACAATAAACATTGAATTAAAAAACGAACAAGTCAGTCGTGAGGCACAAACATAAGGGGCTTTTTCCTGGCACAGTCCATTCTAATTGACAACCGAGAATACGACTTCCACGGAGGCTCTGTTGCCCGAGTAACCAGGTTTGGTAAAGGAGACCTGCTGCCGCCTTGTGGCCGTTTCTCAAAACAGCAGCTTTAAACCCAGTGCTAATGGTCACTTGATATTCAAAATCATTGCAGGTGTATAAATGACACCTGCCCTCAAAAACGATTCTTGGGTCGTCAATCTAGGAAAAAAACTCAAAAGACGTGCACATTTCAAAACGACAATTTCAAGAGGCATATTTTGTGCACATTTTGTCTCCTCTTTCTTTCTTTCTCTTGTGATAAATAAAAGGGCCTGGAAAAATGCTCAACATCAGGAATTAATAAAGCCATGCAAATCCAGTCGACAGAAACGTTCACCCACCGTCGTCAGAATGATCATCAGCCACAGAGTCTACAAAGAATAAATGCTCAAGGTGTTTTAGAGAACTCTGTGCCCTCTAGCTGCCGCTGGGACGTAACCTGGGAACAGCTAGTAGTGAGGACACCGTGGAGGTGCGTTGAAAGGTAAAAATTGAGCTAACCTGTAATCGGGTAGGCCCACTGATGGGCCTATCTCCCGAGTAGACCAAAATCAAAAAGACACAGGCTGGCCATCCTGCACTGCAGCAACATGTACCATCGCCAAGACTTGGAAGAAACCCAAATGTCCATCAACAGAACAATGCACCAAGAAGAAGGGGGCCCATGCGCACAATGGAACATGAGCCACGGAAGAGCATGCAACAGTGCCGCTGGCACCACCGTAGAAGGATCTAGAGATACCCACCCAAAAGGAAGTACGAAATAAACCGAAATAGAAATATCCTATGACATCACTTATAGCTGTTACTTCAACATTGATACCCATGAAGTCATTTCCAAGAGAAGGCCGTGCATAGATGCAGAAAACCAACTATGCTTAACCAAGTGGAAAGGTGTAAGGAATGTATGAATTTGGATATGGGGGTTTACAGACATGTACTGATACATATGAAATATATAATCACAAAATACCTAAGGAATACCAAGAGAGGTCGACTCAACACTCTGTAATAACCTACACGGGAAAGGATCCAAAGATGAATAGATTGATACATACATATGATGAACCAGATGCAGTACACCTAGAACACACACCACATTTTTATCCAATTGGCTGTGATACTAGATAACAATTAAATTTTAAAAAACACACAAGAAGTAAGGAGATATAAGCTCTTGGGGGTTTGCCCTGACACACTGCACTCTCATTTGCAGCCTACTAACACAATTTCCAGGAAGCCTCTGTTGCAGGAAAACCCAGAGTTGGAAATGGAGAAATGCTGCCGCCTTGTGGCCGTTTCCCGCAAGAGCGGCTTCAAACTCATAGCTATGGGTCACTTAACATTCACAAGGACTCAGGCCTCTAAAAGACACCTGCCCTCAAAAAAAAAAATGTCCTGAGCTCGGCAGTGGCGAAAAAAATTCAAAGCAGGCAAATGTGTCAAAGAGATAGTATGAAGAGGTAAGTTTTACTCACTCTTTATCAAAAAAAGCAAAATGGAGAAAAGCTCAACCTCAGGAATGATCAGACTCCTCTAAGCTACAAAAAGCTTTCAGCTCACCCAAGTTAACTACCGTCAGCCAAAAGACTACAAACAATAAATGCTGAAGGGGTTTTAGAGAACTCTGCTCCCTCTGTCTGCGGAGGACATGTCTAGTTGTAACAGCCAATAATGAGAACAGAAAGGAGCTGCGTTTTCAATTAAAAATTGAGCCACCCTTCCATCCAGAACACCCACAGCCGAGCCTCTCACCTGAGAAGACAGGCTGCAAGAGCTGCACTCCACGAGTTTTCACAGTAGCCAAGACACCGAAGCAACCCAAATGTCCATCAACAGATGAATGGATAAGAAGAGCTGGTCCGTGGACACAGTGGACTATTAGCCATGGAAAACAAGGAAACACTGCTCTTTGAGGCACCCGAGATGAGCCTAGAGATCATCACAGAACATGAGTTAAGTCGGAAAGCAAAAGGCATACCGTATGACATCACCTATAGGCGTTATCTAACAGCTGACACAAATGAACATATTTCCACAAAGAAAGACACGCACACACTTAGAAAACAAACTAAGCTAAAGTAAAATGAAAGGTGGGGGGAATGGATAAATTAAGATTAGTGTCACCATATGTGTACAAATACGTATTAAATATATATATCAAACAGACCGACCATATAGCAAGGGAGGTCACCAGAACACTCTGCAATAATTTACATGGGAAGAGGATCTGTACAAGAATATATATATATATATATATATATATATATATATATATATATATATATATATATATAAAACGTACAAATGAACCAGATTCTGTACATATAGGACCAACAGTATTCTAATCATTACCCCGATTTAAACAAATTAAAAGAGCGAACAAGAAGTAATGTGACATACACTTCTGGGGTTTTTTCCTGGCACATTCCATTCTAATTGACAACCTGGGAACAGGACTTCCAGAAGGATCTGCTGCCCTAGTAACCAGATGTGGGAATGTAGCAATGCTGACGCCTTGTGGCCGTTTCCCACAGCAGCAGCTTTAAAGTCAGTGCTAATGGTCACTCAATATTCACAGCCATTGCAGGCTTGTAAATGACACCTGCCCTCCAAAACAAAATCCTGGGGTCGAAAATCGACCAAAAAAGTCGAAAGAGGGCAACCTTCCAAGAAGACAATTTCGAGAGGTTTATTGTACTCACGGTTTTTTTTTTTCTGTTTTTGTTTAACAGAATAAAAAAAGGCGTGGAAAAATGCTGAACCTTAGGAATTATTAGACACGAAAATACACGTTACAAAAACCTATCATGTCACACGACTCAGCATGGCCAGCAGCAAAACTTCTGCAAACAAGAAATGCTGACGGGGTGGTGAAGAAATGCGTACCCTCGGTTCTAAGTGGGACGTGGTAAGAGCCCCTAAGGAAAACACAGTGGAGTTGCCTGGAAAGGGTCAACATTGAGCGACCGTTCAATCAAGCATAGCCACTGCTGGGTCTATCACCTGAGAGGATGAGAATCAAAAAGACACGGGCTGGCAATCCTGCAATCCAGCAATGTTTACCATAGCCAACACTTGGAAGCAATGAAAATGCCCAGCCACAGAGGAATGCAGAAAGGAGCAGTGGTCCATGGACACAATGGAAGAGTACTCCAGTGAAAAGTAGAAATTCCATTTTAAAAACAGATATAAGTAAGGAGACATCAGCTTTGGGGGGTTTCTCCAGACACATCCCACCGTCATTGATAACCAAGGAACACCACTGGCAGGAAGGCCTGTTTCACTAGTTACCAGAGTGGGAAACGCAGAAATGCTGCAGCCCTGTGGCCGTTACCTGCAACGGCAGCTTGAAAACCCGTGCTAATGGTCACTTCGTGTGCACAAGTCCTGGAGGGCTGTCAATGAAACCTGCCCTCAAAATGTCTTGAGGGAGGTAGTGGCCAAAATATTTCAAAAGGCGGCACATAGTTCAAGAAAAGAATGTGATGAGGTAAGCTACACACACACAGTTTGAAGAAAAAAAGGGCATCCCTGAAAGCTCAATTTCAAGGCTTTATGAGACGCATGCAAATCCAACCACAGAGGTATGGGCTCACACCAGTCAGAAGAACCATCAGCAACAAGACTACCAACAATTCATGCTGAAGGGGTTGTGGAGAAGTGCATACCCTCTAGGTTAAGTGGGACTTTGCCGCCAGCCGCGGCGGGTCCTCAAAGTGTAGCAACAACCGACGAGAGGGGGTAGGGAACTGAACGCACCAACGTATGGGATCAGAAGGGCACAAGCAACTGACGCTTGCAAGGCAAGTTTAATAACAAAGCATAGCCGTATATATACCCCTAAAGCAGGGAATTTGCTTCGTCACGCCTTATCGGCATCAGCTGGTTGGTTGGCTTCTCGGCTTAGTCACACCTTATCAGCATCAGCTGGTTGGTTGGCTGCTCGGCTTCTCCCTCAAAGGCACCAATTTCCCCTCCAGGGTTGCTTTTCCTAGCTTTAGGGAACAACCAGGGACTCCCAGTAACTGAGCAGGTCCCTGGAGCGATTTGGCCAAAGACCATCTCCTTTTGTATGTTCATACCATAAAGTCCAGGATGCATACCAAGGAGAGTACAGTCGGGCCCTGAGGCTTAGGAGGGTCTTAGTGGCGCCTTCCTCAGAGGGCAATGCTCGCCACAGGACTTCACCTGGTAAGAGGCACTAATGGGAACAGAATGGAGGTGCCTTTACAAGGTAAACACTGAGTTACGATATGATCCAGCAGGCCCACTCCTGGGCCTATAACCTAAGAAAGAAGACAGAAGTGGAAAGACACAGGCAGGCAAATCTGCATTGCAGGAGTATTACAATAGCCAGGACATGGAAGCAAGCAGAAAGTCCATCAACAGATGAGTGGACAAAGAAGAACAGGGACCTGAGCAGATGGAATATTAGCCAAGGAACAAAAGGAAACAATGCCATCAACAGCACCATCGGTGAGGCTAGAGTTCATCACGCACCTTGCAGTAAGTCACAGAGCAAAAGATACATAGCCTACGATATCACTTATAGGTGTTCCCTAAAAATTGATATCACTGAAGATATTTCCACAGAGAAAGGCAATCACAGATGCAATAAACAGATTTATGGTTCACCCATGGACAGGTGTGAGAATTGTGTACATTAGGAAATTGGGTTTAAGAGAGAGATACAAACACACGTGAAATACAAAATCACCAAAGGCCTACGGAATACCAAGAGAAGAGTACTCAACATTGTGTCATAAGCTACATGGGAAAAGGATCCAAAGAAGACTAGATACGTGTTTATGTGTAAAAGAGCCACATCTTTCACACCTACAACAAGCAAAACATTGTAATCAAACTTGCTGTGAGAAACAATAAACATTGAATTAAAAAACGAACAAGTCAGTCGTGAGGCACAAACATAAGGGGCTTTTTCCTGGCACAGTCCATTCTAATTGACAACCGAGAATACGACTTCCACGGAGGCTCTGTTGCCCGAGTAACCAGGTTTGGTAAAGGAGACCTGCTGCCGCCTTGTGGCCGTTTCTCAAAACAGCAGCTTTAAACCCAGTGCTAATGGTCACTTGATATTCAAAATCATTGCAGGTGTATAAATGACACCTGCCCTCAAAAACGATTCTTGGGTCGTCAATCTAGGAAAAAAACTCAAAAGACGTGCACATTTCAAAACGACAATTTCAAGAGGCATATTTTGTGCACATTTTGTCTCCTCTTTCTTTCTTTCTCTTGTGATAAATAAAAGGGCCTGGAAAAATGCTCAACATCAGGAATTAATAAAGCCATGCAAATCCAGTCGACAGAAACGTTCACCCACCGTCGTCAGAATGATCATCAGCCACAGAGTCTACAAAGAATAAATGCTCAAGGTGTTTTAGAGAACTCTGTGCCCTCTAGCTGCCGCTGGGACGTAACCTGGTAACAGCTAGTATTGAGGACACCGTGGAGGTGCGTTGAAAGGTAAAAATTGAGCTAACCTGTAATCGGGTAGGCCCACTGATGGGCCTATCTCCCGAGTAGACCAAAATCAAAAAGACACAGGCTGGCCATCCTGCACTGCAGCAACATGTACCATCGCCAAGACTTGGAAGAAACCCAAATGTCCATCAACAGAACAATGCACCAAGAAGAAGGGGGCCCATGCGCACAATGGAACATGAGCCACGGAAGAGCATGCAACAGTGCCGCTGGCACCACCGTAGAAGGATCTAGAGATACCCACCCAAAAGGAAGTACGAAATAAACCGAAATAGAAATATCCTATGACATCACTTATAGCTGTTACTTCAACATTGATACCCATGAAGTCATTTCCAAGAGAAGGCCGTGCATAGATGCAGAAAACCAACTATGCTTAACCAAGTGGAAAGGTGTAAGGAATGTATGAATTTGGATATGGGGGTTTACAGACATGTACTGATACATATGAAATATATAATCACAAAATACCTAAGGAATACCAAGAGAGGTCGACTCAACACTCTGTAATAACCTACACGGGAAAGGATCCAAAGATGAATAGATTGATACATACATATGATGAACCAGATGCAGTACACCTAGAACACACACCACATTTTTATCCAATTGGCTGTGATACTAGATAACAATTAAATTTTAAAAAACACACAAGAAGTAAGGAGATATAAGCTCTTGGGGGTTTGCCCTGACACACTGCACTCTCATTTGCAGCCTACTAACACAATTTCCAGGAAGCCTCTGTTGCAGGAAAACCCAGAGTTGGAAATGGAGAAATGCTGCCGCCTTGTGGCCGTTTCCCGCAAGAGCGGCTTCAAACTCATAGCTATGGGTCACTTAACATTCACAAGGACTCAGGCCTCTAAAAGACACCTGCCCTCAAAAAAAAAAATGTCCTGAGCTCGGCAGTGGCGAAAAAAATTCAAAGCAGGCAAATGTGTCAAAGAGATAGTATGAAGAGGTAAGTTTTACTCACTCTTTATCAAAAAAAGCAAAATGGAGAAAAGCTCAACCTCAGGAATGATCAGACTCCTCTAAGCTACAAAAAGCTTTCAGCTCACCCAAGTTAACTACCGTCAGCCAAAAGACTACAAACAATAAATGCTGAAGGGGTTTTAGAGAACTCTGCTCCCTCTGTCTCCGGAGGACATGTCTAGTTGTAACAGCCAATAATGAGAACAGAAAGGAGCTGCGTTTTCAATTAAAAATTGAGCCACCCTTCCATCCAGAACACCCACAGCCGAGCCTCTCACCTGAGAAGACAGGCTGCAAGAGCTTCACTCCACGAGTTTTCACAGTAGCCAAGACACCGAAGCAACCCAAATGTCCATCAACAGATGAATGGATAAGAAGAGCTGGTCCGTGGACACAGTGGACTATTAGCCATGGAAAACAAGGAAACACTGCTCTTTGAGGCACCCGAGATGAGCCTAGAGATCATCACAGGACATGAGTTAAGTCGGAAAGCAAAAGGCATACCGTATGACATCACCTATAGGCGTTATCTAACAGCTGACACAAATGAACATATTTCCACAAAGAAAGACACGCACACACTTAGAAAACAAACTAAGCTAAAGTAAAATGAAAGGTGGGGGGAATGGATAAATTAAGATTAGTGTCACCATATGTGTACAAATACGTATTAAATATATATATCAAACAGACCGACCATATAGCAAGGGAGGTCACCAGAACACTCTGCAATAATTTACATGGGAAGAGGATCTGTACAAGAATATATATATATATATATATATATATATATATATATATATATATATATATAAAACGTACAAATGAACCAGATTCTGTACATATAGGACCAACAGTATTCTAATCATTACCCCGATTTAAACAAATTAAAAGAGCGAACAAGAAGTAATGTGACATACACTTCTGGGGTTTTTTCCTGGCACATTCCATTCTAATTGACAACCTGGGAACAGGACTTCCAGAAGGCTCTGCTGCCCTAGTAACCAGATGTGGGAATGTAGCAATGCTGACGCCTTGTGGCCGTTTCCCACAGCAGCAGCTTTAAAGTCAGTGCTAATGGTCACTCAATATTCACACCCATTGCAGGCTTGTAAATGACACCTGCCCTCCAAAACAAAATCCTGGGGTCGAAAATCGACCAAAAAAGTCCAAAGAGGGCAACCTTCCAAGAAGACAATTTCGAGAGGTTTATTGTACTCACGGTTTTTTTTTTCTGTTTTTGTTTAACAGAATAAAAAAAGGCGTGGAAAAATGCTGAACCTTAGGAATTATTAGACACGAAAATACACGTTACAAAAACCTATCATGTCACACGACTCAGCATGGCCAGCAGCAAAACTTCTGCAAACAAGAAATGCTGACGGGGTGGTGAAGAAATACGTACACTCGGTTCTAAGTGGGACGTGGTAAGAGCCCCTAAGGAAAACACAGTGGAGTTGCCTGGAAAGGGTCAACATTGAGCGACCGTTCAATCAAGCATAGCCACTGCTGGGTCTATCACCTGAGAGGATGAGAATCAAAAAGACACGGGCTGGCAATCCTGCAATCCAGCAATGTTTACCATAGCCAACACTTGGAAGCAATGAAAATGCCCAGCCACAGAGGAATGCAGAAAGGAGCAGTGGTCCATGGACACAATGGAAGAGTACTCCAGTGAAAAGTAGAAATTCCATTTTAAAAACAGATATAAGTAAGGAGACATCAGCTTTGGGGGGTTTCTCCAGACACATCCCACCGTCATTGATAACCGAGGAACACCACTGGCAGGAAGGTCTGTTTCACTAGTTACCAGAGTGGGAAACGCAGAAATGCTGCAGCCCTCTGGCCGTTACGTGCAACGGCAGCTTGAAAACCCGTGCTAATGGTCACTTCATGTGCACAAGTTCTGGAGGGCTGTCAATGAAACCTGCCCTCAAAATGTCTTGAGGGAGGTAGTGGCCAAAATATTTCAAAAGGTGGCACATACTTCAAGAAAAGAATGTGATGAGGGAAGCTACACACACAGTTTGAAGAAAAAAGGACATCCCTGAAAGCTCAATTTCAAGGCTTTATGAGACGCATGCAAATCCAACCACAGAGGTATGGGCTCACACCAGTCAGAAGAACCATCAGCAACAAAACTACCAACAATTCATGCTGAAGGGGTTGTGGAGAAGTGCATACCCTCTAGGTTAAGTGGGACTTTGCCGCCAGCCGCGGCGGGTCCTCAAAGTGTAGCAACAACCGACGAGAGGGGGTAGGGAACTGAACGCACCAAGGTATGGGATCAGAAGGGCACAAGCAACTGACGCTTGCAAGGCAAGTTTAATAACAAAGCCTAGCCGTATATATACCCCTAAAGCAGGGACTTTGCTTCGTCACGCCTTATCGGCATCAGCTGGTTGGTTGGCTTCTCGGCTTAGTCACACCTTATCAGCATCAGCTGGTTGGTTGGCTGCTCGGCTTCTCCCTCAAAGGCACCAATTTCCCCTCCAGGGTTGCTTTTCCTAGCTTTAGGGAACAACCAGGGACTCCCAGTAACTGAGCAGGTCCCTGGAGCGATTTGGCCAAAGACCATCTCCTTTTGTATGTTCATACCATAAAGTCCAGGATGCATACCAAGGAGAGTACAGTCGGGCCCTGAGGCTTAGGAGGGTCTTAGTGGCGCCTTCCTCAGAGGGCAATGCTCGCCACAGGACTTCACCTGGTAAGAGGCACTAATGGGAACAGAATGGAGGTGCCTTTACAAGGTAAACACTGAGTTACGATATGATCCAGCAGGCCCACTCCTGGGCCTATAACCTAAGAAAGAAGACAGAAGTGGAAAGACACAGGCAGGCAAATCTGCATTGCAGGAGTATTACAATAGCCAGGACATGGAAGCAAGCAGAAAGCCCATCAACAGATGAGTGGACAAAGAAGAACAGGGACCTGAGCAGATGGCATATTAGCCAAGGAACAAAAGGAAACAATGCCATCAACAGCACCATCGGTGAGGCTAGAGTTCATCACGCACCTTGCAGTAAGTCACAGAGCGAAAGATACATAGCCTACGATATCACTTATAGGTGTTCCCTAAAAATTGATATCACTGAAGATATTTCCACAGAGAAAGGCAATCACAGATGCAATAAACAGATTTATGGTTCACCCATGGACAGGTGTGAGAATTGTGTACATTAGGAAATTGGGTTTAAGAGAGAGATACAAACACACGTGAAATACAAAATCACCAAAGGCCTACGGAATACCAAGAGAAGAGTACTCAACATTGTGTCATAAGCTACATGGGAAAAGGATCCAAAGAAGACTAGATACGTGTTTATGTGTAAAAGAGCCACATCTTTCACACCTACAACAAGCAAAACATTGTAATCAAACTTGCTGTGAGAAACAATAAACGTTGAATTAAAAAACGAACAAGTCAGTCGTGAGGCACAAACATAAGGGGCTTTTTCCTGGCACAGTCCATTCTAATTGACAACCTAGAATACGACTTCCACGGAGGCTCTGTTGCCCGAGTAACCAGGTTTGGTAAAGGAGACCTGCTGCCGCCTTGTGGCCGTTTCTCAAAACAGCAGCTTTAAACCCAGTGCTAATGGTCACTTGATATTCAAAATCATTGCAGGCCTATAAATGACACCTGCCCTCAAAAACGATTCTTGGGTCGTCCATCGAGGAAAACAACTCAAAAGACGTGCACATTTCAAAACGACAATTTCAAGAGGCATATTTTGTGCACATTTTGTCTTCTCTTTCTTTCTTTCTCTTGTGATAAATAAAAGGGCATGGAAAAATGCTCAACATCAGGAATTAATAAAGCCATGCAAATCCAGTCGACAGAAACGTTCACCCACCGTCGTCAGAATGATCATCAGCCACAGAGTCTACAAAGAATAAATGCTCAAGGTGTTTTAGAGAACTCTGTGCCCTCTAGCGGCCGCTGGGACGTAACCTGGGAACAGCTAGTAGTGAGGACACCGTGGAGGTGCGTTGAAAGGTAAAAATTGAGCTAACCTGTAATCGGGTAGGCCCACTGATGGGCCTATCTCCCGAGTAGACCAAAATCAAAAAGACACAGGCTGGCCATCCTGCACTGCAGCAACATGTACCATCGCCAAGACTTGGAAGAAACCCAAATGTCCATCAACAGAACAATGCACCAAGAAGAAGGGGGCCCATGCGCACAATGGAACATGAGCCACGGAAGAGCATGCAACAGTGCCGCTGGCACCACCGTAGAAGGATCTAGAGATACCCACCCAAAAGGAAGTACGAAATAAACCGAAATAGAAATATCCTATGACATCACTTATAGCTGTTACTTCAACATTGATACCCATGAAGTCATTTCCAAGAGAAGGCCGTGCATAGATGCAGAAAACCAACTATGCTTAACCAAGTGGAAAGGTGTAAGGAATGTATGAATTTGGATATGGGGGTTTACAGACATGTACTGATACATATGAAATATATAATCACAAAATACCTAAGGAATACCAAGAGAGGTCGACTCAACACTCTGTAATATCCTACACGGGAAAGGATCCAAAGATGAATAGATTGATACATACATATGATGAACCAGATGCAGTACACCTAGAACACACACCACATTTTTATCCAATTGGCTGTGATACTAGATAACAATTAAATTTTAAAAAACACACAAGAAGTAAGGAGATATAAGCTCTTGGGGGTTTGCCCTGACACACTGCACTCTCATTTGCAGCCTACTAACACAATTTCCAGGAAGCCTCTGTTGCAGGAAAACCCAGAGTTGGAAATGGAGAAATGCTGCCGCCTTGTGGCCGTTTCCCGCAAGAGCGGCTTCAAACTCATAGCTATGGGTCACTTAACATTCACAAGGACTCAGGCCTCTAAAAGACACCTGCCCTCAAAAAAAAAAATGGCCTGAGCTCGGCAGTGGCGAAAAAAATTCAAAGCAGGCAAATGTGTCAAAGAGATAGTATGAAGAGGTAAGTTTTACTCACTCTTTATCAAAAAAAGCAAAATGGAGAAAAGCTCAACCTCAGGAATGATCAGACTCCTCTAAGCTACAAAAAGCTTTCAGCTCACCCAAGTTAACTACCGTCAGCCAAAAGACTACAAACAATAAATGCTGAAGGGGTTTTAGAGAACTCTGCTCCCTCTGTCTGCGGAGGACATGTCTAGTTGTAACAGCCAATAATGAGAACAGAAAGGAGCTGCGTTTTCAATTAAAAATTGAGCCACCCTTCCATCCAGAACACCCACAGCCGAGCCTCTCACCTGAGAAGACAGGCTGCAAGAGCTGCACTCCACGAGTTTTCACAGTAGCCAAGACACCGAAGCAACCCAAATGTCCATCAACAGATGAATGGATAAGAAGAGCTGGTCCGTGGACACAGTGGACTATTAGCCATGGAAAACAAGGAAACACTGCTCTTTGAGGCACCCGAGATGAGCCTAGAGATCATCACAGAACATGAGTTAAGTCGGAAAGCAAAAGGCATACCGTATGACATCACGTATAGGCGTTATCTAACAGCTGACACAAATGAACATATTTCCACAAAGAAAGACACTCACACACTTAGAAAACAAACTAAGCTAAAGTAAAATGAAAGGTGGGGGGAATGGATAAATTAAGATTAGTGTCACCATATGTGTACAAATACGTATTAAATATATATATCAAACAGACCGACCATATAGCAAGGGAGGTCACCAGAACACTCTGCAATAATTTACATGGGAAGAGGATCTGTACAAGAATATATATATATATATATATAAAACGTACAAATGAACCAGATTCTGTACATATAGGACCAACAGTATTCTAATCATTACCCCGATTTATACAAATTAAAAGAGCGAAGAAGAAGTAATCTGACATACACATCTGGGGTTTTTTCCTGGCACATTCCATTCTAATTGACAACCTGGGAACAGGACTTCCAGAAGGCTCTGCTGCCCTAGTAACCAGATGTGGGAATGTAGCAATGCTGACGCCTTGTGGCCGTTTCCCACAGCAGCAGCTTTAAAGTCAGTGCTAATGGTCACTCAATATTCACACCCATTGCAGGCTTGTAAATGACACCTGCCCTCCAAAACAAAATCCTGGGGTCGAAAATCGACCAAAAAAGTCGAAAGAGGGCAACCTTCCAAGAAGACAATTTCGAGAGGTTTATTGTACTCACGGTTTTTTTTTTCTGTTTTTGTTTAACAGAATAAAAAAAGGCGTGGAAAAATGCTGAACCTTAGGAATTATTAGACACGAAAATACACGTTACAAAAACCTATCATGTCACACGACTCAGCATGGCCAGCAGCAAAACTTCTGCAAACAAGAAATGCTGACGGGGTGGTGAAGAAATGCGTACCCTCGGTTCTAAGTGGGACGTGTTAAGAGCCCCTAAGGAAAACACAGTGGAGTTGCCTGGAAAGGGTCAACATTGAGCGACCGTTCAATCAAGCATAGCCACTGCTGGGTCTATCACCTGAGAGGATGAGAATCAAAAAAGACACGGGCTGGCAATCCTGCAATCCAGCAATGTTTACCGTAGCCAACACTTGGAAGCAATGAAAATGCCCAGCCACAGAGGAATGCAGAAAGGAGAAGTGGTCCATGGACACAATGGAAGAGTGCTCCAGTGAAAAGTAGAAATTCCATTTTAAAAACAGATATAAGTAAGGAGACATCAGCTTTGGGGGGTTTCTCCAGACACATCCCACCGTCATTGATAACCGAGGAACACCACTGGCAGGAAGGTCTGCTTCACTAGTTACCAGAGTGGGAAACGCAGAAATGCTGCAGCCCTCTGGCCGTTACGTGCAACGGCAGCTTGAAAACCCGTGCTAATGGTCACTTCATGTGCACAAGTTCTGGAGGGCTGTCAATGAAACCTGCCCTCAAAATGTCTTGAGGGAGGTAGTGGCCAAAATATTTCAAAAGGTGGCACATACTTCAAGAAAAGAATGTGATGAGGGAAGCTACACACACAGTTTGAAGAAAAAAGGACATCCCTGAAAGCTCAATTTCAAGGCTTTATGAGACGCATGCAAATCCAACCACAGAGGTATGGGCTCACACCAGTCAGAAGAACCATCAGCAACAAAACTACCAACAATTCATGCTGAAGGGGTTGTGGAGAAGTGCATACCCTCTAGGTTAAGTGGGACTTTGCCGCCAGCCGCGGCGGGTCCTCAAAGTGTAGCAACAACCGACGAGAGGGGGTAGGGAACTGAACGCACCAAGGTATGGGATCAGAAGGGCACAAGCAACTGACGCTTGCAAGGCAAGTTTAATAACAAAGCCTAGCCGTATATATACCCCTAAAGCAGGGACTTTGCTTCGTCACGCCTTATCGGCATCAGCTGGTTGGTTGGCTTCTCGGCTTAGTCACACCTTATCAGCATCAGCTGGTTGGTTGGCTGCTCGGCTTCTCCCTCAAAGGCACCAATTTCCCCTCCAGGGTTGCTTTTCCTAGCTTTAGGGAACAACCAGGGACTCCCAGTAACTGAGCAGGTCCCTGGAGCGATTTGGCCAAAGACCATCTCCTTTTGTATGTTCATACCATAAAGTCCAGGATGCATACCAAGGAGAGTACAGTCGGGCCCTGAGGCTTAGGAGGGTCTTAGTGGCGCCTTCCTCAGAGGGCAATGCTCGCCACAGGACTTCACCTGGTAAGAGGCACTAATGGGAACAGAATGGAGGTGCCTTTACAAGGTAAACACTGAGTTACGATATGATCCAGCAGGCCCACTCCTGGGCCTATAACCTAAGAAAGAAGACAGAAGTGGAAAGACACAGGCAGGCAAATCTGCATTGCAGGAGTATTACAATAGCCAGGACATGGAAGCAAGCAGAAAGCCCATCAACAGATGAGTGAACAAAGAAGAACAGGGACCTGTACAGATGGCATATTAGCCAAGGAACAAAAGGAAACAATGCCATCAACAGCACCATCGGTGAGGCTAGAGTTCATCACGCACCTTGCAGTAAGTCACAGAGCAAAAGATACATAGCCTACGATATCACTTATAGGTGTTCCCTAAAAATTGATATCACTGAAGATATTTCCACAGAGAAAGGCAATCACAGATGCAATAAACAGATTTATGGTTCACCCATGGACAGGTGTGAGAATTGTGTACATTAGGAAATTGGGTTTAAGAGAGAGATACAAACACAGGTGAAATACAAAATCACCAAAGGCCTACGGAATACCAAGAGAAGAGTACTCAACATTGTGTCATAAGCTACATGGGAAAAGGATCCAAAGAAGACTAGATACATGTTTATGTGTAAAAGAGCCACATCTTTCACACCTACAACAAGCAAAACATTGTAATCAAACTTGCTGTGAGAAACAATAAACATTGAATTAAAAAACGAACAAGTCAGTCGTGAGGCACAAACATAAGGGGCTTTTTCCTGGCACAGTTCATTCTAATTGACAACCGAGAATACGACTTCCACGGAGGCTCTGTTGCCCGAGTAACCAGGTTTGGTAAAGGAGACCTGCTGCCGCCTTGTGGCCGTTTCTCAAAACAGCAGCTTTAAACCCAGTGCTAATGGTCACTTGATATTCAAAATCATTGCAGGCCTATAAATGACACCTGCCCTCAAAAACGATTCTTGGGTCGTCCATCGAGGAAAACAACTCAAAAGACGTGCACATTTCAAAACGACAATTTCAAGAGGCATATTTTGTGCACATTTTGTCTTCTCTTTCTTTCTTTCTCTTGTGATAAATAAAAGGGCATGGAAAAATGCTCAACATCAGGAATTAATAAAGCCATGCAAATCCAGTCGACAGAAACGTTCACCCACCGTCGTCAGAATGATCATCAGCCACAGAGTCTACAAAGAATAAATGCTCAAGGTGTTTTAGAGAACTCTGTGCCCTCTAGCGGCCGCTGGGACGTAACCTGGGAACAGCTAGTAGTGAGGACACCGTGGAGGTGCGTTGAAAGGTAAAAATTGAGCTAACCTGTAATCGGGTAGGCCCACTGATGGGCCTATCTCCCGAGTAGACCAAAATCAAAAAGACACAGGCTGGCCATCCTGCACTGCAGCAACATGTACCATCGCCAAGACTTGGAAGAAACCCAAATGTCCATCAACAGAACAATGCACCAAGAAGAAGGGGGCCCATGCGCACAATGGAACATGAGCCACGGAAGAGCATGCAACAGTGCCGCTGGCACCACCGTAGAAGGATCTAGAGATACCCACCCAAAAGGAAGTACGAAATAAACCGAAATAGAAATATCCTATGACATCACTTATAGCTGTTACTTCAACATTGATACCCATGAAGTCATTTCCAAGAGAAGGCCGTGCATAGATGCAGAAAACCAACTATGCTTAACCAAGTGGAAAGGTGTAAGGAATGTATGAATTTGGATATGGGGGTTTACAGACATGTACTGATACATATGAAATATATAATCACAAAATACCTAAGGAATACCAAGAGAGGTCGACTCAACACTCTGTAATATCCTACACGGGAAAGGATCCAAAGATGAATAGATTGATACATACATATGATGAACCAGATGCAGTACACCTAGAACACACACCACATTTTTATCCAATTGGCTGTGATACTAGATAACAATTAAATTTTAAAAAACACACAAGAAGTAAGGAGATATAAGCTCTTGGGGGTTTGCCCTGACACACTGCACTCTCATTTGCAGCCTACTAACACAATTTCCAGGAAGCCTCTGTTGCAGGAAAACCCAGAGTTGGAAATGGAGAAATGCTGCCGCCTTGTGGCCGTTTCCCGCAAGAGCGGCTTCAAACTCATAGCTATGGGTCACTTAACATTCACAAGGACTCAGGCCTCTAAAAGACACCTGCCCTCAAAAAAAAAAATGGCCTGAGCTCGGCAGTGGCGAAAAAAATTCAAAGCAGGCAAATGTGTCAAAGAGATAGTATGAAGAGGTAAGTTTTACTCACTCTTTATCAAAAAAAGCAAAATGGAGAAAAGCTCAACCTCAGGAATGATCAGACTCCTCTAAGCTACAAAAAGCTTTCAGCTCACCCAAGTTAACTACCGTCAGCCAAAAGACTACAAACAATAAATGCTGAAGGGGTTTTAGAGAACTCTGCTCCCTCTGTCTGCGGAGGACATGTCTAGTTGTAACAGCCAATAATGAGAACAGAAAGGAGCTGCGTTTTCAATTAAAAATTGAGCCACCCTTCCATCCAGAACACCCACAGCCGAGCCTCTCACCTGAGAAGACAGGCTGCAAGAGCTGCACTCCACGAGTTTTCACAGTAGCCAAGACACCGAAGCAACCCAAATGTCCATCAACAGATGAATGGATAAGAAGAGCTGGTCCGTGGACACAGTGGACTATTAGCCATGGAAAACAAGGAAACACTGCTCTTTGAGGCACCCGAGATGAGCCTAGAGATCATCACAGAACATGAGTTAAGTCGGAAAGCAAAAGGCATACCGTATGACATCACGTATAGGCGTTATCTAACAGCTGACACAAATGAACATATTTCCACAAAGAAAGACACTCACACACTTAGAAAACAAACTAAGCTAAAGTAAAATGAAAGGTGGGGGGAATGGATAAATTAAGATTAGTGTCACCATATGTGTACAAATACGTATTAAATATATATATCAAACAGACCGACCATATAGCAAGGGAGGTCACCAGAACACTCTGCAATAATTTACATGGGAAGAGGATCTGTACAAGAATATATATATATATATATATAAAACGTACAAATGAACCAGATTCTGTACATATAGGACCAACAGTATTCTAATCATTACCCCGATTTATACAAATTAAAAGAGCGAAGAAGAAGTAATCTGACATACACATCTGGGGTTTTTTCCTGGCACATTCCATTCTAATTGACAACCTGGGAACAGGACTTCCAGAAGGCTCTGCTGCCCTAGTAACCAGATGTGGGAATGTAGCAATGCTGACGCCTTGTGGCCGTTTCCCACAGCAGCAGCTTTAAAGTCAGTGCTAATGGTCACTCAATATTCACACCCATTGCAGGCTTGTAAATGACACCTGCCCTCCAAAACAAAATCCTGGGGTCGAAAATCGACCAAAAAAGTCGAAAGAGGGCAACCTTCCAAGAAGACAATTTCGAGAGGTTTATTGTACTCACGGTTTTTTTTTTCTGTTTTTGTTTAACAGAATAAAAAAAGGCGTGGAAAAATGCTGAACCTTAGGAATTATTAGACACGAAAATACACGTTACAAAAACCTATCATGTCACACGACTCAGCATGGCCAGCAGCAAAACTTCTGCAAACAAGAAATGCTGACGGGGTGGTGAAGAAATGCGTACCCTCGGTTCTAAGTGGGACGTGTTAAGAGCCCCTAAGGAAAACACAGTGGAGTTGCCTGGAAAGGGTCAACATTGAGCGACCGTTCAATCAAGCATAGCCACTGCTGGGTCTATCACCTGAGAGGATGAGAATCAAAAAAGACACGGGCTGGCAATCCTGCAATCCAGCAATGTTTACCGTAGCCAACACTTGGAAGCAATGAAAATGCCCAGCCACAGAGGAATGCAGAAAGGAGAAGTGGTCCATGGACACAATGGAAGAGTGCTCCAGTGAAAAGTAGAAATTCCATTTTAAAAACAGATATAAGTAAGGAGACATCAGCTTTGGGGGGTTTCTCCAGACACATCCCACCGTCATTGATAACCGAGGAACACCACTGGCAGGAAGGTCTGCTTCACTAGTTACCAGAGTGGGAAACGCAGAAATGCTGCAGCCCTCTGGCCGTTACGTGCAACGGCAGCTTGAAAACCCGTGCTAATGGTCACTTCATGTGCACAAGTTCTGGAGGGCTGTCAATGAAACCTGCCCTCAAAATGTCTTGAGGGAGGTAGTGGCCAAAATATTTCAAAAGGTGGCACATACTTCAAGAAAAGAATGTGATGAGGGAAGCTACACACACAGTTTGAAGAAAAAAGGACATCCCTGAAAGCTCAATTTCAAGGCTTTATGAGACGCATGCAAATCCAACCACAGAGGTATGGGCTCACACCAGTCAGAAGAACCATCAGCAACAAAACTACCAACAATTCATGCTGAAGGGGTTGTGGAGAAGTGCATACCCTCTAGGTTAAGTGGGACTTTGCCGCCAGCCGCGGCGGGTCCTCAAAGTGTAGCAACAACCGACGAGAGGGGGTAGGGAACTGAACGCACCAAGGTATGGGATCAGAAGGGCACAAGCAACTGACGCTTGCAAGGCAAGTTTAATAACAAAGCCTAGCCGTATATATACCCCTAAAGCAGGGACTTTGCTTCGTCACGCCTTATCGGCATCAGCTGGTTGGTTGGCTTCTCGGCTTAGTCACACCTTATCAGCATCAGCTGGTTGGTTGGCTGCTCGGCTTCTCCCTCAAAGGCACCAATTTCCCCTCCAGGGTTGCTTTTCCTAGCTTTAGGGAACAACCAGGGACTCCCAGTAACTGAGCAGGTCCCTGGAGCGATTTGGCCAAAGACCATCTCCTTTTGTATGTTCATACCATAAAGTCCAGGATGCATACCAAGGAGAGTACAGTCGGGCCCTGAGGCTTAGGAGGGTCTTAGTGGCGCCTTCCTCAGAGGGCAATGCTCGCCACAGGACTTCACCTGGTAAGAGGCACTAATGGGAACAGAATGGAGGTGCCTTTACAAGGTAAACACTGAGTTACGATATGATCCAGCAGGCCCACTCCTGGGCCTATAACCTAAGAAAGAAGACAGAAGTGGAAAGACACAGGCAGGCAAATCTGCATTGCAGGAGTATTACAATAGCCAGGACATGGAAGCAAGCAGAAAGCCCATCAACAGATGAGTGAACAAAGAAGAACAGGGACCTGTACAGATGGCATATTAGCCAAGGAACAAAAGGAAACAATGCCATCAACAGCACCATCGGTGAGGCTAGAGTTCATCACGCACCTTGCAGTAAGTCACAGAGCAAAAGATACATAGCCTACGATATCACTTATAGGTGTTCCCTAAAAATTGATATCACTGAAGATATTTCCACAGAGAAAGGCAATCACAGATGCAATAAACAGATTTATGGTTCACCCATGGACAGGTGTGAGAATTGTGTACATTAGGAAATTGGGTTTAAGAGAGAGATACAAACACAGGTGAAATACAAAATCACCAAAGGCCTACGGAATACCAAGAGAAGAGTACTCAACATTGTGTCATAAGCTACATGGGAAAAGGATCCAAAGAAGACTAGATACATGTTTATGTGTAAAAGAGCCACATCTTTCACACCTACAACAAGCAAAACATTGTAATCAAACTTGCTGTGAGAAACAATAAACATTGAATTAAAAAACGAACAAGTCAGTCGTGAGGCACAAACATAAGGGGCTTTTTCCTGGCACAGTTCATTCTAATTGACAACCGAGAATACGACTTCCATGGAGGCTCTGTTGCCCGAGTAACCAGGTTTGGTAAAGGAGACCTGCTGCCGCCTTGTGGCCGTTTCTCAAAACAGCAGCTTTAAACCCAGTGCTAATGGTCACTTGATATTCAAAATCATTGCAGGCCTATAAATGACACCTGCCCTCAAAAACGATTCTTGGGTCGTCCATCGAGGAAAACAACTCAAAAGACGTGCACATTTCAAAACGACAATTTCAAGAGGCATATTTTGTGCACATTTTGTCTTCTCTTTCTTTCTTTCTCTTGTGATAAATAAAAGGGCATGGAAAAATGCTCAACATCAGGAATTAATAAAGCCATGCAAATCCAGTCGACAGAAACGTTCACCCACCGTCGTCAGAATGATCATCAGCCACAGAGTCTACAAAGAATAAATGCTCAAGGTGTTTTAGAGAACTCTGTGCCCTCTAGCGGCCGCTGGGACGTTACCTGGTAACAGCTAGTAGTGAGAACACCGTGGAGGTGCATTGAAAGGTAGAAATTGAGCTAACCTGTAATCGGGTAGGCCCACTGATGGGCCTATCTCCCGAGTAGGCCAAAATCAAAAAGACACAGGCTGGCCATCCTGCACTGCAGCAACATGTACCATCGCCAAGACTTGGAAGAAACCCAAATGTCCATCAACAGAACAATGCACCAAGAAGAAGGGGGCCCATGTGCACAATGGAACATGAGCCACGGAAGAGCATGCAACAGTGCCGCTGGCACCACCGTAGAAGGATCTAGAGATACCCACCCAAAAGGAAGTACGAAAGAAACCGAAATAGAAATATCCTATGACATCACTTATAGCTGTTACTTCAACATTGATACCCATGAAGTCATTTCCAAGAGAAGGCCGTGCATAGATGCAGAAAACCAACTATGCTTAACCAAGTGGAAAGGTGTAAGGAATGTATGAATTTGGATATGGGGGTTTACAGACATGTACTGATACATATGAAATATATAATCACAAAATACCTAAGGAATACCAAGAGAGGTCGACTCAACACTCTGTAATAACCTACACGGGAAAGGATCCAAAGATGAATAGATTGATACATACATATGATGAACCAGATGCAGTACACCTAGAACACACACCACATTTTTATCCAATTGGCTGTGATACTAGATAACAATTAAATTTTAAAAAACACACAAGAAGTAAGGAGATATAAGCTCTTGGGGGTTTGCCCTGACACACTGCACTCTCATTTGCAGCCTACTAACACAATTTCCAGGAAGCCTCTGTTGCAGGAAAACCCAGAGTTGGAAATGGAGAAATGCTGCCGCCTTGTGGCCGTTTCCCGCAAGAGCGGCTTTAAACGGATAGCTATGGGTCACTTAACATTCACAAGGACTCAGGCCTCTAAAAGACACCTGCCCTCAAAAAAAAAAAATGTCCTGAGCTCGGCAGTGGCGAAAAAAATTCAAAGCAGGCAAATGTGTCAAAGAGATAGTATGAAGAGGTAAGTTTTACTCACTCTTTATCAAAAAAAGCAAAATGGAGAAAAGCTCAACCTCAGGAATGATCAGACTCCTCTAAGCTACAAAAAGCTTTCAACTCACCCAAGTTAACTACCGTCAGCCAAAAGACTACAAACAATAAATGCTGAAGGGGTTTTAGAGAACTCTGTTCCCTCTGTCTGCGGAGGACATGTCTAGTTGTAACAGCCAATAATGAGAACAGAAAGGAGCTGCGTTTTCAATTAAAAATTGAGCCACCCTTCCATCCAGAACACCCACAGCCGAGCCTCTCACCTGAGAAGACAGGCTGCAAGAGCTGCACTCCACGAGTTTTCACAGTAGCCAAGACACCGAAGCAACCCAAATGTCCATCAACAGATGAATGGATAAGAAGAGCTGGTCCGTGGACACAGTGGACTATTCGGCATGGAAAACAAGGAAACACTGCTCTTTGAGGCACCCGAGATGAGCATAGAGATCATCACAGAACATGAGTTAAGTCGGAAAGCAAAGGACATACTGTATGATATCACGTATAGGCGTTATCTAACAGCTGACACAAATGAACATATTTCCACAAAGAAAGACACTCACACACTTAGAAAAAAAACTAAGCTTATGTAAAATGAAAGGTGGGGGGAAAAGATAAATTAAGATTAGTGGGACCACATGTGTACAAATACATATTAAATATATATATATCATACAGACCGACCATATAGCAAGGGAGGTCACCAGAACACTCCGCAATAATTTACATTGGAAGAATATCTGTACAATATATATATATATGTATATATATATATATATATATATACATACATAATGCATAAATGAACCAGATTTTTTACACCTAGGACAAACAATATTCTAATCATTAGCGTGATCAAAAGAATTAAAAGAGCGAACAAGAAGTAATGTGACATAAACTTCTGGGGTTTCTTCCTGGCACATTCCGTTCTAATTTACAACCTGGGAACAGGACTTCCAGAAGGGCTGTGCTGCCCGAGTAACCAGATGTGCGAATGTACTGAATTCCCAAAACACAACCGAGTCACGCTTTTAGAAAACACACTTATGCCTGCTTCAGGGGAAAGGTGAGGTGGGCTGATGCATAAAACTCGAGTTTGAAATGAGCACAGATACTCTTGCGAAAACCGAATATGGAATGGACACGACCTACTCCTTGCTCAATCAACTGGACTCACCAGACCCTGTTCATCGCACAAGTATCTATCCGACTAGTAAGCATCTTAAAAGCTAAGTCTTGATATCTCTGTGTAAGTGCATCATGTGTGTGTAAAGCGGCCTAAAAACAGCAGGGAAAATCAGCTCAGACCCATTCTGAGGATACATTTCCAACACAAAGAAGAAACAAGCAGGGAAAAACAGAGAGAAATTCTTCCAAAATGCGTTCAGGGACTGGCATGCAACCAGGATTCACCACAACTACAGCCCCAGCGGCAGAAAACATAAGGCTGGACACTCTTGGGTCTGAGACGATTGGTGAGGTTGGGAAAGCAAATGCAGACCCTTGAAAGGAATCCTGCGTGCTCCCCATTCCATGGGTCCCAACTCTCCAGGTTCAACGCAATCTTCCGACAGCGAAAGCACTCATTGGAAACCCAGCGGATGCTACACCGTGGGATCGGGAAAGCTTTCTGAAACTCAACTCAGTTTTCATCTCCTGGTGCTCGTGTTCTCCATTCAGGCCCCCTTACTAACAATCTCCCCACTTGGAGACTCAGCGCCTTTCCATGCCTCTTTCGTACCGTCTGCAATTTGTCCGCAGGATGAACTGCAAGAGGGGGAACCAATGAGAGACTCGCTGGAGGTGTTTGGTCGGGCACATGTCACTCTCATTTCCCATCGCCAAGAAGAATTCACCAGAGGCTCAGCCTGCCACCCCGGATCGACAATAGGGCGTGAAGCCATCCAGCCGTGTTGCGACCCACTCACAAAAAAGCGACTTGGGAAATGGAGCTTAGGGGCACTGCACTTCCCAAACCTGCAGAGTTCTAAACGATAACTATCGCCCCAAAATATATTGAGGTCAGGCTACGAAGAGGCGTTGAACGCAAGGCAGAATTGCAGGAAACGGATGTCAACGGGAACATCGGAATGGCCCCGATAGCACATGAAAAGCGCCAGAACGTTGACAATGATGCGGTTGGCCAAAAAGGGCGTATGCGTTTTTTCCTGAATATATTCAGGAAAAAACGCATACGCCCTTTTTGGCCAACCAAGCAACCTGGGAGAGCAAATCAACACTACAAAGAAATCTCCCTCCCCCCCGCCCAGTCAAAAGGGCCACGCGAAAAAAGTCTAAAAACCAGAAAGGCAGGACAGGCCACGGAGACAAGGGAGCCTTGTTAAGCTGATGGGTGGGATGTCAATGGCCAACAGCCAATCTTCACAAGTGTATCCTCTTTCCCAAACCATGGAAAACACAGAACCACAGAGCATAGGGCACTTCCACACATGGGCGTTGACCTTGGGAAAATGAAAAAATCAACCAGACACAGGGACCCCAAAGTTGAGGGCTGCTGTCTTGACAAGAACCTCCACTCCGGTACACGTTTCATATCCCAGGAAAGAGCCAAGTGGACAAAGACAAGTGGAAAGGTGGACAAAGACAAGTGGACAAGTGGACAAGTGGTGCTACGTAGGTCCAAGGGAGTGTCACTCAGCCATGAAATCCACGTCATGAGGCTGGTAGCAGCATCCTGAGTGGATTTAGGTACGATCACCCTCAGTGAAATAAGTCCCACAAAAAAAGAAACTTATGATATCACTTATCGAGGGAATGTAAAAATCGCTCCCCATGAACTGAATCCCCACACAGAACAGAGTCACGCTTTTAGAAAACACACTTATGCCTGCTTCAGGGGAAAGGTGAGGTGGGGTGACGCATAAAACTCGAGTTTGAAATGAGCACAGATACCCTTCCGAAAACCGAATATGGAATGGACACGACCTACTCCTTGCTCAATCAACTGGACTCACCAGACCCTGTTCATCGCACAAGTATCTATCCGACTAGTAAGCATCTTAAAAGCTAAGTCTTGATATCTCTGTGTAAGTGCATCAAGTGTGTGTAAAGCGGCCTAAAACCAGCAGGGAAAATCAACTCAGACCCATTCTGAGGATACATTTCCAACACAAAGAAGAAACAAGCAGGGAAAAACAGAGAGAAATTCTTCCAAAACGCGTTCAGGGACTGGCATGCAACCAGGATTGACCACATCTACAGCCCCAGCGGCAGAAGACATAAGGCTGGACACTCTTGGGGCTGAGACGATTGGTGAGGTTTGGAAAGCAAATGCAGACCCTTGAAAGGAATCCTGCGTGCTCCCCATTCCATGGCTCCCAACTCTCCAGGTTCAACGCAATCTTCCGACAGTGAAAGCACTCATTGGAAACCCAGCGGATGCTACACCGTGGCATCGGGAAAGCTTTCTGAAACTCACCTTAGTTTTCATCTCCTGGTGCTCGTGTTCTCCATTCAGGCCCCCTTACTAACAATCTCCCCACTTGGAGACTCAGCGCCTTTCCATGCCTCTTTCGTACCGTCTGCAATTTGTCCGCAGGATGAACTGGAAGAGGGGGAACCAATGAGAGATTCGCTGGAGGTGTTTGCTCGGGCACATGTCACTCTCATTTCCCATCACGAAGAAGAATTCACCAGAGGCTCAGCCTGCCACGCCGAATCGACAATAGGGCGTGAAGCCATCCAGTCGGGTTGCGTCCCACTCACAAAAAAGCGACTTGGGAAATGGAGCTCAGGGGCACTGCACTTCCCAAACCTGCAGAGTTCAAAACGATAACTATCGCTCCCAAATATATTGAGGTCAGGCTACGAAGAGGCGTTGAAGGCAAGGCAGAACTGCAGGAAACGGATGTCAACGGGTACATCGGAATGGCACCGATAGCACATGAAAAGCGCCAGAACGTGGACAATGATGCGGTTGGCCAAAAAGGAAAAAACGCATACGCCCTTTTTGGCCAACCAAGCAACCTGGGAGAGCAAATCAGCACTACAAAGAAATCTCTCGGCCCCCCTTCCCCCCCCCCCCCCGGGCAACAGGGCCAGGCGAAAAAAGTCTAAAAAGCAGAACGGCAGGACAGGCCACGGAGACAAGGGAACCGGGTTAAGCTGATGGGCGGGATGTCAATGGCCAACAGCCAATCTTCACAAGTGTATCCTCTTTCCCAAAACATGTAAAACACAGAACCACGGAGCATAGGGCACCTGAACACATGGGCGTTGACCTTGGGAAAATGAAAAAATAAACCAGACACAGGGACCCCAAAGTTGAGGGCTGCTGTCTTGACAAGAACCTCCACTCCGGTACACGTTTCATATCCCAGGAAAGAGCCAAGTGGACAAAGACGAGTGGACAAGTGGACAAAGACAAGTGGACAAGTGGACAAGTGGTGCTACGTAGGTCCAATGGAGTGTCACTCAGCCATGAAATCCACGTCATGAGGCTGGTAACAGCATCCTGAGTGGATTAAGGTACGATCATCCTCAGTGAAATAAGTCCCACAAAAAAAGAAACTTATGATATCACTTATCGAGGGAATGTAAAAATCGCTCCCCATGCACTGAATCCCCAAACAGGACAGAGTCACGCTTTTAGAAAACACACTTATGCCTGCTTCAGGGGAAAGGTGAGGTGGGGTGACGCATAAAACTCGAGTTTGAAATGAGCACAGATACCCTTCCGAAAACCGAATATGGAATGGACACGACCTACTCCTTGCTCAATCAACTGGACTCACCAGACCCTGTTCATCGCACAAGTATCTATCCGACTAGTAAGCATCTTAAAAGCTAAGTCTTGATATCTCTGTGTAAGTGCATCAAGTGTGTGTAAAGCGGCCTAAAACCAGCAGGGAAAATCAGCTCAGACCCATTCTGAGGATACATTTCCAACATAAAGAAGAAACAAGCAGGGCAAAACAGAGAGAAATTCTTCCAAAATGCGTTCAGGGACTGGCATGCAACCAGGATTGACCACATCTACAGCCCCAGCGGCAGAAGACATAAGGCTGGACACTCTTGGGGCTGAGACGATTGGTGAGGTTGGGAAAGCAAATGCAGACCCTTGAAAGGAATCCTGCGTGCTCCCCATTCCATGGGTCCCAACTCTCCAGGTTCAACGCAATCTTCCGACAGCGAAAGCACTCATTGGAAACCCAGCGGATGCTACACCGTGGGATCGGGAAAGCTTTCTGAAACTCACCTCAGTTTTCATCTCCTGGTGCTCGTGTTCTCCATTCAGGCCCCCTTACTAACAATCTCCCCACTTGGAGACTCGGCGCCTTTCCATGCCTCTTTCGTACCGTCTGCAATTTGTCCGCAGGATGAACTGCAAGAGGGGGAACCAATGAGAGACTCGCTGGAGGTGTTTGGTCGGGCACATGTCACTCTCATTTCCCATCACGAAGAAGAATTCACCAGCGGTTCAGCCTGCCACCCCGGATCGACAATAGGGCGTGAAGCCATCCAGCCGTGTTGCGTCCCACTCACAAAAAAGCGACTTGGGAAATGGAGCTCAGGGGCACTGCACTTCCCAAACCTGCAGAGTTCTAAACGATAACTATCGCCCCAAAATATATTGAGGTCAGGCTACGAAGAGGCGCTGAACGCAAGGCAGAACTGCAGGAAACGGATGTCAACGGGTACATCGGAATGGCCCCGATAGCACATGAAAAGCGCCAGAACGTGGACAATGATGCGGTTGGCCAAAAAGGGCGTATGCGTTTTTTCCTGAATATATTCAGGAAAAAACGCATACGCCCTTTTTGGCCAACCAAGCAACCTGGGAGAGCAAATCAGCACTACAAAGAAATCTCTCGCCCCCCCCCCGGGGGCAAAAGGGCCAGGCAAAAAAAGTCTAAAAACCAGAAAGGCAGGACAGCCCACGGAGTCAAGGGAGCCTTGTTAAGCTGATGGGCGGGATGTCAATGGCCAACAGCCAATCTTCACAAGTGTATCCTCTTTCCCAAACCATGGAAAACACAGAACCACAGAGCATAGAGCACTTCCACACATGGGCGTTGACCTTGGGAAAATGAAAAAATCAACCAGACACAGGGACCCCAAAGTTGAGGGCTGCTGTCTTGACAAGAACCTCCACTCCGGTACACGTTTCATATCCCAGGAAAGAGCCAAGTGGACAAAGACGAGTGGACAAGTGGACAAAGACAAGTGGACAAGTGGACAAGTGGTGCTACGTAGGTCCAATGGAGTGTCACTCAGCCATGAAATCCACGTCATGAGGCTGGTAGCAGCATCCTGAGTGGATTTAGGTACGATCATCCTCAGTGAAATAAGTCCCACAAAAAAAGAAACTTATGATATCACTTATCGAGGGAATGTAAAAATCGCTCCCCATGCACTGAATCCCCAAACAGGACAGAGTCACGCTTTTAGAAAACACACTTATGCCTGCTTCAGGGGAAAGGTGAGGTGGGGTGACGCATAAAACTCGAGTTTGAAATGAGCACAGATACCCTTCCGAAAACCGAATATGGAATGGACACGACCTACTCCTTGCTCAATCAACTGGACTCACCAGACCCTGTTCATCGCACAAGTATCTATCCGACTAGTAAGCATCTTAAAAGCTAAGTCTTGATATCTCTGTGTAAGTGCATCAAGTGTGTGTAAAGCGGCCTAAAACCAGCAGGGAAAATCAGCTCAGACCCATTCTGAGGATACATTTCCAACATAAAGAAGAAACAAGCAGGGCAAAACAGAGAGAAATTCTTCCAAAATGCGTTCAGGGACTGGCATGCAACCAGGATTGACCACATCTACAGCCCCAGCGGCAGAAGACATAAGGCTGGACACTCTTGGGGCTGAGACGATTGGTGAGGTTGGGAAAGCAAATGCAGACCCTTGAAAGGAATCCTGCGTGCTCCCCATTCCATGGGTCCAACTCTCCAGGTTCAACGCAATCTTCCGACAGCGAAAGCACTCATTGGAAACCCAGCGGATGCTACACCGTGGGATCGGGAAAGCTTTCTGAAACTCACCTCAGTTTTCATCTCCTGGTGCTCGTGTTCTCCATTCAGGCCCCCTTACTAACAATCTCCCCACTTGGAGACTCGGCGCCTTTCCATGCCTCTTTCGTACCGTCTGCAATTTGTCCGCAGGATGAACTGCAAGAGGGGGAACCAATGAGAGACTCGCTGGAGGTGTTTGGTCGGGCACATGTCACTCTCATTTCCCATCACGAAGAAGAATTCACCAGCGGTTCAGCCTGCCACCCCGGATCGACAATAGGGCGTGAAGCCATCCAGCCGTGTTGCGTCCCACTCACAAAAAAGCGACTTGGGAAATGGAGCTCAGGGGCACTGCACTTCCCAAACCTGCAGAGTTCTAAACGATAACTATCGCCCCAAAATATATTGAGGTCAGGCTACGAAGAGGCGCTGAACGCAAGGCAGAACTGCAGGAAACGGATGTCAACGGGTACATCGGAATGGCCCCGATAGCACATGAAAAGCGCCAGAACGTGGACAATGATGCGGTTGGCCAAAAAGGGCGTATGCGTTTTTTCCTGAATATATTCAGGAAAAAACGCATACGCCCTTTTTGGCCAACCAAGCAACCTGGGAGAGCAAATCAGCACTACAAAGAAATCTCTCGCCCCCCCCCGGGGCAAAAGGGCCAGGCGAAAAAAGTCTAAAAACCAGAAAGGCAGGACAGCCCACGGAGTCAAGGGAGCCTTGTTAAGCTGATGGGCGGGATGTCAATGGCCAACAGCCAATCTTCACAAGTGTATCCTCTTTCCCAAACCATGGAAAACACAGAACCACAGAGCATAGGGCACTTCCACACATGGGCGTTGACCTTGGGAAAATGAAAAAATCAACCAGACACAGGGACCCCAAAGTTGAGGGCTGCTGTCTTGACAAGAACCTCCACTCCGGTACACGTTTCATATCCCAGGAAAGAGCCAAGTGGACAAAGACGAGTGGACAAGTGGACAAAGACAAGTGGACAAGTGGACAAGTGGTGCTACGTAGGTCCAATGGAGTGTCACTCAGCCATGAAATCCACGTCATGAGGCTGGTAGCAGCATCCTGAGTGGATTTAGGTACGATCATCCTCAGTGAAATAAGTCCCACAAAAAAAGAAACTTATGATATCACTTATCGAGGGAATGTAAAAATCGCTCCCCATGCACTGAATCCCCAAACAGAACAGAGTCACGCTTTTAGAAAACACACTTATGCCTGCTTCAGGGGAAAGGTGAGGTGGGGTGACGCATAAAACTCGAGTTTGAAATGAGCACAGATACCCTTCCGAAAACCGAATATGGAATGGACACGACCTACTCCTTGCTCAATCAACTGGACTCACCAGACCCTGTTCATCGCACAAGTATCTATCCGACTAGTAAGCATCTTAAAAGCTAAGTCTTGATATCTCTGTGTAAGTGCATCAAGTGTGTGTAAAGCGGCCTAAAACCAGCAGGGAAAATCAGCTCAGACCCATTCTGAGGATACATTTCCAACATAAAGAAGAAACAAGCAGGGCAAAACAGAGAGAAATTCTTCCAAAATGCGTTCAGGGACTGGCATGCAACCAGGATTGACCACATCTACAGCCCCAGCGGCAGAAGACATAAGGCTGGACACTCTTGGGGCTGAGACGATTGGTGAGGTTGGGAAAGCAAATGCAGACCCTTGAAAGGAATCCTGCGTGCTCCCCATTCCATGGCTCCCAACTCTCCAGGTTCAACGCAATCTTCCGACAGCGAAAGCACTCATTGGAAACCCAGCGGATGCTACACCGTGGGATCGGGAAAGCTTTCTGAAACTCACCTCAGTTTTCATCTCCTGGTGCTCGTGTTCTCCATTCAGGCCCCCTTACTAACAATCTCCCCACTTGGAGACTCGGCGCCTTTCCATGCCTCTTTCGTACCGTCTGCAATTTGTCCGCAGGATGAACTGCAAGAGGGGGAACCAATGAGAGACTCGCTGGAGGTGTTTGGTCGGGCACATGTCACTCTCATTTCCCATCACGAAGAAGAATTCACCAGCGGTTCAGCCTGCCACCCCGGATCGACAATAGGGCGTGAAGCCATCCAGCCGTGTTGCGTCCCACTCACAAAAAAGCGACTTGGGAAATGGAGCTCAGGGGCACTGCACTTCCCAAACCTGCAGAGTTCTAAACGATAACTATCGCCCCAAAATATATTGAGGTCAGGCTACGAAGAGGCGCTGAACGCAAGGCAGAACTGCAGGAAACGGATGTCAACGGGTACATCGGAATGGCCCCGATAGCACATGAAAAGCGCCAGAACGTGGACAATGATGCGGTTGGCCAAAAAGGGCGTATGCGTTTTTTCCTGAATATATTCAGGAAAAAACGCATACGCCCTTTTTGGCCAACCAAGCAACGTGGGAGAGCAAATCAGCACTACAAAGAAATCTCTCGCCCCCCCCGGGGCAAAAGGGCCAGGCGAAAAAAGTCTAAAAACCAGAAAGGCAGGACAGGCCACGGAGTCAAGGGAGCCTTGTTAAGCTGATGGGCGGGATGTCAATGGCCAACAGCCAATCTTCACAAGTGTATCCTCTTTCCCAAACCATGTAAAACACAGAACCACAGAGCATAGGGCACTTCCACACATGGGCGTTGACCTTGGGAAAATGAAAAAATCAACCAGACACAGGGACCCCAAAGTTGAGGGCTGCTGTCTTGACAAGAACCTCCACTCCGGTACACGTTTCATATCCCAGGAAAGAGCCAAGTGGACAAAGACGAGTGGACAAGTGGACAAAGACAAGTGGACAAGTGGACAAGTGGTGCTACGTAGGTCCAATGGAGTGTCACTCAGCCATGAAATCCACGTCATGAGGCTGGTAGCAGCATCCTGAGTGGATTTAGGTACGATCATCCTCAGTGAAATAAGTCCCACAAAAAAAGAAACTTATGATATCACTTATCGAGGGAATGTAAAAATCGCTCCCCATGCACTGAATCCCCAAACATAACAGAGTCACGCTTTTAGAAAACACACTTATGCCTGCTTCAGGGGAAAGGTGAGGTGGGGTGACGCATAAAACTCGAGTTTGAAATGAGCACAGATACCCTTCCGAAAACCGAATATGGAATGGACACGACCTACTCCTTGCTCAATCAACTGGACTCACCAGACCCTGTTCATCGCACAAGTATCTATCCGACTAGTAAGCATCTTAAAAGCTAAGTCTTGATATCTCTGTGTAAGTGCATCAAGTGTGTGTAAAGCGGCCTAAAACCAGCAGGGAAAATCAGCTCAGACCCATTCTGAGGATACATTTCCAACATAAAGAAGAAACAAGCAGGGCAAAACAGAGAGAAATTCTTCCAAAATGCGTTCAGGGACTGGCATGCAACCAGGATTGACCACATCTACAGCCCCAGCGGCAGCAGACATAAGGCTGGACACTCTTGGGGCTGAGACGATTGGTGAGGTTGGGAAAGCAAATGCAGACCCTTGAAAGGAATCCTGCGTGCTCCCCATTCCATGGGTCCCAACTCTCCAGGTTCAACGCAATCTTCCGACAGCGAAAGCACTCATTGGAAACCCAGCGGATGCTACACCGTGGGATCGGGAAAGCTTTCTGAAACTCACCTCAGTTTTCATCTCCTGGTGCTCGTGTTCTCCATTCAGGCCCCCTTACTAACAATCTCCCCACTTGGAGACTCGGCGCCTTTCCATGCCTCTTTCGTACCGTCTGCAATTTGTCCGCAGGATGAACTGCAAGAGGGGGAACCAATGAGAGACTCGCTGGAGGTGTTTGGTCGGGCACATGTCACTCTCATTTCCCATCACGAAGAAGAATTCACCAGCGGTTCAGCCTGCCACCCCGGATCGACAGTAGGGCGTGAAGCCATCCAGCCGTGTTGCGTCCCACTCACAAAAAAGCGACTTGGGAAATGGAGCTCAGGGGCACTGCACTTCCCAAACCTGCAGAGTTCTAAACGATAACTATCGCCCCAAAATATATTGAGGTCAGGCTACGAAGAGGCGCTGAACGCAAGGCAGAACTGCAGGAAACGGATGTCAACGGGTACATCGGAATGGCCCCGATAGCACATGAAAAGCGCCAGAACGTGGACAATGATGCGGTTGGCCAAAAAGGGCGTATGCGTTTTTTCCTGAATATATTCAGGAAAAAACGCATACGCCCTTTTTGGCCAACCAAACAACCTGGGAGAGCAAATCAGCACTACAAAGAAATCTCTCGCCCCCCCCGGGGCAAAAGGGCCAGGCGAAAAAAGTCTAAAAACCAGAAAGGCAGGACAGGCCACGGAGTCAAGGGAGCCTTGTTAAGCTGATGGGCGGGATGTCAATGGCCAACAGCCAATCTTCACAAGTGTATCCTCTTTCCCAAACCATGGAAAACACAGAACCACAGAGCATAGGGCACTTCCACACATGGGCGTTGACCTTGGGAAAATGAAAAAATCAACCAGACACAGGGACCCCAAAGTTGAGGGCTGCTGTCTTGACAAGAACCTCCACTCCGGTACACGTTCCATATCCCAGGAAAGAGCCAAGTGGACAAAGACGAGTGGACAAGTGGACAAAGACAAGTGGACAAGTGGACAAGTGGTGCTACGTAGGTCCAATGGAGTGTCACTCAGCCATGAAATCCACGTCATGAGGCTGGTAGCAGCATCCTGAGTGGATTTAGGTACGATCATCCTCAGTGAAATAAGTCCCACAAAAAAAGAAACTTATGATATCACTTATCGAGGGAATGTAAAAATCGCTCCCCATGCACTGAATCCCCAAACAGAACAGAGTCACGCTTTTAGAAAACACACTTATGCCTGCTTCAGGGGAAAGGTGAGGTGGGGTGACGCATAAAACTCGAGTTTGAAATGAGCACAGATACCCTTCCGAAAACCGAATATGGAATGGACACGACCTACTCCTTGCTCAATCAACTGGACTCACCAGACCCTGTTCATCGCACAAGTATCTATCCGACTAGTAAGCATCTTAAAAGCTAAGTCTTGATATCTCTGTGTAAGTGCATCAAGTGTGTGTAAAGCGGCCTAAAACCAGCAGGGAAAATCAGCTCAGACCCATTCTGAGGATACATTTCCAACATAAAGAAGAAACAAGCAGGGCAAAACAGAGAGAAATTCTTCCAAAATGCGTTCAGGGACTGGCATGCAACCAGGATTGACCACATCTACAGCCCCAGCGGCAGCAGACATAAGGCTGGACACTCTTGGGGCTGAGACGATTGGTGAGGTTGGGAAAGCAAATGCAGACCCTTGAAAGGAATCCTGCGTGCTCCCCATTCCATGGGTCCCAACTCTCCAGGTTCAACGCAATCTTCCGACAGCGAAAGCACTCATTGGAAACCCAGCGGATGCTACACCGTGGGATCGGGAAAGCTTTCTGAAACTCACCTCAGTTTTCATCTCCTGGTGCTCGTGTTCTCCATTCAGGCCCCCTTACTAACAATCTCCCCACTTGGAGACTCGGCGCCTTTCCATGCCTCTTTCGTACCGTCTGCAATTTGTCCGCAGGATGAACTGCAAGAGGGGGAACCAATGAGAGACTCGCTGGAGGTGTTTGGTCGGGCACATGTCACTCTCATTTCCCATCACGAAGAAGAATTCACCAGCGGTTCAGCCTGCCACCCCGGATCGACAGTAGGGCGTGAAGCCATCCAGCCGTGTTGCGTCCCACTCACAAAAAAGCGACTTGGGAAATGGAGCTCAGGGGCACTGCACTTCCCAAACCTGCAGAGTTCTAAACGATAACTATCGCCCCAAAATATATTGAGGTCAGGCTACGAAGAGGCGCTGAACGCAAGGCAGAACTGCAGGAAACGGATGTCAACGGGTACATCGGAATGGCCCCGATAGCACATGAAAAGCGCCAGAACGTGGACAATGATGCGGTTGGCCAAAAAGGGCGTATGCGTTTTTTCCTGAATATATTCAGGAAAAAACGCATACGCCCTTTTTGGCCAACCAAGCAACCTGGGAGAGCAAATCAGCACTACAAAGAAATCTCTCGCCCCCCCCGGGGCAAAAGGGCCAGGCGAAAAAAGTCTAAAAACCAGAAAGGCAGGACAGGCCACGGAGTCAAGGGAGCCTTGTTAAGCTGATGGGCGGGATGTCAATGGCCAACAGCCAATCTTCACAAGTGTATCCTCTTTCCCAAACCATGGAAAACACAGAACCACAGAGCATAGGGCACTTCCACACATGGGCGTTGACCTTGGGAAAATGAAAAAATCAACCAGACACAGGGACCCCAAAGTTGAGGGCTGCTGTCTTGACAAGAACCTCCACTCCGGTACACGTTTCATATCCCAGGAAAGAGCCAAGTGGACAAAGACGAGTGGACAAGTGGACAAAGACAAGTGGACAAGTGGACAAGTGGTGCTACGTAGGTCCAATGGAGTGTCACTCAGCCATGAAATCCACGTCATGAGGCTGGTAGCAGCATCCTGAGTGGATTTAGGTACGATCATCCTCAGTGAAATAAGTCCCACAAAAAAAGAAACTTATGATATCACTTATCGAGGGAATGTAAAAATCGCTCCCCATGCACTGAATCCCCAAACAGAACAGAGTCACGCTTTTAGAAAACACACTTATGCCTGCTTCAGGGGAAAGGTGAGGTGGGGTGACGCATAAAACTCGAGTTTGAAATGAGCACAGATACCCTTCCGAAAACCGAATATGGAATGGACACGACCTACTCCTTGCTCAATCAACTGGACTCACCAGACCCTGTTCATCGCACAAGTATCTATCCGACTAGTAAGCATCTTAAAAGCTAAGTCTTGATGTCTCTGTGTAAGTGCATCAAGTGTGTGTAAAGCGGCCTAAAACCAGCAGGGAAAATCAGCTCAGACCCATTCTGAGGATACATTTCCAACATAAAGAAGAAACAAGCAGGGCAAAACAGAGAGAAATTCTTCCAAAATGCGTTCAGGGACTGGCATGCAACCAGGATTGACCACATCTACAGCCCCAGCGGCAGAAGACATAAGGCTGGACACTCTTGGGGCTGAGACGATTGGTGAGGTTGGGAAAGCAAATGCAGACCCTTGAAAGGAATCCTGCGTGCTCCCCATTCCATGGGTCCCAACTCTCCAGGTTCAACGCAATCTTCCGACAGCGAAAGCACTCATTGGAAACCCAGCGGATGCTACACCGTGGGATCGGGAAAGCTTTCTGAAACTCACCTCAGTTTTCATCTCCTGGTGCTCGTGTTCTCCATTCAGGCCCCCTTACTAACAATCTCCCCACTTGGAGACTCGGCGCCTTTCCATGCCTCTTTCGTACCGTCTGCAATTTGTCCGCAGGATGAACTGCAAGAGGGGGAACCAATGAGAGACTCGCTGGAGGTGTTTGGTCGGGCACATGTCACTCTCATTTCCCATCACGAAGAAGAATTCACCAGCGGTTCAGCCTGCCACCCCGGATCGACAGTAGGGCGTGAAGCCATCCAGCCGTGTTGCGTCCCACTCACAAAAAAGCGACTTGGGAAATGGAGCTCAGGGGCACTGCACTTCCCAAACCTGCAGAGTTCTAAACGATAACTATCGCCCCAAAATATATTGAGGTCAGGCTACGAAGAGGCGCTGAACGCAAGGCAGAACTGCAGGAAACGGATGTCAACGGGTACATCGGAATGGCCCCGATAGCACATGAAAAGCGCCAGAACGTGGACAATGATGCGGTTGGCCAAAAAGGGCGTATGCGTTTTTTCCTGAATATATTCAGGAAAAAACGCATACGCCCTTTTTGGCCAACCAAGCAACGTGGGAGAGCAAATCAGCACTACAAAGAAATCTCTCGCCCCCCCCGGGGCAAAAGGGCCAGGCGAAAAAAGTCTAAAAACCAGAAAGGCAGGACAGGCCACGGAGTCAAGGGAGCCTTGTTAAGCTGATGGGCGGGATGTCAATGGCCAACAGCCAATCTTCACAAGTGTATCCTCTTTCCCAAACCATGGAAAACACAGAACCACAGAGCATAGGGCACTTCCACACATGGGCGTTGACCTTGGGAAAATGAAAAAATCAACCAGACACAGGGACCCCAAAGTTGAGGGCTGCTGTCTTGACAAGAACCTCCACTCCGGTACACGTTTCATATCCCAGGAAAGAGCCAAGTGGACAAAGACGAGTGGACAAGTGGACAAAGACAAGTGGACAAGTGGACAAGTGGTGCTACGTAGGTCCAATGGAGTGTCACTCAGCCATGAAATCCACGTCATGAGGCTGGTAGCAGCATCCTGAGTGGATTTAGGTACGATCATCCTCAGTGAAATAAGTCCCACAAAAAAAGAAACTTATGATATCACTTATCGAGGGAATGTAAAAATCGCTCCCCATGCACTGAATCCCCAAACAGAACAGAGTCACGCTTTTAGAAAACACACTTATGCCTGCTTCAGGGGAAAGGTGAGGTGCGGTGACGCATAAAACTCGAGTTTGAAATGAGCACAGATACCCTTCCGAAAACCGAATATGGAATGGACACGGCCTACTCCTTGCTCAATCAACTGGACTCACCAGACCCTGTTCATCGCACAAGTATCTATCCGACTAGTAAGCATCTTAAAAGCTAAGTCTTGATATCTCTGTGTAAGTGCATCAAGTGTGTGTAAAGCGGCCTAAAACCAGCAGGGAAAATCAGCTCAGACCCATTCTGAGGATACATTTCCAACACAAAGAAGAAACAAGCAGGGCAAAACAGAGAGAAATTCTTCCAAAATGCGTTCAGGGACTGGCATGCAACCAGGATTGACCACATCTACAGCCCCAGCGGCAGCAGACATAAGGCTGGACACTCTTGGGGCTGAGACGATTGGTGAGGTTGGGAAAGCAAATGCAGACCCTTGAAAGGAATCCTGCGTGCTCCCCATTCCATGGGTCCCAACTCTCCAGGTTCAACGCAATCTTCCGACAGCGAAAGCACTCATTGGAAACCCAGCGGATGCTACACCGTGGGATCGGGAAAGCTTTCTGAAACTCACCTCAGTTTTCATCTCCTGGTGCTCGTGTTCTCCATTCAGGCCCCCTTACTAACAATCTCCCCACTTGGAGACTCGGCGCCTTTCCATGCCTCTTTCGTACCGTCTGCAATTTGTCCGCAGGATGAACTGCAAGAGGGGGAACCAATGAGAGACTCGCTGGAGGTGTTTGGTCGGGCACATGTCACTCTCATTTCCCATCACGAAGAAGATTTCACCAGCGGTTCAGCCTGCCACCCCGGATCGACAATAGGGCGTGAAGCCATCCAGCCGTGTTGCGTCCCACTCACAAAAAAGCGACTTGGGAAATGGAGCTCAGGGGCACTGCACTTCCCAAACCTGCAGAGTTCTAAACGATAACTATCGCCCCAAAATATATTGAGGTCAGGCTACGAAGAGGCGCTGAACGCAAGGCAGAACTGCAGGAAACGGATGTCAACGGGTACATCGGAATGGCCCCGATAGCACATGAAAAGCGCCAGAACGTGGACAATGATGCGGTTGGCCAAAAAGGGCGTATGCGTTTTTTCCTGAATATATTCAGGAAAAAACGCATACGCCCTTTTTGGCCAACCAAACAACCTGGGAGAGCAAATCAGCACTACAAAGAAATCTCTCGCCCCCCCCGGGGCAAAAGGGCCAGGCGAAAAAAGTCTAAAAACCAGAAAGGCAGGACAGGCCACGGAGTCAAGGGAGCCTTGTTAAGCTGATGGGCGGGATGTCAATGGCCAACAGCCAATCTTCACAAGTGTATCCTCTTTCCCAAACCATGGAAAACACAGAACCACAGAGCATAGGGCACTTCCACACATGGGCGTTGACCTTGGGAAAATGAAAAAATCAACCAGACACAGGGACCCCAAAGTTGAGGGCTGCTGTCTTGACAAGAACCTCCACTCCGGTACACGTTTCATATCCCAGGAAAGAGCCAAGTGGACAAAGACGAGTGGACAAGTGGACAAAGACAAGTGGACAAGTGGACAAGTGGTGCTACGTAGGTCCAATGGAGTGTCACTCAGCCATGAAATCCACGTCATGAGGCTGGTAGCAGCATCCTGAGTGGATTTAGGTACGATCATCCTCAGTGAAATAAGTCCCACAAAAAAAGAAACTTATGATATCACTTATCGAGGGAATGTAAAAATCGCTCCCCATGCACTGAATCCCCAAATAGAACAGAGTCACGCTTTTAGAAAACACACTTATGCCTGCTTCAGGGGAAAGGTGAGGTGGGGTGACGCATAAAACTCGAGTTTGAAATGAGCACAGATACCCTTCCGAAAACCGAATATGGAATGGACACGACCTACTCCTTGCTCAATCAACTGGACTCACCAGACCCTGTTCATCGCACAAGTATCTATCCGACTAGTAAGCATCTTAAAAGCTAAGTCTTGATATCTCTGTGTAAGTGCATCAAGTGTGTGTAAAGCGGCCTAAAACCAGCAGGGAAAATCAGCTCAGACCCATTCTGAGGATACATTTCCAACATAAAGAAGAAACAAGCAGGGCAAAACAGAGAGAAATTCTTCCAAAATGCGTTCAGGGACTGGCATGCAACCAGGATTGACCACATCTACAGCCCCAGCGGCAGAAGACATAAGGCTGGACACTCTTGGGGCTGAGACGATTGGTGAGGTTGGGAAAGCAAATGCAGACCCTTGAAAGGAATCCTGCGTGCTCCCCATTCCATGGGTCCCAACTCTCCAGGTTCAACGCAATCTTCCGACAGCGAAAGCACTCATTGGAAACCCAGCGGATGCTACACCGTGGGATCGGGAAAGCTTTCTGAAACTCACCTCAGTTTTCATCTCCTGGTGCTCGTGTTCTCCATTCAGGCCCCCTTACTAACAATCTCCCCACTTGGAGACTCGGCGCCTTTCCATGCCTCTTTCGTACCGTCTGCAATTTGTCCGCAGGATGAACTGCAAGAGGGGGAACCAATGAGAGACTCGCTGGAGGTGTTTGGTCGGGCACATGTCACTCTCATTTCCCATCACGAAGAAGAATTCACCAGCGGTTCAGCCTGCCACCCCGGATCGACAGTAGGGCGTGAAGCCATCCAGCCGTGTTGCGTCCCACTCACAAAAAAGCGACTTGGGAAATGGAGCTCAGGGGCACTGCACTTCCCAAACCTGCAGAGTTCTAAACGATAACTATCGCCCCAAAATATATTGAGGTCAGGCTACGAAGAGGCGCTGAACGCAAGGCAGAACTGCAGGAAACGGATGTCAACGGGTACATCGGAATGGCCCCGATAGCACATGAAAAGCGCCAGAACGTGGACAATGATGCGGTTGGCCAAAAAGGGCGTATGCGTTTTTTCCTGAATATATTCAGGAAAAAACGCATACGCCCTTTTTGGCCAACCAAGCAACGTGGGAGAGCAAATCAGCACTACAAAGAAATCTCTCGCCCCCCCCGGGGCAAAAGGGCCAGGCGAAAAAAGTCTAAAAACCAGAAAGGCAGGACAGGCCACGGAGTCAAGGGAGCCTTGTTAAGCTGATGGGCGGGATGTCAATGGCCAACAGCCAATCTTCACAAGTGTATCCTCTTTCCCAAACCATGGAAAACACAGAACCACAGAGCATAGGGCACTTCCACACATGGGCGTTGACCTTGGGAAAATGAAAAAATCAACCAGACACAGGGACCCCAAAGTTGAGGGCTGCTGTCTTGACAAGAACCTCCACTCCGGTACACGTTTCATATCCCAGGAAAGAGCCAAGTGGACAAAGACGAGTGGACAAGTGGACAAAGACAAGTGGACAAGTGGACAAGTGGTGCTACGTAGGTCCAATGGAGTGTCACTCAGCCATGAAATCCACGTCATGAGGCTGGTAGCAGCATCCTGAGTGGATTTAGGTACGATCATCCTCAGTGAAATAAGTCCCACAAAAAAAGAAACTTATGATATCACTTATCGAGGGAATGTAAAAATCGCTCCCCATGCACTGAATCCCCAAATAGAACAGAGTCACGCTTTTAGAAAACACACTTATGCCTGCTTCAGGGGAAAGGTGAGGTGGGGTGACGCATAAAACTCGAGTTTGAAATGAGCACAGATACCCTTCCGAAAACCGAATATGGAATGGACACGACCTACTCCTTGCTCAATCAACTGGACTCACCAGACCCTGTTCATCGCACAAGTATCTATCCGACTAGTAAGCATCTTAAAAGCTAAGTCTTGATATCTCTGTGTAAGTGCATCAAGTGTGTGTAAAGCGGCCTAAAACCAGCAGGGAAAATCAGCTCAGACCCATTCTGAGGATACATTTCCAACATAAAGAAGAAACAAGCAGGGCAAAACAGAGAGAAATTCTTCCAAAATGCGTTCAGGGACTGGCATGCAACCAGGATTGACCACATCTACAGCCCCAGCGGCAGAAGACATAAGGCTGGACACTCTTGGGGCTGAGACGATTGGTGAGGTTGGGAAAGCAAATGCAGACCCTTGAAAGGAATCCTGCGTGCTCCCCATTCCATGGGTCCCAACTCTCCAGGTTCAACGCAATCTTCCGACAGCGAAAGCACTCATTGGAAACCCAGCGGATGCTACACCGTGGGATCGGGAAAGCTTTCTGAAACTCACCTCAGTTTTCATCTCCTGGTGCTCGTGTTCTCCATTCAGGCCCCCTTACTAACAATCTCCCCACTTGGAGACTCGGCGCCTTTCCATGCCTCTTTCGTACCGTCTGCAATTTGTCCGCAGGATGAACTGCAAGAGGGGGAACCAATGAGAGACTCGCTGGAGGTGTTTGGTCGGGCACATGTCACTCTCATTTCCCATCACGAAGAAGAATTCAACAGCGGTTCAGCCTGCCACCCCGGATCGACAGTAGGGCGTGAAGCCATCCAGCCGTGTTGCGTCCCACTCACAAAAAAGCGACTTGGGAAATGGAGCTCAGGGGCACTGCACTTCCCAAACCTGCAGAGTTCTAAACGATAACTATCGCCCCAAAATATATTGAGGTCAGGCTACGAAGAGGCGCTGAACGCAAGGCAGAACTGCAGGAAACGGATGTCAACGGGTACATCGGAATGGCCCCGATAGCACATGAAAAGCGCCAGAACGTGGACAATGATGCGGTTGGCCAAAAAGGGCGTATGCGTTTTTTCCTGAATATATTCAGGAAAAAACGCATACGCCCTTTTTGGCCAACCAAGCAACGTGGGAGAGCAAATCAGCACTACAAAGAAATCTCTCGCCCCCCCCGGGGCAAAAGGGCCAGGCGAAAAAAGTCTAAAAACCAGAAAGGCAGGACAGGCCACGGAGTCAAGGGAGCCTTGTTAAGCTGATGGGCGGGATGTCAATGGCCAACAGCCAATCTTCACAAGTGTATCCTCTTTCCCAAACCATGGAAAACACAGAACCACAGAGCATAGGGCACTTCCACACATGGGCGTTGACCTTGGGAAAATGAAAAAATCAACCAGACACAGGGACCCCAAAGTTGAGGGCTGCTGTCTTGACAAGAACCTCCACTCCGGTACACGTTTCATATCCCAGGAAAGAGCCAAGTGGACAAAGACGAGTGGACAAGTGGACAAAGACAAGTGGACAAGTGGACAAGTGGTGCTACGTAGGTCCAATGGAGTGTCACTCAGCCATGAAATCCACGTCATGAGGCTGGTAGCAGCATCCTGAGTGGATTTAGGTACGATCATCCTCAGTGAAATAAGTCCCACAAAAAAAGAAACTTATGATATCACTTATCGAGGGAATGTAAAAATCGCTCCCCATGCACTGAATCCCCAAACAGAACAGAGTCACGCTTTTAGAAAACACACTTATGCCTGCTTCAGGGGAAAGGTGAGGTGGGGTGACGCATAAAACTCGAGTTTGAAATGAGCACAGATACCCTTCCAAAAACCGAATATGGAATGGACACGACCTACTCCTTGCTCAATCAACTGGACTCACCAGACCCTGTTCATCGCACAAGTATCTATCCGACTAGTAAGCATCTTAAAAGCTAAGTCTTGATATCTCTGTGTAAGTGCATCAAGTGTGTGTAAAGCGGCCTAAAGCCAGCAGGGAAAATCAGCTCAGACCCATTCTGAGGATACATTTCCAACATAAAGAAGAAACAAGCAGGGCAAAACAGAGAGAAATTCTTCCAAAATGCGTTCAGGGACTGGCATGCAACCAGGATTGACCACATCTACAGCCCCAGCGGCAGAAGACATAAGGCTGGACACTCTTGGGGCTGAGACGATTGGTGAGGTTGGGAAAGCAAATGCAGACCCTTGAAAGGAATCCTGCGTGCTCCCCATTCCATGGCTCCCAACTCTCCAGGTTCAACGCAATCTTCCGACAGCGAAAGCACTCATTGGAAACCCAGCGGATGCTACACCGTGGGATCGGGAAAGCTTTCTGAAACTCACCTCAGTTTTCATCTCCTGGTGCTCGTGTTCTCCATTCAGGCCCCCTTACTAACAATCTCCCCACTTGGAGACTCGGCGCCTTTCCATGCCTCTTTCGTACCGTCTGCAATTTGTCCGCAGGATGAACTGCAAGAGGGGGAACCAATGAGAGACTCGCTGGAGGTGTTTGGTCGGGCACATGTCACTCTCATTTCCCATCACGAAGAAGAATTCACCAGCGGTTCAGCCTGCCACCCCGGATCGACAGTAGGGCGTGAAGCCATCCAGCCGTGTTGCGTCCCACTCACAAAAAAGCGACTTGGGAAATGGAGCTCAGGGGCACTGCACTTCCCAAACCTGCAGAGTTCTAAACGATAACTATCGCCCCAAAATATATTGAGGTCAGGCTACGAAGAGGCGCTGAACGCAAGGCAGAACTGCAGGAAACGGATGTCAACGGGTACATCGGAATGGCCCCGATAGCACATGAAAAGCGCCAGAACGTGGACAATGATGCGGTTGGCCAAAAAGGGCGTATGCGTTTTTTCCTGAATATATTCAGGAAAAAACGCATACGCCCTTTTTGGCCAACCAAGCAACGTGGGAGAGCAAATCAGCACTACAAAGAAATCTCTCGCCCCCCCCGGGGCAAAAGGGCCAGGCGAAAAAAGTCTAAAAACCAGAAAGGCAGGACAGGCCACGGAGTCAAGGGAGCCTTGTTAAGCTGATGGGCGGGATGTCAATGGCCAACAGCCAATCTTCACAAGTGTATCCTCTTTCCCAAACCATGGAAAACACAGAACCACAGAGCATAGGGCACTTCCACACATGGGCGTTGACCTTGGGAAAATGAAAAAATCAACCAGACACAGGGACCCCAAAGTTGAGGGCTGCTGTCTTGACAAGAACCTCCACTCCGGTACACGTTTCATATCCCAGGAAAGAGCCAAGTGGACAAAGACGAGTGGACAAGTGGACAAAGACAAGTGGACAAGTGGACAAGTGGTGCTACGTAGGTCCAATGGAGTGTCACTCAGCCATGAAATCCACGTCATGAGGCTGGTAGCAGCATCCTGAGTGGATTTAGGTACGATCATCCTCAGTGAAATAAGTCCCACAAAAAAAGAAACTTATGATATCACTTATCGAGGGAATGTAAAAATCGCTCCCCATGCACTGAATCCCCAAACAGAACAGAGTCACGCTTTTAGAAAACACACTTATGCCTGCTTCAGGGGAAAGGTGAGGTGCGGTGACGCATAAAACTCGAGTTTGAAATGAGCACAGATACCCTTCCGAAAACCGAATATGGAATGGACACGGCCTACTCCTTGCTCAATCAACTGGACTCACCAGACCCTGTTCATCGCACAAGTATCTATCCGACTAGTAAGCATCTTAAAAGCTAAGTCTTGATATCTCTGTGTAAGTGCATCAAGTGTGTGTAAAGCGGCCTAAAACCAGCAGGGAAAATCAGCTCAGACCCATTCTGAGGATACATTTCCAACACAAAGAAGAAACAAGCAGGGCAAAACAGAGAGAAATTCTTCCAAAATGCGTTCAGGGACTGGCATGCAACCAGGATTGACCACATCTACAGCCCCAGCGGCAGCAGACATAAGGCTGGACACTCTTGGGGCTGAGACGATTGGTGAGGTTGGGAAAGCAAATGCAGACCCTTGAAAGGAATCCTGCGTGCTCCCCATTCCATGGGTCCCAACTCTCCAGGTTCAACGCAATCTTCCGACAGCGAAAGCACTCATTGGAAACCCAGCGGATGCTACACCGTGGGATCGGGAAAGCTTTCTGAAACTCACCTCAGTTTTCATCTCCTGGTGCTCGTGTTCTCCATTCAGGCCCCCTTACTAACAATCTCCCCACTTGGAGACTCGGCGCCTTTCCATGCCTCTTTCGTACCGTCTGCAATTTGTCCGCAGGATGAACTGCAAGAGGGGGAACCAATGAGAGACTCGCTGGAGGTGTTTGGTCGGGCACATGTCACTCTCATTTCCCATCACGAAGAAGAATTCACCAGCGGTTCAGCCTGCCACCCCGGATCGACAATAGGGCGTGAAGCCATCCAGCCGTGTTGCGTCCCACTCACAAAAAAGCGACTTGGGAAATGGAGCTCAGGGGCACTGCACTTCCCAAACCTGCAGAGTTCTAAACGATAACTATCGCCCCAAAATATATTGAGGTCAGGCTACGAAGAGGCGCTGAACGCAAGGCAGAACTGCAGGAAACGGATGTCAACGGGTACATCGGAATGGCCCCGATAGCACATGAAAAGCGCCAGAACGTGGACAATGATGCGGTTGGCCAAAAAGGGCGTATGCGTTTTTTCCTGAATATATTCAGGAAAAAACGCATACGCCCTTTTTGGCCAACCAAACAACCTGGGAGAGCAAATCAGCACTACAAAGAAATCTCTCGCCCCCCCCGGGGCAAAAGGGCCAGGCGAAAAAAGTCTAAAAACCAGAAAGGCAGGACAGGCCACGGAGTCAAGGGAGCCTTGTTAAGCTGATGGGCGGGATGTCAATGGCCAACAGCCAATCTTCACAAGTGTATCCTCTTTCCCAAACCATGGAAAACACAGAACCACAGAGCATAGGGCACTTCCACACATGGGCGTTGACCTTGGGAAAATGAAAAAATCAACCAGACACAGGGACCCCAAAGTTGAGGGCTGCTGTCTTGACAAGAACCTCCACTCCGGTACACGTTTCATATCCCAGGAAAGAGCCAAGTGGACAAAGACGAGTGGACAAGTGGACAAAGACAAGTGGACAAGTGGACAAGTGGTGCTACGTAGGTCCAATGGAGTGTCACTCAGCCATGAAATCCACGTCATGAGGCTGGTAGCAGCATCCTGAGTGGATTTAGGTACGATCATCCTCAGTGAAATAAGTCCCACAAAAAAAGAAACTTATGATATCACTTATCGAGGGAATGTAAAAATCGCTCCCCATGCACTGAATCCCCAAATAGAACAGAGTCACGCTTTTAGAAAACACACTTATGCCTGCTTCAGGGGAAAGGTGAGGTGGGGTGACGCATAAAACTCGAGTTTGAAATGAGCACAGATACCCTTCCGAAAACCGAATATGGAATGGACACGACCTACTCCTTGCTCAATCAACTGGACTCACCAGACCCTGTTCATCGCACAAGTATCTATCCGACTAGTAAGCATCTTAAAAGCTAAGTCTTGATATCTCTGTGTAAGTGCATCAAGTGTGTGTAAAGCGGCCTAAAACCAGCAGGGAAAATCAGCTCAGACCCATTCTGAGGATACATTTCCAACATAAAGAAGAAACAAGCAGGGCAAAACAGAGAGAAATTCTTCCAAAATGCGTTCAGGGACTGGCATGCAACCAGGATTGACCACATCTACAGCCCCAGCGGCAGAAGACATAAGGCTGGACACTCTTGGGGCTGAGACGATTGGTGAGGTTGGGAAAGCAAATGCAGACCCTTGAAAGGAATCCTGCGTGCTCCCCATTCCATGGGTCCCAACTCTCCAGGTTCAACGCAATCTTCCGACAGCGAAAGCACTCATTGGAAACCCAGCGGATGCTACACCGTGGGATCGGGAAAGCTTTCTGAAACTCACCTCAGTTTTCATCTCCTGGTGCTCGTGTTCTCCATTCAGGCCCCCTTACTAACAATCTCCCCACTTGGAGACTCGGCGCCTTTCCATGCCTCTTTCGTACCGTCTGCAATTTGTCCGCAGGATGAACTGCAAGAGGGGGAACCAATGAGAGACTCGCTGGAGGTGTTTGGTCGGGCACATGTCACTCTCATTTCCCATCACGAAGAAGAATTCACCAGCGGTTCAGCCTGCCACCCCGGATCGACAGTAGGGCGTGAAGCCATCCAGCCGTGTTGCGTCCCACTCACAAAAAAGCGACTTGGGAAATGGAGCTCAGGGGCACTGCACTTCCCAAACCTGCAGAGTTCTAAACGATAACTATCGCCCCAAAATATATTGAGGTCAGGCTACGAAGAGGCGCTGAACGCAAGGCAGAACTGCAGGAAACGGATGTCAACGGGTACATCGGAATGGCCCCGATAGCACATGAAAAGCGCCAGAACGTGGACAATGATGCGGTTGGCCAAAAAGGGCGTATGCGTTTTTTCCTGAATATATTCAGGAAAAAACGCATACGCCCTTTTTGGCCAACCAAGCAACGTGGGAGAGCAAATCAGCACTACAAAGAAATCTCTCGCCCCCCCCGGGGCAAAAGGGCCAGGCGAAAAAAGTCTAAAAACCAGAAAGGCAGGACAGGCCACGGAGTCAAGGGAGCCTTGTTAAGCTGATGGGCGGGATGTCAATGGCCAACAGCCAATCTTCACAAGTGTATCCTCTTTCCCAAACCATGGAAAACACAGAACCACAGAGCATAGGGCACTTCCACACATGGGCGTTGACCTTGGGAAAATGAAAAAATCAACCAGACACAGGGACCCCAAAGTTGAGGGCTGCTGTCTTGACAAGAACCTCCACTCCGGTACACGTTTCATATCCCAGGAAAGAGCCAAGTGGACAAAGACGAGTGGACAAGTGGACAAAGACAAGTGGACAAGTGGACAAGTGGTGCTACGTAGGTCCAATGGAGTGTCACTCAGCCATGAAATCCACGTCATGAGGCTGGTAGCAGCATCCTGAGTGGATTTAGGTACGATCATCCTCAGTGAAATAAGTCCCACAAAAAAAGAAACTTATGATATCACTTATCGAGGGAATGTAAAAATCGCTCCCCATGCACTGAATCCCCAAACAGAACAGAGTCACGCTTTTAGAAAACACACTTATGCCTGCTTCAGGGGAAAGGTGAGGTGGGGTGACGCATAAAACTCGAGTTTGAAATGAGCACAGATACCCTTCCGAAAACCGAATATGGAATGGACACGACCTACTCCTTGCTCAATCAACTGGACTCACCAGACCCTGTTCATCGCACAAGTATCTATCCGACTAGTAAGCATCTTAAAAGCTAAGTCTTGATATCTCTGTGTAAGTGCATCAAGTGTGTGTAAAGCGGCCTAAAACCAGCAGGGAAAATCAGCTCAGACCCATTCTGAGGATACATTTCCAACACAAAGAAGAAACAAGCAGGGCAAAACAGAGAGAAATTCTTCCAAAATGCGTTCAGGGACTGGCATGCAACCAGGATTGACCACATCTACAGCCCCAGCGGCAGAAGACATAAGGCTGGACACTCTTGGGGCTGAGACGATTGGTGAGGTTGGGAAAGCAAATGCAGACCCTTGAAAGGAATCCTGCGTGCTCCCCATTCCATGGGTCCCAACTCTCCAGGTTCAACGCAATCTTCCGACAGCGAAAGCACTCATTGGAAACCCAGCGGTTGCTACACCGTGGGATCGGGAAAGCTTTCTGAAACTCACCTCAGTTTTCATCTCCTGGTGCTCGTGTTCTCCATTCAGGCCCCCTTACTAACAATCTCCCCACTTGGAGACTCGGCGCCTTTCCATGCCTCTTTCGTACCGTCTGCAATTTGTCCGCAGGATGAACTGCAAGAGGGGGAACCAATGAGAGACTCGCTGGAGGTGTTTGGTCGGGCACATGTCACTCTCATTTCCCATCACGAAGAAGAATTCACCAGCGGTTCAGCCTGCCACCCCGGATCGACAGTAGGGCGTGAAGCCATCCAGCCGTGTTGCGTCCCACTCACAAAAAAGCGACTTGGGAAATGGAGCTCAGGGGCCCTGCACTTCCCAAACCTGCAGAGTTCTAAACGATAACTATCGCCCCAAAATATATTGAGGTCAGGCTACGAAGAGGCGCTGAACGCAAGGCAGAACTGCAGGAAACGGATGTCAACGGGTACATCGGAATGGCCCCGATAGCACATGAAAAGCGCCAGAACGTGGACAATGATGCGGTTGGCCAAAAAGGGCGTATGCGTTTTTTCCTGAATATATTCAGGAAAAAACGCATACGCCCTTTTTGGCCAACCCAGCAACCTGGGAAAGCAAATCAGCACTACAAAGAAATCTCTCGCCCCCCCCGGGGCAAAAGGGCCAGGCGAAAAAAGTCTAAAAACCAGAAAGGCAGGACAGGCCACGGAGTCAAGGGAGCCTTGTTAAGCTGATGGGCGGGATGTCAATGGCTAACAGCCAATCTTCACAAGTGTATCCTCTTTCCCAAACCATGGAAAACACAGAACCACAGAGCATAGGGCACTTCCACACATGGGCGTTGACCTTGGGAAAATGAAAAAATCAACCAGACACAGGGACCCCAAAGTTGAGGGCTGCTGTCTTGACAAGAACCTCCACTCCGGTACACGTTTCATATCCCAGGAAAGAGCCAAGTGGACAAAGACGAGTGGACAAGTGGACAAAGACAAGTGGACAAGTGGACAAGTGGTGCTACGTAGGTCCAATGGAGTGTCACTCAGCCATGAAATCCACGTCATGAGGCTGGTAGCAGCATCCTGAGTGGATTTAGGTACGATCATCCTCAGTGAAATAAGTCCCACAAAAAAAGAAACTTATGATATCACTTATCGAGGGAATGTAAAAATCGCTCCCCATGCACTGAATCCCCAAACAGAACAGAGTCACGCTTTTAGAAAACACACTTATGCCTGCTTCAGGGGAAAGGTGAGGTGGGGTGACGCATAAAACTCGAGTTTGAAATGAGCACAGATACCCTTCCGAAAACCGAATATGGAATGGACACGACCTACTCCTTGCTCAATCAACTGGACTCACCAGACCCTGTTCATCGCACAAGTATCTATCCGACTAGTAAGCATCTTAAAAGCTAAGTCTTGATATCTCTGTGTAAGTGCATCAAGTGTGTGTAAAGCGGCCTAAAACCAGCAGGGAAAATCAGCTCAGACCCATTCTGAGGATACATTTCCAACACAAAGAAGAAACAAGCAGGGCAAAACAGAGAGAAATTCTTCCAAAATGCGTTCAGGGACTGGCATGCAACCAGGATTGACCACATCTACAGCCCCAGCGGCAGAAGACATAAGGCTGGACACTCTTGGGGCTGAGACGATTGGTGAGGTTGGGAAAGCAAATGCAGACCCTTGAAAGGAATCCTGCGTGCTCCCCATTCCATGGGTCCCAACTCTCCAGGTTCAACGCAATCTTCCGACAGCGAAAGCACTCATTGGAAACCCAGCGGTTGCTACACCGTGGGATCGGGAAAGCTTTCTGAAACTCACCTCAGTTTTCATCTCCTGGTGCTCGTGTTCTCCATTCAGGCCCCCTTACTAACAATCTCCCCACTTGGAGACTCGGCGCCTTTCCATGCCTCTTTCGTACCGTCTGCAATTTGTCCGCAGGATGAACTGCAAGAGGGGGAACCAATGAGAGACTCGCTGGAGGTGTTTGGTCGGGCACATGTCACTCTCATTTCCCATCACGAAGAAGAATTCACCAGCGGTTCAGCCTGCCACCCCGGATCGACAATAGGGCGTGAAGCCATCCAGCCGTGTTGCGTCCCACTCACAAAAAAGCGACTTGGGAAATGGAGCTCAGGGGCACTGCACTTCCCAAACCTGCAGAGTTCTAAACGATAACTATCGCCCCAAAATATATTGAGGTCAGGCTACGAAGAGGCGCTGAACGCAAGGCAGAACTGCAGGAAACGGATGTCAACGGGTACATCGGAATGGCCCCGATAGCACATGAAAAGCGCCAGAACGTGGACAATGATGCGGTTGGCCAAAAAGGGCGTATGCGTTTTTTCCTGAATATATTCAGGAAAAAACGCATACGCCCTTTTTGGCCAACCAAGCAACCTGGGAGAGCAAATCAGCACTACAAAGAAATCTCTCGCCCCCCCCCCCGGGGCAAAAGTGCCAGGCGAAAAAAGTCTAAAAACCAGAAAGGCAGGACAGCCCACGGAGTCAAGGGAGCCTTGTTAAGCTGATGGGCGGGATGTCAATGGCCAACAGCCAATCTTCACAAGTGTATCCTCTTTCCCAAACCATGTAAAACACAGAACCACAGAGCATAGGGCACTTCCACACATGGGCGTTGACCTTGGGAAAATGAAAAAATCAACCAGACACAGGGACCCCAAAGTTGAGGGCTGCTGTCTTGACTAGAACCTCCACTCCGGTACACGTTTCATATCCCAGGAAAGAGCCAAGTGGACAAAGACGAGTGGACAAGTGGACAAAGACAAGTGGACAAGTGGACAAGTGGTGCTACGTAGGTCCAATGGAGTGTCACTCAGCCATGAAATCCACGTCATGAGGCTGGTAGCAGCATCCTGAGTGGATTTAGGTACGATCATCCTCAGTGAAATAAGTCCCACAAAAAAAGAAACTTATGATATCACTTATCGAGGGAATGTAAAAATCGCTCCCCATGCACTGAATCCCCAAACAGAACAGAGTCACGCTTTTAGAAAACACACTTATGCCTGCTTCAGGGGAAAGGTGAGGTGGGGTGACGCATAAAACTCGAGTTTGAAATGAGCACAGATACCCTTCCGAAAACCGAATATGGAATGGACACGACCTACTCCTTGCTCAATCAACTGGACTCACCAGACCCTGTTCATCGCACAAGTATCTATCCGACTAGTAAGCATCTTAAAAGCTAAATCTTGATATCTCTGTGTAAGTGCATCAAGTGTGTGTAAAGCGGCCTAAAACCAGCAGGGAAAATCAGCTCAGACCCATTCTGAGGATAGATTTCCAACATAAAGAAGAAACAAGCAGGGCAAAACAGAGAGAAATTCTTCCAAAATGCGTTCAGGGACTGGCATGCAACCAGGATTGACCACATCTACAGCCCCAGCGGCAGAAGACATAAGGCTGGACACTCTTGGGGCTGAGACGATTGGTGAGGTTGGGAAAGCAAATGCAGACCCTTGAAAGGAATCCTGCGTGCTCCCCATTCCATGGCTCCCAACTCTCCAGGTTCAACGCAATCTTCCGACAGCGAAAGCACTCATTGGAAACCCAGCGGATGCTACACCGTGGGATCGGGAAAGCTTTCTGAAACTCACCTCAATTTTCATCTCCTGGTGCTCGTGTTCTCCATTCAGGCCCCCTTACTAACAATCTCCCCACTTGGAGACTCGGCGCCTTTCCATGCCTCTTTCGTACCGTCTGCAATTTGTCCGCAGGATGAACTGCAAGAGGGGGAACCAATGAGAGACTCGCTGGAGGTGTTTGGTCGGGCACATGTCACTCTCATTTCCCATCACGAAGAAGAATTCACCAGCGGTTCAGCCTGCCACCCCGGATCGACAATAGGGCGTGAAGCCATCCAGCCGTGTTGCGTCCCACTCACAAAAAAGCGACTTGGGAAATGGAGCTCAGGGGCACTGCACTTCCCAAACCTGCAGAGTTCTAAACGATAACTATCGCCCCAAAATATATTGAGGTCAGGCTACGAAGAGGCGCTGAACGCAAGGCAGAACTGCAGGAAACGGATGTCAACGGGTACATCGGAATGGCCCCGATAGCACATGAAAAGCGCCAGAACGTGGACAATGATGCGGTTGGCCAAAAAGGGCGTATGCGTTTTTTCCTGAATATATTCAGGAAAAAACGCATACGCCCTTTTTGGCCAACCAAGCAACCTGAGAGAGCAAATCAGCACTACAAAGAAATCTCTCGCCCCCCCCCCGGGGCAAAAGGGCCAGGCGAAAAAAGTCTAAAAACCAGAAAGGCAGGACAGGCCACGGAGTCAAGGGAGCCTTGTTAAGCTGATGGGCGGGATGTCAATGGCCAACAGCCAATCTTCACAAGTGTATCCTCTTTCCCAAACCATGGAAAACACAGAACCACAGAGCATAGGGCACTTCCACACATGGGCGTTGACCTTGGGAAAATGAAAAAATCAACCAGACACAGGGACCCCAAAGTTGAGGGCTGCTGTCTTGACAAGAACCTCCACTCCGGTACACGTTTCATATCCCAGGAAAGAGCCAAGTGGACAAAGACGAGTGGACAAGTGGACAAAGACAAGTGGACAAGTGGACAAGTGGTGCTACGTAGGTCCAATGGAGTGTCACTCAGCCATGAAATCCACGTCATGAGGCTGGTAGCAGCATCCTGAGTGGATTTAGGTACGATCATCCTCAGTGAAATAAGTCCCACAAAAAAAGAAACTTATGATATCACTTATCGAGGGAATGTAAAAATCGCTCCCCATGCACTGAATCCCCAAACAGAACAGAGTCACGCTTTTAGAAAACACACTTATGCCTGCTTCAGGGGAAAGGTGAGGTGGGGTGACGCATAAAACTCGAGTTTGAAATGAGCACAGATACCCTTCCGAAAACCGAATATGGAATGGACACGACCTACTCCTTGCTCAATCAACTGGACTCACCAGACCCTGTTCATCGCACAAGTATCTATCCGACTAGTAAGCATCTTAAAAGCTAAGTCTTGATATCTCTGTGTAAGTGCATCAAGTGTGTGTAAAGCGGCCTAAAACCAGCAGGGAAAATCAGCTCAGACCCATTCTGAGGATACATTTCCAACATAAAGAAGAAACAAGCAGGGCAAAACAGAGAGAAATTCTTCCAAAATGCGTTCAGGGACTGGCATGCAACCAGGATTGACCACATCTACAGCCCCAGCGGCAGAAGACATAAGGCTGGACACTCTTGGGGCTGAGACGATTGGTGAGGTTGGGAAAGCAAATGCAGACCCTTGAAAGGAATCCTGCGTGCTCCCCATTCCATGGCTCCCAACTCTCCAGGTTCAACGCAATCTTCCGACAGCGAAAGCACTCATTGGAAACCCAGCGGATGCTACACCGTGGGATCGGGAAAGCTTTCTGAAACTCACCTCAGTTTTCATCTCCTGGTGCTCGTGTTCTCCATTCAGGCCCCCTTACTAACAATCTCCCCACTTGGAGACTCGGCGCCTTTCCATGCCTCTTTCGTACCGTCTGCAATTTGTCCGCAGGATGAACTGCAAGAGGGGGAACCAATGAGAGACTCGCTGGAGGTGTTTGGTCGGGCACATGTCACTCTCATTTCCCATCACGAAGAAGAATTCACCAGCGGTTCAGCCTGCCACCCCGGATCGACAGTAGGGCGTGAAGCCATCCAGCCGTGTTGCGTCCCACTCACAAAAAAGCGACTTGGGAAATGGAGCTCAGGGGCACTGCACTTCCCAAACCTGCAGAGTTCTAAACGATAACTATCGCCCCAAAATATATTGAGGTCAGGCTACGAAGAGGCGCTGAACGCAAGGCAGAACTGCAGGAAACGGATGTCAACGGGTACATCGGAATGGCCCCGATAGCACATGAAAAGCGCCAGAACGTGGACAATGATGCGGTTGGCCAAAAAGGGCGTATGCGTTTTTTCCTGAATATATTCAGGAAAAAACGCATACGCCCTTTTTGGCCAACCAAGCAACCTGGGAGAGCAAATCAGCACTACAAAGAAATCTCTCGCCCCCCCCCCGGGGCAAAAGGGCCAGGCGAAAAAAGTCTAAAAACCAGAAAGGCAGGACAGCCCACGGAGTCAAGGGAGCCTTGTTAAGCTGATGGGCGGGATGTCAATGGCCAACAGCCAATCTTCACAAGTGTATCCTCTTTCCCAACCCATGTAAAACACAGAACCACAGAGCATAGGGCACTTCCACACATGGGCGTTGACCTTGGGAAAATGAAAAAATCAACCAGACACAGGGACCCCAAAGTTGAGGGCTGCTGTCTTGACAAGAACCTCCACTCCGGTACACGTTTCATATCCCAGGAAAGAGCCAAGTGGACAAAGACGAGTGGACAAGTGGACAAAGACAAGTGGACAAGTGGACAAGTGGTGCTACGTAGGTCCAATGGAGTGTCACTCAGCCATGAAATCCACGTCATGAGGCTGGTAGCAGCATCCTGAGTGGATTTAGGTACGATCATCCTCAGTGAAATAAGTCCCACAAAAAAAGAAACTTATGATATCACTTATCGAGGGAATGTAAAAATCGCTCCCCATGCACTGAATCCCCAAACAGAACAGAGTCACGCTTTTAGAAAACACACTTATGCCTGCTTCAGGGGAAAGGTGAGGTGGGGTGACGCATAAAACTCGAGTTTGAAATGAGCACAGATACCCTTCCGAAAACCGAATATGGAATGGACACGACCTACTCCTTGCTCAATCAACTGGACTCACCAGACCCTGTTCATCGCACAAGTATCTATCCGACTAGTAAGCATCTTAAAAGCTAAGTCTTGATATCTCTGTGTAAGTGCATCAAGTGTGTGTAAAGCGGCCTAAAACCAGCAGGGAAAATCAGCTCAGACCCATTCTGAGGATACATTTCCAACATAAAGAAGAAACAAGCAGGGCAAAACAGAGAGAAATTCTTCCAAAATGCGTTCAGGGACTGGCATGCAACCAGGATTGACCACATCTACAGGCCCAGCGGCAGAAGACATAAGGCTGGACACTCTTGGGGCTGAGACGATTGGTGAGGTTGGGAAAGCAAATGCAGACCCTTGAAAGGAATCCTGCGTGCTCCCCATTCCATGGCTCCCAACTCTCCAGGTTCAACGCAATCTTCCGACAGCGAAAGCACTCATTGGAAACCCAGCGGATGCTACACCGTGGGATCGGGAAAGCTTTCTGAAACTCACCTCAGTTTTCCTCTCCTGGTGCTCGTGTTCTCCATTCAGGCCCCCTTACTAACAATCTCCCCACTTGGAGACTCGGCGCCTTTCCATGCCTCTTTCGTACCGTCTGCAATTTGTCCGCAGGATGAACTGCAAGAGGGGGAACCAATGAGAGACTCGCTGGAGGTGTTTGGTCGGGCACATGTCACTCTCATTTCCCATCACGAAGAAGAATTCACCAGCGGTTCAGCCTGCCACCCCGGATCGACAATAGGGCGTGAAGCCATCCAGCCGTGTTGCGTCCCACTCACAAAAAAGCGACTTGGGAAATGGAGCTCAGGGGCACTGCACTTCCCAAACCTGCAGAGTTCTAAACGATAACTATCGCCCCAAAATATATTGAGGTCAGGCTACGAAGAGGCGCTGAACGCAAGGCAGAACTGCAGGAAACGGATGTCAACGGGTACATCGGAATGGCCCCGATAGCACATGAAAAGCGCCAGAACGTGGACAATGATGCGGTTGGCCAAAAAGGGCGTATGCGTTTTTTCCTGAATATATTCAGGAAAAAACGCATACGCCCTTTTTGGCCAACCAAGCAACCTGGGAGAGCAAATCAGCACTACAAAGAAATCTCTCGCCCCCCCCCGGGACAAAAGGGCCAGGCGAAAAAAGTCTAAAAACCAGAAAGGCAGGACAGGCCACGGAGTCAAGGGAGCCTTGTTAAGCTGATGGGCGGGATGTCAATGGCCAACAGCCAATCTTCACAAGTGTATCCTCTTTCCCAAACCATGGAAAACACAGAACCACAGAGCATAGGGCACTTCCACACATGGGCGTTGACCTTGGGAAAATGAAAAAATCAACCAGACACAGGGACCCCAAAGTTGAGGGCTGCTGTCTTGACAAGAACCTCCACTCCGGTACACGTTTCATATCCCAGGAAAGAGCCAAGTGGACAAAGACGAGTGGACAAGTGGACAAAGACAAGTGGACAAGTGGACAAGTGGTGCTACGTAGGTCCAATGGAGTGTCACTCAGCCATGAAATCCACGTCATGAGGCTGGTAGCAGCATCCTGAGTGGATTTAGGTACGATCATCCTCAGTGAAATAAGTCCCACAAAAAAAGAAACTTATGATATCACTTATCGAGGGAATGTAAAAATCGCTCCCCATGCACTGAATCCCCAAACAGAACAGAGTCACGCTTTTAGAAAACACACTTATGCCTGCTTCAGGGGAAAGGTGAGGTGGGGTGACGCATAAAACTCGAGTTTGAAATGAGCACAGATACCCTTCCGAAAACCGAATATGGAATGGACACGACCTACTCCTTGCTCAATCAACTGGACTCACCAGACCCTGTTCATCGCACAAGTATCTATCCGACTAGTAAGCATCTTAAAAGCTAAGTCTTGATATCTCTGTGTAAGTGCATCAAGTGTGTGTAAAGCGGCCTAAAACCAGCAGGGAAAATCAGCTCAGACCCATTCTGAGGATACATTTCCAACACAAAGAAGAAACAAGCAGGGCAAAACAGAGAGAAATTCTTCCAAAATGCGTTCAGGGACTGGCATGCAACCAGGATTGACCACATCTACAGCCCCAGCGGCAGAAGACATAAGGCTGGACACTCTTGGGGCTGAGACGATTGGTGAGGTTGGGAAAGCAAATGCAGACCCTTGAAAGGAATCCTGCGTGCTCCCCATTCCATGGGTCCCAACTCTCCAGGTTCAACGCAATCTTCCGACAGCGAAAGCACTCATTGGAAACCCAGCGGTTGCTACACCGTGGGATCGGGAAAGCTTTCTGAAACTCACCTCAGTTTTCATCTCCTGTTGCTCGTGTTCTCCATTCAGGCCCCCTTACTAACAATCTCCCCACTTGGAGACTCGGCGCCTTTCCATGCCTCTTTCGTACCGTCTGCAATTTGTCCGCAGGATGAACTGCAAGAGGGGGAACCAATGAGAGACTCGCTGGAGGTGTTTGGTCGGGCACATGTCACTCTCATTTCCCATCACGAAGAAGAATTCACCAGCGGTTCAGCCTGCCACCCCGGATCGACAATAGGGCGTGAAGCCATCCAGCCGTGTTGCGTCCCACTCACAAAAAAGCGACTTGGGAAATGGAGCTCAGGGGCACTGCACTTCCCAAACCTGCAGAGTTCTAAACGATAACTATCGCCCCAAAATATATTGAGGTCAGGCTACGAAGAGGCGCTGAACGCAAGGCAGAACTGCAGGAAACGGATGTCAACGGGTACATCGGAATGGCCCCGATAGCACATGAAAAGCGCCAGAACGTGGACAATGATGCGGTTGGCCAAAAAGGGCGTATGCGTTTTTTCCTGAATATATTCAGGAAAAAACGCATACGCCCTTTTTGGCCAACCAAGCAACCTGGGAGAGCAAATCAGCACTACAAAGAAATCTCTCGCCCCCCCCCGGGGCTAAAGGGCCAGGCGAAAAAAGTCTAAAAACCAGAAAGGCAGGACAGCCCACGGAGTCAAGGGAGCCTTGTTAAGCTGATGGGCGGGATGTCAATGGCCAACAGCCAATCTTCACAAGTGTATCCTCTTTCCCAAACCATGTAAAACACAGAACCACAGAGCATAGGGCACTTCCACACATGGGCGTTGACCTTGGGAAAATGAAAAAATCAACCAGACACAGGGACCCCAAAGTTGAGGGCTGCTGTCTTGACAAGAACCTCCACTCCGGTACACGTTTCATATCCCAGGAAAGAGCCAAGTGGACAAAGACGAGTGGACAAGTGGACAAAGACAAGTGGACAAGTGGACAAGTGGTGCTACGTAGGTCCAATGGAGTGTCACTCAGCCATGAAATCCACGTCATGAGGCTGGTAGCAGCATCCTGAGTGGATTTAGGTACGATCATCCTCAGTGAAATAAGTCCCACAAAAAAAGAAACTTATGATATCACTTATCGAGGGAATGTAAAAATCGCTCCCCATGCACTGAATCCCCAAACAGAACAGAGTCACGCTTTTAGAAAACACACTTATGCCTGCTTCAGGGGAAAGGTGAGGTGGGGTGACGCATAAAACTCGAGTTTGAAATGAGCACAGATACCCTTCCGAAAACCGAATATGGAATGGACACGACCTACTCCTTGCTCAATCAACTGGACTCACCAGACCCTGTTCATCGCACAAGTATCTATCCGACTAGTAAGCATCTTAAAAGCTAAGTCTTGATATCTCTGTGTAAGTGCATCAAGTGTGTGTAAAGCGGCCTAAAACCAGCAGGGAAAATCAGCTCAGACCCATTCTGAGGATACATTTCCAACATAAAGAAGAAACAAGCAGGGCAAAACAGAGAGAAATTCTTCCAAAATGCGTTCAGGGACTGGCATGCAACCAGGATTGACCACATCTACAGCCCCAGCGGCAGAAGACATAAGGCTGGACACTCTTGGGGCTGAGACGATTGGTGAGGTTGGGAAAGCAAATGCAGACCCTTGAAAGGAATCCTGCGTGCTCCCCATTCCATGGCTCCCAACTCTCCAGGTTCAACGCAATCTTCCGACAGCGAAAGCACTCATTGGAAACCCAGCGGATGCTACACCGTGGGATCGGGAAAGCTTTCTGAAACTCACCTCAGTTTTCATCTCCTGGTGCTCGTGTTCTCCATTCAGGCCCCCTTACTAACAATCTCCCCACTTGGAGACTCGGCGCCTTTCCATGCCTCTTTCGTACCATCTGCAATTTGTCCGCAGAATGAACTGCAAGAGGGGGAACCAATGAGAGACTCGCTGGAGGTGTTTGGTCGGGCACATGTCACTCTCATTTCCCATCACGAAGAAGAATTCACCACAGGTTCAGCCTGCCACCCCGGATCGACAATAGGGCGTGAAGCCATCCAGCCGTGTTGCGTCCCACTCACAAAAAAGCGACTTGGGAAATGGAGCTCAGGGGCACTGCACTTCCCAAACCTGCAGAGTTCTAAACGATAACTATCGCCCCAAAATATATTGAGGTCAGGCTACGAAGAGGCGCTGAACGCAAGGCAGAACTGCAGGAAACGGATGTCAACGGGTACATCGGAATGGCCCTGATAGCACATGAAAAGCGCCAGAACGTGGACAATGATGCGGTTGGCCAAAAAGGGCGTATGCGTTTTTTCCTGAATATATTCAGGAAAAAACGCATACGCCCTTTTTGGCCAACCAAGCAACCTGGGAGAGCAAATCAGCACTACAAAGAAATCTCTCGCCCCCCCCCGGGGCTAAAGGGCCAGGCGAAAAAAGTCTAAAAACCAGAAAGGCAGGACAGCCCACGGAGTCAAGGGAGCCTTGTTAAGCTGATGGGCGGGATGTCAATGGCCAACAGCCAATCTTCACAAGTGTATCCTCTTTCCCAAACCATGGAAAACACAGAACCACAGAGCATAGGGCACTTCCACACATGGGCGTTGACCTTGGGAAAATGAAAAAATCAACCAGACACAGGGACCCCAAAGTTGAGGGCTGCTGTCTTGACAAGAACCTCCACTCCGGTACACGTTTCATATCCCAGGAAAGAGCCAAGTGGACAAAGACGAGTGGACAAGTGGACAAAGACAAGTGGACAAGTGGACAAGTGGTGCTACGTAGGTCCAATGGAGTGTCACTCAGCCATGAAATCCACGTCATGAGGCTGGTAGCAGCATCCTGAGTGGATTTAGGTACGATCATCCTCAGTGAAATAAGTCCCACAAAAAAAGAAACTTATGATATCACTTATCGAGGGAATGTAAAAATCGCTCCCCATGCACTGAATCCCCAAACAGAACAGAGTCACGCTTTTAGAAAACACACTTATGCCTGCTTCAGGGGAAAGGTGAGGTGGGGTGACGCATAAAACTCGAGTTTGAAATGAGCACAGATACCCTTCCGAAAACCGAATATGGAATGGACACGACCTACTCCTTGCTCAATCAACTGGACTCACCAGACCCTGTTCATCGCACAAGTATCTATCCGACTAGTAAGCATCTTAAAAGCTAAGTCTTGATATCTCTGTGTAAGTGCATCAAGTGTGTGTAAAGCGGCCTAAAACCAGCAGGGAAAATCAGCTCAGACCCATTCTGAGGATACATTTCCAACATAAAGAAGAAACAAGCAGGGCAAAACAGAGAGAAATTCTTCCAAAATGCGTTCAGGGACTGGCATGCAACCAGGATTGACCACATCTACAGCCCCAGCGGCAGCAGACATAAGGCTGGACACTCTTGGGGCTGAGACGATTGGTGAGGTTGGGAAAGCAAATGCAGACCCTTGAAAGGAATCCTGCGTGCTCCCCATTCCATGGGTCCCAACTCTCCAGGTTCAACGCAATCTTCCGACAGCGAAAGCACTCATTGGAAACCCAGCGGATGCTACACCGTGGGATCGGGAAAGCTTTCTGAAACTCACCTCAGTTTTCATCTCCTGGTGCTCGTGTTCTCCATTCAGGCCCCCTTACTAACAATCTCCCCACTTGGAGACTCGGCGCCTTTCCATGCCTCTTTCGTACCGTCTGCAATTTGTCCGCAGGATGAACTGCAAGAGGGGGAACCAATGAGAGACTCGCTGGAGGTGTTTGGTCGGGCACATGTCACTCTCATTTCCCATCACGAAGAAGAATTCACCAGCGGTTCAGCCTGCCACCCCGGATCGACAATAGGGCGTGAAGCCATCCAGCCGTGTTGCGTCCCACTCACAAAAAAGCGACTTGGGAAATGGAGCTCAGGGGCACTGCACTTCCCAAACCTGCAGAGTTCTAAACGATAACTATCGCCCCAAAATATATTGAGGTCAGGCTACGAAGAGGCGCTGAACGCAAGGCAGAACTGCAGGAAACGGATGTCAACGGGTACATCGGAATGGCCCCGATAGCACATGAAAAGCGCCAGAACGTGGACAATGATGCGGTTGGCCAAAAAGGGCGAATGCGTTTTTTCCTGAATATATTCAGGAAAAAACGCATTCGCCCTTTTTGGCCAACCAAGCAACCTGGGAGAGCAAATCAGCACTACAAAGAAATCTCTTGCCCCCCCCCGGGGCAAAAGGGCCAGGCGAAAAAAGTCTAAAAACCAGAAAGGCAGGACAGCCCACGGAGTCAAGGGAGCCTTGTTAAGCTGATGGGCGGGATGTCAATGGCCAACAGCCAATCTTCACAAGTGTATCCTCTTTCCCAAACCATGGAAAACACAGAACCACAGAGCATAGGGCACTTCCACACATGGGCGTTGACCTTGGGAAAATGAAAAAATCAACCAGACACAGGGACCCCAAAGTTGAGGGCTGCTGTCTTGACAAGAACCTCCACTCCGGTACACGTTTCATATCCCAGGAAAGAGCCAAGTGGACAAAGACGAGTGGACAAGTGGACAAAGACAAGTGGACAAGTGGACAAGTGGTGCTACGTAGGTCCAATGGAGTGTCACTCAGCCATGAAATCCACGTCATGAGGCTGGTAGCAGCATCCTGAGTGGATTTAGGTACGATCATCCTCAGTGAAATAAGTCCCACAAAAAAAGAAACTTATGATATCACTTATCGAGGGAATGTAAAAATCGCTCCCCATGCACTGAATCCCCAAACAGAACAGAGTCACGCTTTTAGAAAACACACTTATGCCTGCTTCAGGGGAAAGGTGAGGTGGGGTGACGCATAAAACTCGAGTTTGAAATGAGCACAGATACCCTTCCGAAAACCGAATATGGAATGGACACGACCTACTCCTTGCTCAATCAACTGGACTCACCAGACCCTGTTCATCGCACAAGTATCTATCCGACTAGTAAGCATCTTAAAAGCTAAGTCTTGATATCTCTGTGTAAGTGCATCAAGTGTGTGTAAAGCGGCCTAAAACCAGCAGGGAAAATCAGCTCAGACCCATTCTGAGGATACATTTCCAACATAAAGAAGAAACAAGCAGGGCAAAACAGAGAGAAATTCTTCCAAAATGCGTTCAGGGACTGGCATGCAACCAGGATTGACCACATCTACAGCCCCAGCGGCAGAAGACATAAGGCTGGACACTCTTGGGGCTGAGACGATTGGTGAGGTTGGGAAAGCAAATGCAGACCCTTGAAAGGAATCCTGCGTGCTCCCCATTGCATGGCTCCCAACTCTCCAGGTTCAACGCAATCTTCCGACAGCGAAAGCACTCATTGGAAACCCAGCGGATGCTACACCGTGGGATCGGGAAAGCTTTCTGAAACTCACCTCAGTTTTCATCTCCTGGTGCTCGTGTTCTCCATTCAGGCCCCCTTACTAACAATCTCCCCACTTGGAGACTCGGCGCCTTTCCATGCCTCTTTCGTACCGTCTGCAATTTGTCCGCAGGATGAACTGCAAGAGGGGGAACCAATGAGAGACTCGCTGGAGGTGTTTGGTCGGGCACATGTCACTCTCATTTCCCATCACGAAGAAGAATTCACCAGCGGTTCAGCCTGCCACCCCGGATCGACAATAGGGCGTGAAGCCATCCAGCCGTGTTGCGTCCCACTCACAAAAAAGCGACTTGGGAAATGGAGCTCAGGGGCACTGCACTTCCCAAACCTGCAGAGTTCTAAACGATAACTATCGCCCCAAAATATATTGAGGTCAGGCTACGAAGAGGCGCTGAACGCAAGGCAGAACTGCAGGAAACGGATGTCAACGGGTACATCGGAATGGCCCCGATAGCACATGAAAAGCGCCAGAACGTGGACAATGATGCGGTTGGCCAAAAAGGGCGTATGCGTTTTTTCCTGAATATATTCAGGAAAAAACGCATACGCCCTTTTTGGCCAACCAAGCAACCTGGGAGAGCAAATCAGCACTACAAAGAAATCTCTCGCCCCCCCCCGGGGCTAAAGGGCCAGGCGAAAAAAGTCTAAAAACCAGAAAGGCAGGACAGCCCACGGAGTCAAGGGAGCCTTGTTAAGCTGATGGGCGGGATGTCAATGGCCAACAGCCAATCTTCACAAGTGTATCCTCTTTCCCAAACCATGGAAAACACAGAACCACAGAGCATAGGGCACTTCCACACATGGGCGTTGACCTTGGGAAAATGAAAAAATCAACCAGACACAGGGACCCCAAAGTTGAGGGCTGCTGTCTTGACAAGAACCTCCACTCCGGTACACGTTTCATATCCCAGGAAAGAGCCAAGTGGACAAAGACGAGTGGACAAGTGGACAAAGACAAGTGGACAAGTGGACAAGTGGTGCTACGTAGGTCCAATGGAGTGTCACTCAGCCATGAAATCCACGTCATGAGGCTGGTAGCAGCATCCTGAGTGGATTTAGGTACGATCATCCTCAGTGAAATAAGTCCCACAAAAAAAGAAACTTATGATATCACTTATCGAGGGAATGTAAAAATCGCTCCCCATGCACTGAATCCCCAAACAGAACAGAGTCACGCTTTTAGAAAACACACTTATGCCTGCTTCAGGGGAAAGGTGAGGTGGGGTGACGCATAAAACTCGAGTTTGAAATGAGCACAGATACCCTTCCGAAAACCGAATATGGAATGGACACGACCTACTCCTTGCTCAATCAACTGGACTCACCAGACCCTGTTCATCGCACAAGTATCTATCCGACTAGTAAGCATCTTAAAAGCTAAGTCTTGATATCTCTGTGTAAGTGCATCAAGTGTGTGTAAAGCGGCCTAAAACCAGCAGGGAAAATCAGCTCAGACCCATTCTGAGGATACATTTCCAACATAAAGAAGAAACAAGCAGGGCAAAACAGAGAGAAATTCTTCCAAAATGCGTTCAGGGACTGGCATGCAACCAGGATTGACCACATCTACAGCCCCAGCGGCAGAAGACATAAGGCTGGACACTCTTGGGGCTGAGACGATTGGTGAGGTTGGGAAAGCAAATGCAGACCCTTGAAAGGAATCCTGCGTGCTCCCCATTCCATGGGTCCCAACTCTCCAGGTTCAACGCAATCTTCCGACAGCGAAAGCACTCATTGGAAACCCAGCGGATGCTACACCGTGGGATCGGGAAAGCTTTCTGAAACTCACCTCAGTTTTCATCTCCTGGTGCTCGTGTTATCCATTCAGGCCCCCTTACTAACAATCTCCCCACTTGGAGACTCGGCGCCTTTCCATGCCTCTTTCGTACCATCTGCAATTTGTCCGCAGGATGAACTGCAAGAGGGGGAACCAATGAGAGACTCGCTGGAGGTGTTTGGTCGGGCACATGTCACTCTCATTTCCCATCACGAAGAAGAATTCACCAGCGGTTCAGCCTGCCACCCCGGATCGACAATAGGGCGTGAAGCCATCCAGCCGTGTTGCGTCCCACTCACAAAAAAGCGACTTGGGAAATGGAGCTCAGGGGCACTGCACTTCCCAAACCTGCAGAGTTCTAAACGATAACTATCGCCCCAAAATATATTGAGGTCAGGCTACGAAGAGGCGCTGAACGCAAGGCAGAACTGCAGGAAACGGATGTCAACGGGTACATCGGAATGGCCCCGATAGCACATGAAAAGCGCCAGAACGTGGACAATGATGCGGTTGGCCAAAAAGGGCGTATGCGTTTTTTCCTGAATATATTCAGGAAAAAACGCATACGCCCTTTTTGGCCAACCAAGCAACCTGGGAGAGCAAATCAGCACTACAAAGAAATCTCTCGCCCCCCCCCCCCGGGGCAAAAGGGCCAGGCGAAAAAAGTCTAAAAACCAGAAAGGCAGGACAGCCCACGGAGTCAAGGGAGCCTTGTTAAGCTGATGGGTGGGATGTCAATGGCCAACAGCCAATCTTCACAAGTGTATCCTCTTTCCCAAACCATGGAAAACACAGAACCACAGAGCATAGGGCACTTCCACACATGGGCGTTGACCTTGGGAAAATGAAAAAATCAACCAGACACAGGGACCCCAAAGTTGAGGGCTGCTGTCTTGACAAGAACCTCCACTCCGGTACACGTTTCATATCCCAGGAAAGAGCCAAGTGGACAAAGACGAGTGGACAAGTGGACAAAGACAACTGGACAAGTGGACAAGTGGTGCTACGTAGGTCCAATGGAGTGTCACTCAGCCATGAAATCCACGTCATGAGGCTGGTAGCAGCATCCTGAGTGGATTTAGGTACGATCATCCTCAGTGAAATAAGTCCCACAAAAAAAGAAACTTATGATATCACTTATCGAGGGAATGTAAAAATCGCTCCCCATGCACTGAATCCCCAAACAGAACAGAGTCACGCTTTTAGAAAACACACTTATGCCTGCTTCAGGGGAAAGGTGAGGTGGGGTGACGCATAAAACTCGAGTTTGAAATGAGCACAGATACCCTTCCGAAAACCGAATATGGAATGGACACGACCTACTCCTTGCTCAATCAACTGGACTCACCAGACCCTGTTCATCGCACAAGTATCTATCCGACTAGTAAGCATCTTAAAAGCTAAGTCTTGATATCTCTGTGTAAGTGCATCAAGTGTGTGTAAAGCGGCCTAAAACCAGCAGGGAAAATCAGCTCAGACCCATTCTGAGGATACATTTCCAACATAAAGAAGAAACAAGCAGGGCAAAACAGAGAGAAATTCTTCCAAAATGCGTTCAGGGACTGGCATGCAACCAGGATTGACCACATCTACAGCCCCAGCGGCAGAAGACATAAGGCTGGACACTCTTGGGGCTGAGACGATTGGTGAGGTTGGGAAAGCAAATGCAGACCCTTGAAAGGAATCCTGCGTGCTCCCCATTCCATGGGTCCCAACTCTCCAGGTTCAACGCAATCTTCCGACAGCGAAAGCACTCATTGGAAACCCAGCGGATGCTACACCGTGGGATCGGGAAAGCTTTCTGAAACTCACCTCAGTTTTCATCTCCTGGTGCTCGTGTTCTCCATTCAGGCCCCCTTACTAACAATCTCCCCACTTGGAGACTCGGCGCCTTTCCATGCCTCTTTCGTACCGTCTGCAATTTGTCCGCAGGATGAACTGCAAGAGGGGGAACCAATGAGAGACTCGCTGGAGGTGTTTGGTCGGGCACATGTCACTCTCATTTCCCATCACGAAGAAGAATTCACCAGCGGTTCAGCCTGCCACCCCGGATCGACAATAGGGCGTGAAGCCATCCAGCCGTGTTGCGTCCCACTCACAAAAAAGCGACTTGGGAAATGGAGCTCAGGGGCACTGCACTTCCCAAACCTGCAGAGTTCTAAACGATAACTATCGCCCCAAAATATATTGAGGTCAGGCTACGAAGAGGCGCTGAACGCAAGGCAGAACTGCAGGAAACGGATGTCAACGGGTACATCGGAATGGCCCCGATAGCACATGAAAAGCGCCAGAACGTGGACAATGATGCGGTTGGCCAAAAAGGGCGTATGCGTTTTTTCCTGAATATATTCAGGAAAAAACGCATACGCCCTTTTTGGCCAACCAAGCAACCTGGGAGAGCAAATCAGCACTACAAAGAAATCTCTCGCCCCCCCCCGGGGCAAAAGGGCCAGGCGAAAAAAGTCTAAAAACCAGAAAGGCAGGACAGGCCACGGAGTCAAGGGAGCCTTGTTAAGCTGATGGGCGGGATGTCAATGGCCAACAGCCAATCTTCACAAGTGTATCCTCTTTCCCAAACCATGGAAAACACAGAACCACAGAGCATAGGGCACTTCCACACATGGGCGTTGACCTTGGGAAAATGAAAAAATCAACCAGACACAGGGACCCCAAAGTTGAGGGCTGCTGTCTTGACAAGAACCTCCACTCCGGTACACGTTTCATATCCCAGGAAAGAGCCAAGTGGACAAAGACGAGTGGACAAGTGGACAAAGACAAGTGGACAAGTGGACAAGTGGTGCTACGTAGGTCCAATGGAGTGTCACTCAGCCATGAAATCCACGTCATGAGGCTGGTAGCAGCATCCTGAGTGGATTTAGGTACGATCATCCTCAGTGAAATAAGTCCCACAAAAAAAGAAACTTATGATATCACTTATCGAGGGAATGTAAAAATCGCTCCCCATGCACTGAATCCCCAAACAGAACAGAGTCACGCTTTTAGAAAACACACTTATGCCTGCTTCAGGGGAAAGGTGAGGTGGGGTGACGCATAAAACTCGAGTTTGAAATGAGCACAGATACCCTTCCGAAAACCGAATATGGAATGGACACGACCTACTCCTTGCTCAATCAACTGGACTCACCAGACCCTGTTCATCGCACAAGTATCTATCCGACTAGTAAGCATCTTAAAAGCTAAGTCTTGATATCTCTGTGTAAGTGCATCAAGTGTGTGTAAAGCGGCCTAAAACCAGCAGGGAAAATCAGCTCAGACCCATTCTGAGGATACATTTCCAACATAAAGAAGAAACAAGCAGGGCAAAACAGAGAGAAATTCTTCCAAAATGCGTTCAGGGACTGGCATGCAACCAGGATTGACCACATCTACAGCCCCAGCGGCAGAAGACATAAGGCTGGACACTCTTGGGGCTGAGACGATTGGTGAGGTTGGGAAAGCAAATGCAGACCCTTGAAAGGAATCCTGCGTGCTCCCCATTCCATGGGTCCCAACTCTCCAGGTTCAACGCAATCTTCCGACAGCGAAAGCACTCATTGGAAACCCAGCGGATGCTACACCGTGGGATCGGGAAAGCTTTCTGAAACTCACCTCAGTTTTCATCTCCTGGTGCTCGTGTTCTCCATTCAGGCCCCCTTACTAACAATCTCCCCACTTGGAGACTCGGCGCCTTTCCATGCCTCTTTCGTACCGTCTGCAATTTGTCCGCAGGATGAACTGCAAGAGGGGGAACCAATGAGAGACTCGCTGGAGGTGTTTGGTCGGGCACATGTCACTCTCATTTCCCATCACGAAGAAGAATTCACCAGCGGTTCAGCCTGCCACCCCGGATCGACAATAGGGCGTGAAGCCATCCAGCCGTGTTGCGTCCCACTCACAAAAAAGCGACTTGGGAAATGGAGCTCAGGGGCACTGCACTTCCCAAACCTGCAGAGTTCTAAACGATAACTATCGCCCCAAAATATATTGAGGTCAGGCTACGAAGAGGCGCTGAACGCAAGGCAGAACTGCAGGAAACGGATGTCAACGGGTACATCGGAATGGCCCCGATAGCACATGAAAAGCGCCAGAACGTGGACAATGATGCGGTTGGCCAAAAAGGGCGAATGCGTTTTTTCCTGAATATATTCAGGAAAAAACGCATTCGCCCTTTTTGGCCAACCAAGCAACCTGGGAGAGCAAATCAGCACTACAAAGAAATCTCTTGCCCCCCCCCGGGGCAAAAGGGCCAGGCGAAAAAAGTCTAAAAACCAGAAAGGCAGGACAGCCCACGGAGTCAAGGGAGCCTTGTTAAGCTGATGGGCGGGATGTCAATGGCCAACAGCCAATCTTCACAAGTGTATCCTCTTTCCCAAACCATGTAAAACACAGAACCACAGAGCATAGGGCACTTCCACACATGGGCGTTGACCTTGGGAAAATGAAAAAATCAACCAGACACAGGGACCCCAAAGTTGAGGGCTGCTGTCTTGACAAGAACCTCCACTCCGGTACACGTTTCATATCCCAGGAAAGAGCCAAGTGGACAAAGACGAGTGGACAAGTGGACAAAGACAAGTGGACAAGTGGACAAGTGGTGCTACGTAGGTCCAATGGAGTGTCACTCAGCCATGAAATCCACGTCATGAGGCTGGTAGCAGCATCCTGAGTGGATTTAGGTACGATCATCCTCAGTGAAATAAGTCCCACAAAAAAAGAAACTTATGATATCACTTATCGAGGGAATGTAAAAATCGCTCCCCATGCACTGAATCCCCAAACAGAACAGAGTCACGCTTTTAGAAAACACACTTATGCCTGCTTCAGGGGAAAGGTGAGGTGGGGTGACGCATAAAACTCGAGTTTGAAATGAGCACAGATACCCTTCCGAAAACCGAATATGGAATGGACACGACCTACTCCTTGCTCAATCAACTGGACTCACCAGACCCTGTTCATCGCACAAGTATCTATCCGACTAGTAAGCATCTTAAAAGCTAAGTCTTGATATCTCTGTGTAAGTGCATCAAGTGTGTGTAAAGCGGCCTAAAACCAGCAGGGAAAATCAGCTCAGACCCATTCTGAGGATACATTTCCAACATAAAGAAGAAACAAGCAGGGCAAAACAGAGAGAAATTCTTCCAAAATGCGTTCAGGGACTGGCATGCAACCAGGATTGACCACATCTACAGCCCCAGCGGCAGAAGACATAAGGCTGGACACTCTTGGGGCTGAGACGATTGGTGAGGTTGGGAAAGCAAATGCAGACCCTTGAAAGGAATCCTGCGTGCTCCCCATTCCATGGGTCCCAACTCTCCAGGTTCAACGCAATCTTCCGACAGCGAAAGCACTCATTGGAAACCCAGCGGATGCTACACCGTGGGATCGGGAAAGCTTTCTGAAACTCACCTCAGTTTTCATCTCCTGGTGCTCGTGTTCTCCATTCAGGCCCCCTTACTAACAATCTCCCCACTTGGAGACTCGGCGCCTTTCCATGCCTCTTTCGTACCGTCTGCAATTTGTCCGCAGGATGAACTGCAAGAGGGGGAACCAATGAGAGACTCGCTGGAGGTGTTTGGTCGGGCACATGTCACTCTCATTTCCCATCACGAAGAAGAATTCACCAGCGGTTCAGCCTGCCACCCCGGATCGACAATAGGGCGTGAAGCCATCCAGCCGTGTTGCGTCCCACTCACAAAAAAGCGACTTGGGAAATGGAGCTCAGGGGCACTGCACTTCCCAAACCTGCAGAGTTCTAAACGATAACTATCGCCCCAAAATATATTGAGGTCAGGCTACGAAGAGGCGCTGAACGCAAGGCAGAACTGCAGGAAACGGATGTCAACGGGTACATCGGAATGGCCCCGATAGCACATGAAAAGCGCCAGAACGTGGACAATGATGCGGTTGGCCAAAAAGGGCGTATGCGTTTTTTCCTGAATATATTCAGGAAAAAACGCATACGCCCTTTTTGGCCAACCAAGCAACCTGGGAGAGCAAATCAGCACTACAAAGAAATCTCTCGCCCCCCCCCCGGGGCTAAAGGGCCAGGCGAAAAAAGTCTAAAAACCAGAAAGGCAGGACAGCCCACGGAGTCAAGGGAGCCTTGTTAAGCTGATGGGCGGGATGTCAATGGCCAACAGCCAATCTTCACAAGTGTATCCTCTTTCCCAAACCATGTAAAACACAGAACCACAGAGCATAGGGCACTTCCACACATGGGCGTTGACCTTGGGAAAATGAAAAAATCAACCAGACACAGGGACCCCAAAGTTGAGGGCTGCTGTCTTGACAAGAACCTCCACTCCGGTACACGTTTCATATCCCAGGAAAGAGCCAAGTGGACAAAGACGAGTGGACAAGTGGACAAAGACAAGTGGACAAGTGGACAAGTGGTGCTACGTAGGTCCAATGGAGTGTCACTCAGCCATGAAATCCACGTCATGAGGCTGGTAGCAGCATCCTGAGTGGATTTAGGTACGATCATCCTCAGTGAAATAAGTCCCACAAAAAAAGAAACTTATGATATCACTTATCGAGGGAATGTAAAAATCGCTCCCCTTGCACTGAATCCCCAAACAGAACAGAGTCACGCTTTTAGAAAACACACTTATGCCTGCTTCAGGGGAAAGGTGAGGTGGGGTGACGCATAAAACTCGAGTTTGAAATGAGCACAGATACCCTTCCGAAAACCGAATATGGAATGGACACGACCTACTCCTTGCTCAATCAACTGGACTCACCAGACCCTGTTCATCGCACAAGTATCTATCCGACTAGTAAGCATCTTAAAAGCTAAGTCTTGATATCTCTGTGTAAGTGCATCAAGTGTGTGTAAAGCGGCCTAAAACCAGCAGGGAAAATCAGCTCAGACCCATTCTGAGGATACATTTCCAACATAAAGAAGAAACAAGCAGGGCAAAACAGAGAGAAATTCTTCCAAAATGCGTTCAGGGACTGGCATGCAACCAGGATTGACCACATCTACAGCCCCAGCGGCAGAAGACATAAGGCTGGACACTCTTGGGGCTGAGACGATTGGTGAGGTTGGGAAAGCAAATGCAGACCCTTGAAAGGAATCCTGCGTGCTCCCCATTCCATGGGTCCCAACTCTCCAGGTTCAACGCAATCTTCCGACAGCGAAAGCACTCATTGGAAACCCAGCGGATGCTACACCGTGGGATCGGGAAAGCTTTCTGAAACTCACCTCAGTTTTCATCTCCTGGTGCTCGTGTTCTCCATTCAGGCCCCCTTACTAACAATCTCCCCACTTGGAGACTCGGCGCCTTTCCATGCCTCTTTCGTACCATCTGCAATTTGTCCGCAGGATGAACTGCAAGAGGGGGAACCAATGAGAGACTCGCTGGAGGTGTTTGGTCGGGCACATGTCACTCTCATTTCCCATCACGAAGAAGAATTCACCAGCGGTTCAGCCTGCCACCCCGGATCGACAATAGGGCGTGAAGCCATCCAGCCGTGTTGCGTCCCACTCACAAAAAAGCGACTTGGGAAATGGAGCTCAGGGGCACTGCACTTCCCAAACCTGCAGAGTTCTAAACGATAACTATCGCCCCAAAATATATTGAGGTCAGGCTACGAAGAGGCGCTGAACGCAAGGCAGAACTGCAGGAAACGGATGTCAACGGGTACATCGGAATGGCCCTGATAGCACATGAAAAGCGCCAGAACGTGGACAATGATGCGGTTGGCCAAAAAGGGCGTATGCGTTTTTTCCTGAATATATTCAGGAAAAAACGCATACGCCCTTTTTGGCCAACCAAGCAACCTGGGAGAGCAAATCAGCACTACAAAGAAATCTCTCGGCCCCCCCCGGGGCAAAAGGGCCAGGCGAAAAAAGTCTAAAAACCAGAAAGGCAGGACAGGCCACGGAGTCAAGGGAGCCTTGTTAAGCTGATGGGCGGGATGTCAATGGCCAACAGCCAATCTTCACAAGTGTATCCTCTTTCCCAAACCATGTAAAACACAGAACCACAGAGCATAGGGCACTTCCACACATGGGCGTTGACCTTGGGAAAATGAAAAAATCAACCAGACACAGGGACCCCAAAGTTGAGGGCTGCTGTCTTGACAAGAACCTCCACTCCGGTACACGTTTCATATCCCAGGAAAGAGCCAAGTGGACAAAGACGAGTGGACAAGTGGACAAAGACAAGTGGACAAGTGGACAAGTGGTGCTACGTAGGTCCAATGGAGTGTCACTCAGCCATGAAATCCACGTCATGAGGCTGGTAGCAGCATCCTGAGTGGATTTAGGTACGATCATCCTCAGTGAAATAAGTCCCACAAAAAAAGAAACTTATGATATCACTTATCGAGGGAATGTAAAAATCGCTCCCCATGCACTGAATCCCCAAACAGAACAGAGTCACGCTTTTAGAAAACACACTTATGCCTGCTTCAGGGGAAAGGTGAGGTGGGGTGACGCATAAAACTCGAGTTTGAAATGAGCACAGATACCCTTCCGAAAACCGAATATGGAATGGACACGACCTACTCCTTGCTCAATCAACTGGACTCACCAGACCCTGTTCATCGCACAAGTATCTATCCGACTAGTAAGCATCTTAAAAGCTAAGTCTTGATATCTCTGTGTAAGTGCATCAAGTGTGTGTAAAGCGGCCTAAAACCAGCAGGGAAAATCAGCTCAGACCCATTCTGAGGATACATTTCCAACATAAAGAAGAAACAAGCAGGGCAAAACAGAGAGAAATTCTTCCAAAATGCGTTCAGGGACTGGCATGCAACCAGGATTGACCACATCTACAGCCCCAGCGGCAGAAGACATAAGGCTGGACACTCTTGGGGCTGAGACGATTGGTGAGGTTGGGAAAGCAAATGCAGACCCTTGAAAGGAATCCTGCGTGCTCCCCATTCCATGGCTCCCAACTCTCCAGGTTCAACGCAATCTTCCGACAGCGAAAGCACTCATTGGAAACCCAGCGGATGCTACACCGTGGGATCGGGAAAGCTTTCTGAAACTCACCTCAGTTTTCCTCTCCTGGTGCTCGTGTTCTCCATTCAGGCCCCCTTACTAACAATCTCCCCACTTGGAGACTCGGCGCCTTTCCATGCCTCTTTCGTACCGTCTGCAATTTGTCCGCAGGATGAACTGCAAGAGGGGGAACCAATGAGAGACTCGCTGGAGGTGTTTGGTCGGGCACATGTCACTCTCATTTCCCATCACGAAGAAGAATTCACCAGCGGTTCAGCCTGCCACCCCGGATCGACAATAGGGCGTGAAGCCATCCAGCCGTGTTGCGTCCCACTCACAAAAAAGCGACTTGGGAAATGGAGCTCAGGGGCACTGCACTTCCCAAACCTGCAGAGTTCTAAACGATAACTATCGCCCCAAAATATATTGAGGTCAGGCTACGAAGAGGCGCTGAACGCAAGGCAGAACTGCAGGAAACGGATGTCAACGGGTACATCGGAATGGCCCCGATAGCACATGAAAAGCGCCAGAACGTGGACAATGATGCGGTTGGCCAAAAAGGGCGAATGCGTTTTTTCCTGAATATATTCAGGAAAAAACGCATTCGCCCTTTTTGGCCAACCAAGCAACCTGGGAGAGCAAATCAGCACTACAAAGAAATCTCTTGCCCCCCCCCGGGGCAAAAGGGCCAGGCGAAAAAAGTCTAAAAACCAGAAAGGCAGGACAGCCCACGGAGTCAAGGGAGCCTTGTTAAGCTGATGGGCGGGATGTCAATGGCCAACAGCCAATCTTCACAAGTGTATCCTCTTTCCCAAACCATGTAAAACACAGAACCACAGAGCATAGGGCACTTCCACACATGGGCGTTGACCTTGGGAAAATGAAAAAATCAACCAGACACAGGGACCCCAAAGTTGAGGGCTGCTGTCTTGACAAGAACCTCCACTCCGGTACACGTTTCATATCCCAGGAAAGAGCCAAGTGGACAAAGACGAGTGGACAAGTGGACAAAGACAAGTGGACAAGTGGACAAGTGGTGCTACGTAGGTCCAATGGAGTGTCACTCAGCCATGAAATCCACGTCATGAGGCTGGTAGCAGCATCCTGAGTGGATTTAGGTACGATCATCCTCAGTGAAATAAGTCCCACAAAAAAAGAAACTTATGATATCACTTATCGAGGGAATGTAAAAATCGCTCCCCATGCACTGAATCCCCAAACAGAACAGAGTCACGCTTTTAGAAAACACACTTATGCCTGCTTCAGGGGAAAGGTGAGGTGGGGTGACGCATAAAACTCGAGTTTGAAATGAGCACAGATACCCTTCCGAAAACCGAATATGGAATGGACACGACCTACTCCTTGCTCAATCAACTGGACTCACCAGACCCTGTTCATCGCACAAGTATCTATCCGACTAGTAAGCATCTTAAAAGCTAAGTCTTGATATCTCTGTGTAAGTGCATCAAGTGTGTGTAAAGCGGCCTAAAACCAGCAGGGAAAATCAGCTCAGACCCATTCTGAGGATACATTTCCAACATAAAGAAGAAACAAGCAGGGCAAAACAGAGAGAAATTCTTCCAAAATGCGTTCAGGGACTGGCATGCAACCAGGATTGACCACATCTACAGCCCCAGCGGCAGAAGACATAAGGCTGGACACTCTTGGGGCTGAGACGATTGGTGAGGTTGGGAAAGCAAATGCAGACCCTTGAAAGGAATCCTGCGTGCTCCCCATTCCATGGGTCCCAACTCTCCAGGTTCAACGCAATCTTCCGACAGCGAAAGCACTCATTGGAAACCCAGCGGATGCTACACCGTGGGATCGGGAAAGCTTTCTGAAACTCACCTCAGTTTTCATCTGGTGCTCGTGTTCTCCATTCAGGCCCCCTTACTAACAATCTCCCCACTTGGAGACTCGGCGCCTTTCCATGCCTCTTTCGTACCGTCTGCAATTTGTCCGCAGGATGAACTGCAAGAGGGGGAACCAATGAGAGACTCGCTGGAGGTGTTTGGTCGGGCACATGTCACTCTCATTTCCCATCACGAAGAAGAATTCACCAGCGGTTCAGCCTGCCACCCCGGATCGACAATAGGGCGTGAAGCCATCCAGCCGTGTTGCGTCCCACTCACAAAAAAGCGACTTGGGAAATGGAGCTCAGGGGCACTGCACTTCCCAAACCTGCAGAGTTCTAAACGATAACTATCGCCCCAAAATATATTGAGGTCAGGCTACGAAGAGGCGCTGAACGCAAGGCAGAACTGCAGGAAACGGATGTCAACGGGTATATCGGAATGGCCCCGATAGCACATGAAAAGCGCCAGAACGTGGACAATGATGCGGTTGGCCAAAAAGGGCGTATGCGTTTTTTCCTGAATATATTCAGGAAAAAACGCATACGCCCTTTTTGGCCAACCAAGCAACCTGGGAGAGCAAATCAGCACTACAAAGAAATCTCTCGCCCCCCCCCCCCCCGGGGCAAAAGGGCCAGGCGAAAAAAGTCTAAAAACCAGAAAGGCAGGACAGCCCACGGAGTCAAGGGAGCCTTGTTAAGCTGATGGGCGGGATGTCAATGGCCAACAGCCAATCTTCACAAGTGTATCCTCTTTCCCAAACCATGGAAAACACAGAACCACAGAGCATAGGGCACTTCCACACATGGGCGTTGACCTTGGGAAAATGAAAAAATCAACCAGACACAGGGACCCCAAAGTTGAGGGCTGCTGTCTTGACAAGAACCTCCACTCCGGTACACGTTTCATATCCCAGGAAAGAGCCAAGTGGACAAAGACGAGTGGACAAGTGGACAAAGACAAGTGGACAAGTGGACAAGTGGTGCTACGTAGGTCCAATGGAGTGTCACTCAGCCATGAAATCCACGTCATGAGGCTGGTAGCAGCATCCTGAGTGGATTTAGGTACGATCATCCTCAGTGAAATAAGTCCCACAAAAAAAGAAACTTATGATATCACTTATCGAGGGAATGTAAAAATCGCTCCCCATGCACTGAATCCCCAAACAGAACAGAGTCACGCTTTTAGAAAACACACTTATGCCTGCTTCAGGGGAAAGGTGAGGTGGGGTGACGCATAAAACTCGAGTTTGAAATGAGCACAGATACCCTTCCGAAAACCGAATATGGAATGGACACGACCTACTCCTTGCTCAATCAACTGGACTCACCAGACCCTGTTCATCGCACAAGTATCTATCCGACTAGTAAGCATCTTAAAAGCTAAGTCTTGATATCTCTGTGTAAGTGCATCAAGTGTGTGTAAAGCGGCCTAAAACCAGCAGGGAAAATCAGCTCAGACCCATTCTGAGGATACATTTCCAACATAAAGAAGAAACAAGCAGGGCAAAACAGAGAGAAATTCTTCCAAAATGCGTTCAGGGACTGGCATGCAACCAGGATTGACCACATCTACAGCCCCAGCGGCAGAAGACATAAGGCTGGACACTCTTGGGGCTGAGACGATTGGTGAGGTTGGGAAAGCAAATGCAGACCCTTGAAAGGAATCCTGCGTGCTCCCCATTCCATGGGTCCCAACTCTCCAGGTTCAACGCAATCTTCCGACAGCGAAAGCACTCATTGGAAACCCAGCGGATGCTACACCGTGGGATCGGGAAAGCTTTCTGAAACTCACCTCAGTTTTCATCTCCTGGTGCTCGTGTTCTCCATTCAGGCCCCCTTACTAACAATCTCCCCACTTGGAGACTCGGCGCCTTTCCATGCCTCTTTCGTACCGTCTGCAATTTGTCCGCAGGATGAACTGCAAGAGGGGGAACCAATGAGAGACTCGCTGGAGGTGTTTGGTCGGGCACATGTCACTCTCATTTCCCATCACGAAGAAGAATTCACCAGCGGTTCAGCCTGCCACCCCGGATCGACAGTAGGGCGTGAAGCCATCCAGCCGTGTTGCGTCCCACTCACAAAAAAGCGACTTGGGAAATGGAGCTCAGGGGCACTGCACTTCCCAAACCTGCAGAGTTCTAAACGATAACTATCGCCCCAAAATATATTGAGGTCAGGCTACGAAGAGGCGCTGAACGCAAGGCAGAACTGCAGGAAACGGATGTCAACGGGTACATCGGAATGGCCCCGATAGCACATGAAAAGCGCCAGAACGTGGACAATGATGCGGTTGGCCAAAAAGGGCGTATGCGTTTTTTCCTGAATATATTCAGGAAAAAACGCATACGCCCTTTTTGGCCAACCAAGCAACCTGGGAGAGCAAATCAGCACTATAAAGAAATCTCTCGCCCCCCCCGGGGCAAAAGGGCCAGGCGAAAAAAGTCTAAAAACCAGAAAGTCAGGACAGGCCACGGAGTCAAGGGAGCCTTGTTAAGCTGATGGGCGGGATGTCAATGGCCAACAGCCAATCTTCACAAGTGTATCCTCTTTCCCAAACCATGGAAAACACAGAACCACAGAGCATAGGGCACTTCCACACATGGGCGTTGACCTTGGGAAAATGAAAAAATCAACCAGACACAGGGACCCCAAAGTTGAGGGCTGCTGTCTTGACAAGAACCTCCACTCCGGTACACGTTTCATATCCCAGGAAAGAGCCAAGTGGACAAAGACGAGTGGACAAGTGGACAAAGACAAGTGGACAAGTGGACAAGTGGTGCTACGTAGGTCCAATGGAGTGTCACTCAGCCATGAAATCCACGTCATGAGGCTGGTAGCAGCATCCTGAGTGGATTTAGGTACGATCATCCTCAGTGAAATAAGTCCCACAAAAAAAGAAACTTATGATATCACTTATCGAGGGAATGTAAAAATCGCTCCCCATGCACTGAATCCCCAAACAGAACAGAGTCACGCTTTTAGAAAACACACTTATGCCTGCTTCAGGGGAAAGGTGAGGTGGGGTGACGCATAAAACTCGAGTTTGAAATGAGCACAGATACCCTTCCGAAAACCGAATATGGAATGGACACGACCTACTCCTTGCTCAATCAACTGGACTCACCAGACCCTGTTCATCGCACAAGTATCTATCCGACTAGTAAGCATCTTAAAAGCTAAGTCTTGATATCTCTGTGTAAGTGCATCAAGTGTGTGTAAAGCGGCCTAAAACCAGCAGGGAAAATCAGCTCAGACCCATTCTGAGGATACATTTCCAACATAAAGAAGAAACAAGCAGGGCAAAACAGAGAGAAATTCTTCCAAAATGCGTTCAGGGACTGGCATGCAACCAGGATTGACCACATCTACAGCCCCAGCGGCAGAAGACATAAGGCTGGACACTCTTGGGGCTGAGACGATTGGTGAGGTTGGGAAAGCAAATGCAGACCCTTGAAAGGAATCCTGCGTGCTCCCCATTCCATGGGTCCCAACTCTCCAGGTTCAACGCAATCTTCCGACAGCGAAAGCACTCATTGGAAACCCAGCGGATGCTACACCGTGGGATCGGGAAAGCTTTCTGAAACTCACCTCAGTTTTCATCTCCTGGTGCTCGTGTTCTCCATTCAGGCCCCCTTACTAACAATCTCCCCACTTGGAGACTCGGCGCCTTTCCATGCCTCTTTCGTACCGTCTGCAATTTGTCCGCAGGATGAACTGCAAGAGGGGGAACCAATGAGAGACTCGCTGGAGGTGTTTGGTCGGGCACATGTCACTCTCATTTCCCATCACGAAGAAGAATTCACCAGCGGTTCAGCCTGCCACCCCGGATCGACAATAGGGCGTGAAGCCATCCAGCCGTGTTGCGTCCCACTCACAAAAAAGCGACTTGGGAAATGGAGCTCAGGGGCACTGCACTTCCCAAACCTGCAGAGTTCTAAACGATAACTATCGCCCCAAAATATATTGAGGTCAGGCTACGAAGAGGCGCTGAACGCAAGGCAGAACTGCAGGAAACGGATGTCAACGGGTACATCGGAATGGCCCCGATAGCACATGAAAAGCGCCAGAACGTGGACAATGATGCGGTTGGCCAAAAAGGGCGAATGCGTTTTTTCCTGAATATATTCAGGAAAAAACGCATTCGCCCTTTTTGGCCAACCAAGCAACCTGGGAGAGCAAATCAGCACTACAAAGAAATCTCTTGCCCCCCCCCGGGGCAAAAGGGCCAGGCGAAAAAAGTCTAAAAACCAGAAAGGCAGGACAGCCCACGGAGTCAAGGGAGCCTTGTTAAGCTGATGGGCGGGATGTCAATGGCCAACAGCCAATCTTCACAAGTGTATCCTCTTTCCCAAACCATGTAAAACACAGAACCACAGAGCATAGGGCACTTCCACACATGGGCGTTGACCTTGGGAAAATGAAAAAATCAACCAGACACAGGGACCCCAAAGTTGAGGGCTGCTGTCTTGACAAGAACCTCCACTCCGGTACACGTTTCATATCCCAGGAAAGAGCCAAGTGGACAAAGACGAGTGGACAAGTGGACAAAGACAAGTGGACAAGTGGACAAGTGGTGCTACGTAGGTCCAATGGAGTGTCACTCAGCCATGAAATCCACGTCATGAGGCTGGTAGCAGCATCCTGAGTGGATTTAGGTACGATCATCCTCAGTGAAATAAGTCCCACAAAAAAAGAAACTTATGATATCACTTATCGAGGGAATGTAAAAATCGCTCCCCATGCACTGAATCCCCAAACAGAACAGAGTCACGCTTTTAGAAAACACACTTATGCCTGCTTCAGGGGAAAGGTGAGGTGGGGTGACGCATAAAACTCGAGTTTGAAATGAGCACAGATACCCTTCCGAAAACCGAATATGGAATGGACACGACCTACTCCTTGCTCAATCAACTGGACTCACCAGACCCTGTTCATCGCACAAGTATCTATCCGACTAGTAAGCATCTTAAAAGCTAAGTCTTGATATCTCTGTGTAAGTGCATCAAGTGTGTGTAAAGCGGCCTAAAACCAGCAGGGAAAATCAGCTCAGACCCATTCTGAGGATACATTTCCAACATAAAGAAGAAACAAGCAGGGCAAAACAGAGAGAAATTCTTCCAAAATGCGTTCAGGGACTGGCATGCAACCAGGATTGACCACATCTACAGCCCCAGCGGCAGAAGACATAAGGCTGGACACTCTTGGGGCTGAGACGATTGGTGAGGTTGGGAAAGCAAATGCAGACCCTTGAAAGGAATCCTGCGTGCTCCCCATTCCATGGGTCCCAACTCTCCAGGTTCAACGCAATCTTCCGACAGCGAAAGCACTCATTGGAAACCCAGCGGATGCTACACCGTGGGATCGGGAAAGCTTTCTGAAACTCACCTCAGTTTTCATCTCCTGGTGCTCGTGTTCTCCATTCAGGCCCCCTTACTAACAATCTCCCCACTTGGAGACTCGGCGCCTTTCCATGCCTCTTTCGTACCGTCTGCAATTTGTCCGCAGGATGAACTGCAAGAGGGGGAACCAATGAGAGACTCGCTGGAGGTGTTTGGTCGGGCACATGTCACTCTCATTTCCCATCACGAAGAAGAATTCACCAGCGGTTCAGCCTGCCACCCCGGATCGACAATAGGGCGTGAAGCCATCCAGCCGTGTTGCGTCCCACTCACAAAAAAGCGACTTGGGAAATGGAGCTCAGGGGCACTGCACTTCCCAAACCTGCAGAGTTCTAAACGATAACTATCGCCCCAAAATATATTGAGGTCAGGCTACGAAGAGGCGCTGAACGCAAGGCAGAACTGCAGGAAACGGATGTCAACGGGTACATCGGAATGGCCCCGATAGCACATGAAAAGCGCCAGAACGTGGACAATGATGCGGTTGGCCAAAAAGGGCGTATGCGTTTTTTCCTGAATATATTCAGGAAAAAACGCATACGCCCTTTTTGGCCAACCAAGCAACCTGGGAGAGCAAATCAGCACTACAAAGAAATCTCTCGCCCCCCCCCCGGGGCTAAAGGGCCAGGCGAAAAAAGTCTAAAAACCAGAAAGGCAGGACAGCCCACGGAGTCAAGGGAGCCTTGTTAAGCTGATGGGCGGGATGTCAATGGCCAACAGCCAATCTTCACAAGTGTATCCTCTTTCCCAAACCATGTAAAACACAGAACCACAGAGCATAGGGCACTTCCACACATGGGCGTTGACCTTGGGAAAATGAAAAAATCAACCAGACACAGGGACCCCAAAGTTGAGGGCTGCTGTCTTGACAAGAACCTCCACTCCGGTACACGTTTCATATCCCAGGAAAGAGCCAAGTGGACAAAGACGAGTGGACAAGTGGACAAAGACAAGTGGACAAGTGGACAAGTGGTGCTACGTAGGTCCAATGGAGTGTCACTCAGCCATGAAATCCACGTCATGAGGCTGGTAGCAGCATCCTGAGTGGATTTAGGTACGATCATCCTCAGTGAAATAAGTCCCACAAAAAAAGAAACTTATGATATCACTTATCGAGGGAATGTAAAAATCGCTCCCCTTGCACTGAATCCCCAAACAGAACAGAGTCACGCTTTTAGAAAACACACTTATGCCTGCTTCAGGGGAAAGGTGAGGTGGGGTGACGCATAAAACTCGAGTTTGAAATGAGCACAGATACCCTTCCGAAAACCGAATATGGAATGGACACGACCTACTCCTTGCTCAATCAACTGGACTCACCAGACCCTGTTCATCGCACAAGTATCTATCCGACTAGTAAGCATCTTAAAAGCTAAGTCTTGATATCTCTGTGTAAGTGCATCAAGTGTGTGTAAAGCGGCCTAAAACCAGCAGGGAAAATCAGCTCAGACCCATTCTGAGGATACATTTCCAACATAAAGAAGAAACAAGCAGGGCAAAACAGAGAGAAATTCTTCCAAAATGCGTTCAGGGACTGGCATGCAACCAGGATTGACCACATCTACAGCCCCAGCGGCAGAAGACATAAGGCTGGACACTCTTGGGGCTGAGACGATTGGTGAGGTTGGGAAAGCAAATGCAGACCCTTGAAAGGAATCCTGCGTGCTCCCCATTCCATGGGTCCCAACTCTCCAGGTTCAACGCAATCTTCCGACAGCGAAAGCACTCATTGGAAACCCAGCGGATGCTACACCGTGGGATCGGGAAAGCTTTCTGAAACTCACCTCAGTTTTCATCTCCTGGTGCTCGTGTTCTCCATTCAGGCCCCCTTACTAACAATCTCCCCACTTGGAGACTCGGCGCCTTTCCATGCCTCTTTCGTACCATCTGCAATTTGTCCGCAGGATGAACTGCAAGAGGGGGAACCAATGAGAGACTCGCTGGAGGTGTTTGGTCGGGCACATGTCACTCTCATTTCCCATCACGAAGAAGAATTCACCAGCGGTTCAGCCTGCCACCCCGGATCGACAATAGGGCGTGAAGCCATCCAGCCGTGTTGCGTCCCACTCACAAAAAAGCGACTTGGGAAATGGAGCTCAGGGGCACTGCACTTCCCAAACCTGCAGAGTTCTAAACGATAACTATCGCCCCAAAATATATTGAGGTCAGGCTACGAAGAGGCGCTGAACGCAAGGCAGAACTGCAGGAAACGGATGTCAACGGGTACATCGGAATGGCCCTGATAGCACATGAAAAGCGCCAGAACGTGGACAATGATGCGGTTGGCCAAAAAGGGCGTATGCGTTTTTTCCTGAATATATTCAGGAAAAAACGCATACGCCCTTTTTGGCCAACCAAGCAACCTGGGAGAGCAAATCAGCACTACAAAGAAATCTCTCGGCCCCCCCCGGGGCAAAAGGGCCAGGCGAAAAAAGTCTAAAAACCAGAAAGGCAGGACAGGCCACGGAGTCAAGGGAGCCTTGTTAAGCTGATGGGCGGGATGTCAATGGCCAACAGCCAATCTTCACAAGTGTATCCTCTTTCCCAAACCATGTAAAACACAGAACCACAGAGCATAGGGCACTTCCACACATGGGCGTTGACCTTGGGAAAATGAAAAAATCAACCAGACACAGGGACCCCAAAGTTGAGGGCTGCTGTCTTGACAAGAACCTCCACTCCGGTACACGTTTCATATCCCAGGAAAGAGCCAAGTGGACAAAGACGAGTGGACAAGTGGACAAAGACAAGTGGACAAGTGGACAAGTGGTGCTACGTAGGTCCAATGGAGTGTCACTCAGCCATGAAATCCACGTCATGAGGCTGGTAGCAGCATCCTGAGTGGATTTAGGTACGATCATCCTCAGTGAAATAAGTCCCACAAAAAAAGAAACTTATGATATCACTTATCGAGGGAATGTAAAAATCGCTCCCCATGCACTGAATCCCCAAACAGAACAGAGTCACGCTTTTAGAAAACACACTTATGCCTGCTTCAGGGGAAAGGTGAGGTGGGGTGACGCATAAAACTCGAGTTTGAAATGAGCACAGATACCCTTCCGAAAACCGAATATGGAATGGACACGACCTACTCCTTGCTCAATCAACTGGACTCACCAGACCCTGTTCATCGCACAAGTATCTATCCGACTAGTAAGCATCTTAAAAGCTAAGTCTTGATATCTCTGTGTAAGTGCATCAAGTGTGTGTAAAGCGGCCTAAAACCAGCAGGGAAAATCAGCTCAGACCCATTCTGAGGATACATTTCCAACATAAAGAAGAAACAAGCAGGGCAAAACAGAGAGAAATTCTTCCAAAATGCGTTCAGGGACTGGCATGCAACCAGGATTGACCACATCTACAGCCCCAGCGGCAGAAGACATAAGGCTGGACACTCTTGGGGCTGAGACGATTGGTGAGGTTGGGAAAGCAAATGCAGACCCTTGAAAGGAATCCTGCGTGCTCCCCATTCCATGGCTCCCAACTCTCCAGGTTCAACGCAATCTTCCGACAGCGAAAGCACTCATTGGAAACCCAGCGGATGCTACACCGTGGGATCGGGAAAGCTTTCTGAAACTCACCTCAGTTTTCCTCTCCTGGTGCTCGTGTTCTCCATTCAGGCCCCCTTACTAACAATCTCCCCACTTGGAGACTCGGCGCCTTTCCATGCCTCTTTCGTACCGTCTGCAATTTGTCCGCAGGATGAACTGCAAGAGGGGGAACCAATGAGAGACTCGCTGGAGGTGTTTGGTCGGGCACATGTCACTCTCATTTCCCATCACGAAGAAGAATTCACCAGCGGTTCAGCCTGCCACCCCGGATCGACAATAGGGCGTGAAGCCATCCAGCCGTGTTGCGTCCCACTCACAAAAAAGCGACTTGGGAAATGGAGCTCAGGGGCACTGCACTTCCCAAACCTGCAGAGTTCTAAACGATAACTATCGCCCCAAAATATATTGAGGTCAGGCTACGAAGAGGCGCTGAACGCAAGGCAGAACTGCAGGAAACGGATGTCAACGGGTACATCGGAATGGCCCCGATAGCACATGAAAAGCGCCAGAACGTGGACAATGATGCGGTTGGCCAAAAAGGGCGAATGCGTTTTTTCCTGAATATATTCAGGAAAAAACGCATTCGCCCTTTTTGGCCAACCAAGCAACCTGGGAGAGCAAATCAGCACTACAAAGAAATCTCTTGCCCCCCCCCGGGGCAAAAGGGCCAGGCGAAAAAAGTCTAAAAACCAGAAAGGCAGGACAGCCCACGGAGTCAAGGGAGCCTTGTTAAGCTGATGGGCGGGATGTCAATGGCCAACAGCCAATCTTCACAAGTGTATCCTCTTTCCCAAACCATGTAAAACACAGAACCACAGAGCATAGGGCACTTCCACACATGGGCGTTGACCTTGGGAAAATGAAAAAATCAACCAGACACAGGGACCCCAAAGTTGAGGGCTGCTGTCTTGACAAGAACCTCCACTCCGGTACACGTTTCATATCCCAGGAAAGAGCCAAGTGGACAAAGACGAGTGGACAAGTGGACAAAGACAAGTGGACAAGTGGACAAGTGGTGCTACGTAGGTCCAATGGAGTGTCACTCAGCCATGAAATCCACGTCATGAGGCTGGTAGCAGCATCCTGAGTGGATTTAGGTACGATCATCCTCAGTGAAATAAGTCCCACAAAAAAAGAAACTTATGATATCACTTATCGAGGGAATGTAAAAATCGCTCCCCATGCACTGAATCCCCAAACAGAACAGAGTCACGCTTTTAGAAAACACACTTATGCCTGCTTCAGGGGAAAGGTGAGGTGGGGTGACGCATAAAACTCGAGTTTGAAATGAGCACAGATACCCTTCCGAAAACCGAATATGGAATGGACACGACCTACTCCTTGCTCAATCAACTGGACTCACCAGACCCTGTTCATCGCACAAGTATCTATCCGACTAGTAAGCATCTTAAAAGCTAAGTCTTGATATCTCTGTGTAAGTGCATCAAGTGTGTGTAAAGCGGCCTAAAACCAGCAGGGAAAATCAGCTCAGACCCATTCTGAGGATACATTTCCAACATAAAGAAGAAACAAGCAGGGCAAAACAGAGAGAAATTCTTCCAAAATGCGTTCAGGGACTGGCATGCAACCAGGATTGACCACATCTACAGCCCCAGCGGCAGAAGACATAAGGCTGGACACTCTTGGGGCTGAGACGATTGGTGAGGTTGGGAAAGCAAATGCAGACCCTTGAAAGGAATCCTGCGTGCTCCCCATTCCATGGGTCCCAACTCTCCAGGTTCAACGCAATCTTCCGACAGCGAAAGCACTCATTGGAAACCCAGCGGATGCTACACCGTGGGATCGGGAAAGCTTTCTGAAACTCACCTCAGTTTTCATCTGGTGCTCGTGTTCTCCATTCAGGCCCCCTTACTAACAATCTCCCCACTTGGAGACTCGGCGCCTTTCCATGCCTCTTTCGTACCGTCTGCAATTTGTCCGCAGGATGAACTGCAAGAGGGGGAACCAATGAGAGACTCGCTGGAGGTGTTTGGTCGGGCACATGTCACTCTCATTTCCCATCACGAAGAAGAATTCACCAGCGGTTCAGCCTGCCACCCCGGATCGACAATAGGGCGTGAAGCCATCCAGCCGTGTTGCGTCCCACTCACAAAAAAGCGACTTGGGAAATGGAGCTCAGGGGCACTGCACTTCCCAAACCTGCAGAGTTCTAAACGATAACTATCGCCCCAAAATATATTGAGGTCAGGCTACGAAGAGGCGCTGAACGCAAGGCAGAACTGCAGGAAACGGATGTCAACGGGTATATCGGAATGGCCCCGATAGCACATGAAAAGCGCCAGAACGTGGACAATGATGCGGTTGGCCAAAAAGGGCGTATGCGTTTTTTCCTGAATATATTCAGGAAAAAACGCATACGCCCTTTTTGGCCAACCAAGCAACCTGGGAGAGCAAATCAGCACTACAAAGAAATCTCTCGCCCCCCCCCCCCCCGGGGCAAAAGGGCCAGGCGAAAAAAGTCTAAAAACCAGAAAGGCAGGACAGCCCACGGAGTCAAGGGAGCCTTGTTAAGCTGATGGGCGGGATGTCAATGGCCAACAGCCAATCTTCACAAGTGTATCCTCTTTCCCAAACCATGGAAAACACAGAACCACAGAGCATAGGGCACTTCCACACATGGGCGTTGACCTTGGGAAAATGAAAAAATCAACCAGACACAGGGACCCCAAAGTTGAGGGCTGCTGTCTTGACAAGAACCTCCACTCCGGTACACGTTTCATATCCCAGGAAAGAGCCAAGTGGACAAAGACGAGTGGACAAGTGGACAAAGACAAGTGGACAAGTGGACAAGTGGTGCTACGTAGGTCCAATGGAGTGTCACTCAGCCATGAAATCCACGTCATGAGGCTGGTAGCAGCATCCTGAGTGGATTTAGGTACGATCATCCTCAGTGAAATAAGTCCCACAAAAAAAGAAACTTATGATATCACTTATCGAGGGAATGTAAAAATCGCTCCCCATGCACTGAATCCCCAAACAGAACAGAGTCACGCTTTTAGAAAACACACTTATGCCTGCTTCAGGGGAAAGGTGAGGTGGGGTGACGCATAAAACTCGAGTTTGAAATGAGCACAGATACCCTTCCGAAAACCGAATATGGAATGGACACGACCTACTCCTTGCTCAATCAACTGGACTCACCAGACCCTGTTCATCGCACAAGTATCTATCCGACTAGTAAGCATCTTAAAAGCTAAGTCTTGATATCTCTGTGTAAGTGCATCAAGTGTGTGTAAAGCGGCCTAAAACCAGCAGGGAAAATCAGCTCAGACCCATTCTGAGGATACATTTCCAACATAAAGAAGAAACAAGCAGGGCAAAACAGAGAGAAATTCTTCCAAAATGCGTTCAGGGACTGGCATGCAACCAGGATTGACCACATCTACAGCCCCAGCGGCAGAAGACATAAGGCTGGACACTCTTGGGGCTGAGACGATTGGTGAGGTTGGGAAAGCAAATGCAGACCCTTGAAAGGAATCCTGCGTGCTCCCCATTCCATGGGTCCCAACTCTCCAGGTTCAACGCAATCTTCCGACAGCGAAAGCACTCATTGGAAACCCAGCGGATGCTACACCGTGGGATCGGGAAAGCTTTCTGAAACTCACCTCAGTTTTCATCTCCTGGTGCTCGTGTTCTCCATTCAGGCCCCCTTACTAACAATCTCCCCACTTGGAGACTCGGCGCCTTTCCATGCCTCTTTCGTACCGTCTGCAATTTGTCCGCAGGATGAACTGCAAGAGGGGGAACCAATGAGAGACTCGCTGGAGGTGTTTGGTCGGGCACATGTCACTCTCATTTCCCATCACGAAGAAGAATTCACCAGCGGTTCAGCCTGCCACCCCGGATCGACAGTAGGGCGTGAAGCCATCCAGCCGTGTTGCGTCCCACTCACAAAAAAGCGACTTGGGAAATGGAGCTCAGGGGCACTGCACTTCCCAAACCTGCAGAGTTCTAAACGATAACTATCGCCCCAAAATATATTGAGGTCAGGCTACGAAGAGGCGCTGAACGCAAGGCAGAACTGCAGGAAACGGATGTCAACGGGTACATCGGAATGGCCCCGATAGCACATGAAAAGCGCCAGAACGTGGACAATGATGCGGTTGGCCAAAAAGGGCGTATGCGTTTTTTCCTGAATATATTCAGGAAAAAACGCATACGCCCTTTTTGGCCAACCAAGCAACCTGGGAGAGCAAATCAGCACTATAAAGAAATCTCTCGCCCCCCCCGGGGCAAAAGGGCCAGGCGAAAAAAGTCTAAAAACCAGAAAGTCAGGACAGGCCACGGAGTCAAGGGAGCCTTGTTAAGCTGATGGGCGGGATGTCAATGGCCAACAGCCAATCTTCACAAGTGTATCCTCTTTCCCAAACCATGGAAAACACAGAACCACAGAGCATAGGGCACTTCCACACATGGGCGTTGACCTTGGGAAAATGAAAAAATCAACCAGACACAGGGACCCCAAAGTTGAGGGCTGCTGTCTTGACAAGAACCTCCACTCCGGTACACGTTTCATATCCCAGGAAAGAGCCAAGTGGACAAAGACGAGTGGACAAGTGGACAAAGACAAGTGGACAAGTGGACAAGTGGTGCTACGTAGGTCCAATGGAGTGTCACTCAGCCATGAAATCCACGTCATGAGGCTGGTAGCAGCATCCTGAGTGGATTTAGGTACGATCATCCTCCGTGAAATAAGTCCCACAAAAAAAGAAACTTATGATATCACTTATCGAGGGAATGTAAAAATCGCTCCCCATGCACTGAATCCCCAAACAGAACAGAGTCACGCTTTTAGAAAACACACTTATGCCTGCTTCAGGGGAAAGGTGAGGTGGGGTGACGCATAAAACTCGAGTTTGAAATGAGCACAGATACCCTTCCGAAAACCGAATATGGAATGGACACGACCTACTCCTTGCTCAATCAACTGGACTCACCAGACCCTGTTCATCGCACAAGTATCTATCCGACTAGTAAGCATCTTAAAAGCTAAGTCTTGATATCTCTGTGTAAGTGCATCAAGTGTGTGTAAAGCGGCCTAAAACCAGCAGGGAAAATCAGCTCAGACCCATTCTGAGGATACATTTCCAACATAAAGAAGAAACAAGCAGGGCAAAACAGAGAGAAATTCTTCCAAAATGCGTTCAGGGACTGGCATGCAACCAGGATTGACCACATCTACAGCCCCAGCGGCAGAAGACATAAGGCTGGACACTCTTGGGGCTGAGACGATTGGTGAGGTTGGGAAAGCAAATGCAGACCCTTGAAAGGAATCCTGCGTGCTCCCCATTCCATGGCTCCCAACTCTCCAGGTTCAACGCAATCTTCCGACAGCGAAAGCACTCATTGGAAACCCAGCGGATGCTACACCGTGGGATCGGGAAAGCTTTCTGAAACTCACCTCAGTTTTCATCTCCTGGTGCTCGTGTTCTCCATTCAGGCCCCCTTACTAACAATCTCCCCACTTGGAGACTCGGCGCCTTTCCATGCCTCTTTCGTACCGTCTGCAATTTGTCCGCAGGATGAACTGCAAGAGGGGGAACCAATGAGAGACTCGCTGGAGGTGTTTGGTCGGGCACATGTCACTCTCATTTCCCATCACGAAGAAGAATTCACCAGCGGTTCAGCCTGCCACCCCGGATCGACAATAGGGCGTGAAGCCATCCAGCCGTGCTGCGTCCCACTCACAAAAAAGCGACTTGGGAAATGGAGCTCAGGGGCACTGCACTTCCCAAACCTGCAGAGTTCTAAACGATAACTATCGCCCCAAAATATATTGAGGTCAGGCTACGAAGAGGCGCTGAACGCAAGGCAGAACTGCAGGAAACGGATGTCAACGGGTACATCGGAATGGCCCCGATAGCACATGAAAAGCGCCAGAACGTGGACAATGATGCGGTTGGCCAGAAAGGGCGTATGCGTTTTTTCCTTCAGGAAAAAACGCATACGCCCTTTTTGGCCAACCAAGCAACCTGGGAGAGCAAATCAGCACTACAAAGAAATCTCTCGCCCCCCCCGGGGCAAAAGGGCCAGGCGAAAAAAGTCTAAAAACCAGAAAGGCAGGACAGGCCACGGAGTCAAGGGAGCCTTGTTAAGCTGATGGGCGGGATGTCAATGGCCAACAGCCAATCTTCACAAGTGTATCCTCTTTCCCAAACCCTGTAAAACACAGAACCACAGAGCATAGGGCACTTCCACACATGGGCGTTGACCTTGGGAAAATGAAAAAATCAACCAGACACAGGGACCCCAAAGTTGAGGGCTGCTGTCTTGACAAGAACCTCCACTCCGGTACACGTTTCATATCCCAGGAAAGAGCCAAGTGGACAAAGACGAGTGGACAAGTGGACAAAGACAAGTGGACAAGTGGTGCTACGTAGGTCCAATGGAGTGTCACTCAGCCATGAAATCCACGTCATGAGGCTGGTAGCAGCATCCTGAGTGGATTTAGGTACGATCATCCTCAGTGAAATAAGTCCCACAAAAAAAGAAACTTATGATATCACTTATCGAGGGAATGTAAAAATCGCTCCCCATGCACTGAATCCCCAAATAGAACAGAGTCACGCTTTTAGAAAACACACTTATGCCTGCTTCAGGGGAAAGGTGAGGTGGGGTGACGCATAAAACTCGAGTTTGAAATGAGCACAGATACCCTTCCGAAAACCGAATATGGAATGGACACGACCTACTCCTTGCTCAATCAACTGGACTCACCAGACCCTGTTCATCGCACAAGTATCTATCCGACTAGTAAGCATCTTAAAAGCTAAGTCTTGATATCTCTGTGTAAGTGCATCAAGTGTGTGTAAAGCGGCCTAAAACCAGCAGGGAAAATCAGCTCAGACCCATTCTGAGGATACATTTCCAACATAAAGAAGAAACAAGCAGGGCAAAACAGAGAGAAATTCTTCCAAAATGCGTTCAGGGACTGGCATGCAACCAGGATTGACCACATCTACAGCCCCAGCGGCAGAAGACATAAGGCTGGACACTCTTGGGGCTGAGACGATTGGTGAGGTTGGGAAAGCAAATGCAGACCCTTGAAAGGAATCCTGCGTGCTCCCCATTCCATGGGTCCCAACTCTCCAGGTTCAACGCAATCTTCCGACAGCGAAAGCACTCATTGGAAACCCAGCGGATGCTACACCGTGGGATCGGGAAAGCTTTCTGAAACTCACCTCAGTTTTCATCTCCTGGTGCTCGTGTTCTCCATTCAGGCCCCCTTACTAACAATCTCCCCACTTGGAGACTCGGCGCCTTTCCATGCCTCTTTCGTACCGTCTGCAATTTGTCCGCAGGATGAACTGCAAGAGGGGGAACCAATGAGAGACTCGCTGGAGGTGTTTGGTCGGGCACATGTCACTCTCATTTCCCATCACGAAGAAGAATTCACCAGCGGTTCAGCCTGCCACCCCGGATCGACAATAGGGCTTGAAGCCATCCAGCCGTGTTGCGTCCCACTCACAAAAAAGCGACTTGGGAAATGGAGCTCAGGGGCACTGCACTTCCCAAACCTGCAGAGTTCTAAACGATAACTATCGCCCCAAAATATATTGAGGTCAGGCTACGAAGAGGCGCTGAACGCAAGGCAGAACTGCAGGAAACGGATGTCAACGGGTACATCGGAATGGCCCCGATAGCACATGAAAAGCGCCAGAACGTGGACAATGATGCGGTTGGCCAAAAAGGGCGTATGCGTTTTTTCCTGAATATATTCAGGAAAAAACGCATACGCCCTTTTTGGCCAACCAAGCAACCTGGGAGAGCAAATCAGCACTACAAAGAAATCTCTCGCCCCCCCCCCCCCCGGGGCAAAAGGGCCAGGCGAAAAAAGTCTAAAAACCAGAAAGGCAGGACAGCCCACGGAGTCAAGGGAGCCTTGTTAAGCTGATGGGCGGGATGTCAATGGCCAACAGCCAATCTTCACAAGTGTATCCTCTTTCCCAAACCATGGAAAACACAGAACCACAGAGCATAGGGCACTTCCACACATGGGCGTTGACCTTGGGAAAATGAAAAAATCAACCAGACACAGGGACCCCAAAGTTGAGGGCTGCTGTCTTGACAAGAACCTCCACTCCGGTACACGTTTCATATCCCAGGAAAGAGCCAAGTGGACAAAGACGAGTGGACAAGTGGACAAAGACAAGTGGACAAGTGGACAAGTGGTGCTACGTAGGTCCAATGGAGTGTCACTCAGCCATGAAATCCACGTCATGAGGCTGGTAGCAGCATCCTGAGTGGATTTAGGTACGATCATCCTCAGTGAAATAAGTCCCACAAAAAAAGAAACTTATGATATCACTTATCGAGGGAATGTAAAAATCGCTCCCCATGCACTGAATCCCCAAACAGAACAGAGTCACGCTTTTAGAAAACACACTTATGCCTGCTTCAGGGGAAAGGTGAGGTGGGGTGACGCATAAAACTCGAGTTTGAAATGAGCACAGATACCCTTCCGAAAACCGAATATGGAATGGACACGACCTACTCCTTGCTCAATCAACTGGACTCACCAGACCCTGTTCATCGCACAAGTATCTATCCGACTAGTAAGCATCTTAAAAGCTAAGTCTTGATATCTCTGTGTAAGTGCATCAAGTGTGTGTAAAGCGGCCTAAAACCAGCAGGGAAAATCAGCTCAGACCCATTCTGAGGATACATTTCCAACATAAAGAAGAAACAAGCAGGGCAAAACAGAGAGAAATTCTTCCAAAATGCGTTCAGGGACTGGCATGCAACCAGGATTGACCACATCTACAGCCCCAGCGGCAGAAGACATAAGGCTGGACACTCTTGGGGCTGAGACGATTGGTGAGGTTGGGAAAGCAAATGCAGACCCTTGAAAGGAATCCTGCGTGCTCCCCATTCCATGGGTCCCAACTCTCCAGGTTCAACGCAATCTTCCGACAGCGAAAGCACTCATTGGAAACCCAGCGGATGCTACACCGTGGGATCGGGAAAGCTTTCTGAAACTCACCTCAGTTTTCATCTCCTGGTGCTCGTGTTCTCCATTCAGGCCCCCTTACTAACAATCTCCCCACTTGGAGACTCGGCGCCTTTCCATGCCTCTTTCGTACCGTCTGCAATTTGTCCGCAGGATGAACTGCAAGAGGGGGAACCAATGAGAGACTCGCTGGAGGTGTTTGGTCGGGCACATGTCACTCTCATTTCCCATCACGAAGAAGAATTCACCAGCGGTTCAGCCTGCCACCCCGGATCGACAGTAGGGCGTGAAGCCATCCAGCCGTGTTGCGTCCCACTCACAAAAAAGCGACTTGGGAAATGGAGCTCAGGGGCACTGCACTTCCCAAACCTGCAGAGTTCTAAACGATAACTATCGCCCCAAAATATATTGAGGTCAGGCTACGAAGAGGCGCTGAACGCAAGGCAGAACTGCAGGAAACGGATGTCAACGGGTACATCGGAATGGCCCCGATAGCACATGAAAAGCGCCAGAACGTGGACAATGATGCGGTTGGCCAAAAAGGGCGTATGCGTTTTTTCCTGAATATATTCAGGAAAAAACGCATACGCCCTTTTTGGCCAACCAAGCAACCTGGGAGAGCAAATCAGCACTACAAAGAAATCTCTCGCCCCCCCCCGGGGCAAAAGGGCCAGGCGAAAAAAGTCTAAAAACCAGAAAGGCAGGACAGGCCACGGAGTCAAGGGAGCCTTGTTAAGCTGATGGGCGGGATGTCAATGGCCAACAGCCAATCTTCACAAGTGTATCCTCTTTCCCAAACCATGTAAAACACAGAACCACAGAGCATAGGGCACTTCCACACATGGGCGTTGACCTTGGGAAAATGAAAAAATCAACCAGACACAGGGACCCCAAAGTTGAGGGCTGCTGTCTTGACAAGAACCTCCACTCCGGTACACGTTTCATATCCCAGGAAAGAGCCAAGTGGACAAAGACGAGTGGACAAGTGGACAAAGACAAGTGGACAAGTGGACAAGTGGTGCTACGTAGGTCCAATGGAGTGTCACTCAGCCATGAAATCCACGTCATGAGGCTGGTAGCAGCATCCTGAGTGGATTTAGGTACGATCATCCTCAGTGAAATAAGTCCCACAAAAAAAGAAACTTATGATATCACTTATCGAGGGAATGTAAAAATCGCTCCCCATGCACTGAATCCCCAAACAGAACAGAGTCACGCTTTTAGAAAACACACTTATGCCTGCTTCAGGGGAAAGGTGAGGTGGGGTGACGCATAAAACTCGAGTTTGAAATGAGCACAGATACCCTTCCGAAAACCGAATATGGAATGGACACGACCTACTCCTTGCTCAATCAACTGGACTCACCAGACCCTGTTCATCGCACAAGTATCTATCCGACTAGTAAGCATCTTAAAAGCTAAGTCTTGATATCTCTGTGTAAGTGCATCAAGTGTGTGTAAAGCGGCCTAAAACCAGCAGGGAAAATCAGCTCAGACCCATTCTGAGGATACATTTCCAACATAAAGAAGAAACAAGCAGGGCAAAACAGAGAGAAATTCTTCCAAAATGCGTTCAGGGACTGGCATGCCACCAGGATTGACCACATCTACAGCCCCAGCGGCAGAAGACATAAGGCTGGACACTCTTGGGGCTGAGACGATTGGTGAGGTTGGGAAAGCAAATGCAGACCCTTGAAAGGAATCCTGCGTGCTCCCCATTCCATGGGTCCCAACTCTCCAGGTTCAACGCAATCTTCCGACAGCGAAAGCACTCATTGGAAACCCAGCGGTTGCTACACCGTGGGATCGGGAAAGCTTTCTGAAACTCACCTCAGTTTTCATCTCCTGGTGCTCGTGTTCTCCATTCAGGCCCCCTTACTAACAATCTCCCCACTTGGAGACTCGGCGCCTTTCCATGCCTCTTTCGTACCGTCTGCAATTTGTCCGCAGGATGAACTGCAAGAGGGGGAACCAATGAGAGACTCGCTGGAGGTGTTTGGTCGGGCACATGTCACTCTCATTTCCCATCACGAAGAAGAATTCACCAGCGGTTCAGCCTGCCACCCCGGATCGACAATAGGGCGTGAAGCCATCCAGCCGTGTTGCGTCCCACTCACAAAAAAGTGACTTGGGAAATGGAGCTCAGGGGCACTGCACTTCCCAAACCTGCAGAGTTCTAAACGATAACTATCGCCCCAAAATATATTGAGGTCAGGCTACGAAGAGGCGCTGAACGCAAGGCAGAACTGCAGGAAACGGATGTCAACGGGTACATCGGAATGGCCCCGATAGCACATGAAAAGCGCCAGAACGTGGACAATGATGCGGTTGGCCAAAAAGGGCGTATGCGTTTTTTCCTGAATATATTCAGGAAAAAACGCATACGCCCTTTTTGGCCAACCAAGCAACCTGGGAGAGCAAATCAGCACTACAAAGAAATCTCTCGCCCCCCCCCCCCGGGGCAAAAGGGCCAGGCGAAAAAAGTCTAAAAACCAGAAAGGCAGGACAGGCCACGGAGTCAAGGGAGCCTTGTTAAGCTGATGGGCGGGATGTCAATGGCCAACAGCCAATCTTCACAAGTGTATCCTCTTTCCCAAACCATGGAAAACACAGAACCACAGAGCATAGGGCACTTCCACACATGGGCGTTGACCTTGGGAAAATGAAAAAATCAACCAGACACAGGGACCCCAAAGTTGAGGGCTGCTGTCTTGACAAGAACCTCCACTCCGGTACACGTTTCATATCCCAGGAAAGAGCCAAGTGGACAAAGACGAGTGGACAAGTGGACAAAGACAAGTGGACAAGTGGACAAGTGGTGCTACGTAGGTCCAATGGAGTGTCACTCAGCCATGAAATCCACGTCATGAGGCTGGTAGCAGCATCCTGAGTGGATTTAGGTACGATCATCCTCAGTGAAATAAGTCCCACAAAAAAAGAAACTTATGATATCACTTATCGAGGGAATGTAAAAATCGCTCCCCATGCACTGAATCCCCAAACAGAACAGAGTCACGCTTTTAGAAAACACACTTATGCCTGCTTCAGGGGAAAGGTGAGGTGGGGTGACGCATAAAACTCGAGTTTGAAATGAGCACAGATACCCTTCCGAAAACCGAATATGGAATGGACACGACCTACTCCTTGCTCAATCAACTGGACTCACCAGACCCTGTTCATCGCACAAGTATCTATCCGACTAGTAAGCATCTTAAAAGCTAAGTCTTGATATCTCTGTGTAAGTGCATCAAGTGTGTGTAAAGCGGCCTAAAACCAGCAGGGAAAATCAGCTCAGACCCATTCTGAGGATACATTTCCAACATAAAGAAGAAACAAGCAGGGCAAAACAGAGAGAAATTCTTCCAAAATGCGTTCAGGGACTGGCATGCAACCAGGATTGACCACATCTACAGCCCCAGCGGCAGAAGACATAAGGCTGGACACTCTTGGGGCTGAGACGATTGGTGAGGTTGGGAAAGCAAATGCAGACCCTTGAAAGGAATCCTGCGTGCTCCCCATTCCATGGGTCCCAACTCTCCAGGTTCAACGCAATCTTCCGACAGCGAAAGCACTCATTGGAAACCCAGCGGATGCTACACCGTGGGATCGGGAAAGCTTTCTGAAACTCACCTCAGTTTTCATCTCCTGGTGCTCGTGTTCTCCATTCAGGCCCCCTTACTAACAATCTCCCCACTTGGAGACTCGGCGCCTTTCCATGCCTCTTTCGTACCGTCTGCAATTTGTCCGCAGGATGAACTGCAAGAGGGGGAACCAATGAGAGACTCGCTGGAGGTGTTTGGTCGGGCACATGTCACTCTCATTTCCCATCACGAAGAAGAATTCACCAGCGGTTCAGCCTGCCACCCTGGATCGACAATAGGGCGTGAAGCCATCCAGCCGTGTTGCGTCCCACTCACAAAAAAGCGACTTGGGAAATGGAGCTCAGGGGCACTGCACTTCCCAAACCTGCAGAGTTCTAAACGATAACTATCGCCCCAAAATATATTGAGGTCAGGCTACGAAGAGGCGCTGAACGCAAGGCAGAACTGCAGGAAACGGATGTCAACGGGTACATCGGAATGGCCCCGATAGCACATGAAAAGCGCCAGAACGTGGACAATGATGCGGTTGGCCAAAAAGGGCGTATGCGTTTTTTCCTGAATATATTCAGGAAAAAACGCATACGCCCTTTTTGGCCAACCAAGCAACCTGGGAGAGCAAATCAGCACTACAAAGAAATCTCTCGCCCCCCCCCGGGGCAAAAGGGCCAGGCGAAAAAAGTCTAAAAACCAGAAAGGCAGGACAGGCCACGGAGTCAAGGGAGCCTTGTTAAGCTGATGGGCGGGATGTCAATGGCCAACAGCCAATCTTCACAAGTGTATCCTCTTTCCCAAACCATGGAAAACACAGAACCACAGAGCATAGGGCACTTCCACACATGGGCGTTGACCTTGGGAAAATGAAAAAATCAACCAGACACAGGGACCCCAAAGTTGAGGGCTGCTGTCTTGACAAGAACCTCCACTCCGGTACACGTATCATATCCCAGGAAAGAGCCAAGTGGACAAAGACGAGTGGACAAGTGGACAAAGACAAGTGGACAAGTGGACAAGTGGTGCTACGTAGGTCCAATGGAGTGTCACTCAGCCATGAAATCCACGTCATGAGGCTGGTAGCAGCATCCTGAGTGGATTTAGGTACGATCATCCTCAGTGAAATAAGTCCCACAAAAAAAGAAACTTATGATATCACTTATCGAGGGAATGTAAAAATCGCTCCCCATGCACTGAATCCCCAAACAGAACAGAGTCACGCTTTTAGAAAACACACTTATGCCTGCTTCAGGGGAAAGGTGAGGTGGGGTGACGCATAAAACTCGAGTTTGAAATGAGCACAGATACCCTTCCGAAAACCGAATATGGAATGGACACGACCTACTCCTTGCTCAATCAACTGGACTCACCAGACCCTGTTCATCGCACAAGTATCTATCCGACTAGTAAGCATCTTAAAAGCTAAGTCTTGATATCTCTGTGTAAGTGCATCAAGTGTGTGTAAAGCGGCCTAAAACCAGCAGGGAAAATCAGCTCAGACCCATTCTGAGGATACATTTCCAACATAAAGAAGAAACAAGCAGGGCAAAACAGAGAGAAATTCTTCCAAAATGCGTTCAGGGACTGGCATGCAACCAGGATTGACCACATCTACAGCCCCAGCGGCAGAAGACATAAGGCTGGACACTCTTGGGGCTGAGACGATTGGTGAGGTTGGGAAAGCAAATGCAGACCCTTGAAAGGAATCCTGCGTGCTCCCCATTCCATGGGTCCCAACTCTCCAGGTTCAACGCAATCTTCCGACAGCGAAAGCACTCATTGGAAACCCAGCGGATGCTACACCGTGGGATCGGGAAAGCTTTCTGAAACTCACCTCAGTTTTCATCTCCTGGTGCTCGTGTTCTCCATTCAGGCCCCCTTACTAACAATCTCCCCACTTGGAGACTCGGCGCCTTTCCATGCCTCTTTCGTACCGTCTGCAATTTGTCCGCAGGATGAACTGCAAGAGGGGGAACCAATGAGAGACTCGCTGGAGGTGTTTGGTCGGGCACATGTCACTCTCATTTCCCATCACGAAGAAGAATTCACCAGCGGTTCAGCCTGCCACCCCGGATCGACAGTAGGGCGTGAAGCCATCCAGCCGTGTTGCGTCCCACTCACAAAAAAGCGACTTGGGAAATGGAGCTCAGGGGCACTGCACTTCCCAAACCTGCAGAGTTCTAAACGATAACTATCGCCCCAAAATATATTGAGGTCAGGCTACGAAGAGGCGCTGAACGCAAGGCAGAACTGCAGGAAACGGATGTCAACGGGTACATCGGAATGGCCCCGATAGCACATGAAAAGCGCCAGAACGTGGACAATGATGCGGTTGGCCAAAAAGGGCGTATGCGTTTTTTCCTGAATATATTCAGGAAAAAACGCATACGCCCTTTTTGGCCAACCAAGCAACCTGGGAGAGCAAATCAGCACTACAAAGAAATCTCTCGCCCCCCCCCGGGGCAAAAGGGCCAGGCGAAAAAAGTCTAAAAACCAGAAAGGCAGGACAGGCCACGGTGTCAAGGGAGCCTTGTTAAGCTGATGGGCGGGATGTCAATGGCCAACAGCCAATCTTCACAAGTGTATCCTCTTTCCCAAACCATGTAAAACACAGAACCACAGAGCATAGGGCACTTCCACACATGGGCGTTGACCTTGGGAAAATGAAAAAATCAACCAGACACAGGGACCCCAAAGTTGAGGGCTGCTGTCTTGACAAGAACCTCCACTCCGGTACACGTTTCATATCCCAGGAAAGAGCCAAGTGGACAAAGACGAGTGGACAAGTGGACAAAGACAAGTGGACAAGTGGACAAGTGGTGCTACGTAGGTCCAATGGAGTGTCACTCAGCCATGAAATCCACGTCATGAGGCTGGTAGCAGCATCCTGAGTGGATTTAGGTACGATCATCCTCAGTGAAATAAGTCCCACAAAAAAAGAAACTTATGATATCACTTATCGAGGGAATGTAAAAATCGCTCCCCATGCACTGAATCCCCAAACAGAACAGAGTCACGCTTTTAGAAAACACACTTATGCCTGCTTCAGGGGAAAGGTGAGGTGGGGTGACGCATAAAACTCGAGTTTGAAATGAGCACAGATACCCTTCCGAAAACCGAATATGGAATGGACACGACCTACTCCTTGCTCAATCAACTGGACTCACCAGACCCTGTTCATCGCACAAGTATCTATCCGACTAGTAAGCATCTTAAAAGCTAAGTCTTGATATCTCTGTGTAAGTGCATCAAGTGTGTGTAAAGCGGCCTAAAACCAGCAGGGAAAATCAGCTCAGACCCATTCTGAGGATACATTTCCAACACAAAGAAGAAACAAGCAGGGCAAAACAGAGAGAAATTCTTCCAAAATGCGTTCAGGGACTGGCATGCAACCAGGATTGACCACATCTACAGCCCCAGCGGCAGAAGACATAAGGCTGGACACTCTTGGGGCTGAGACGATTGGTAAGGTTGGGAAAGCAAATGCAGACCCTTGAAAGGAATCCTGCGTGCTCCCCATTCCATGGCTCCCAACTCTCCAGGTTCAACGCAATCTTCCGACAGCGAAAGCACTCATTGGAAACCCAGCGGATGCTACACCGTGGGATCGGGAAAGCTTTCTGAAACTCACCTCAGTTTTCCTCTCCTGGTGCTCGTGTTCTCCATTCAGGCCCCCTTACTAACAATCTCCCCACTTGGAGACTCGGCGCCTTTCCATGCCTCTTTCGTACCGTCTGCAATTTGTCCGCAGGATGAACTGCAAGAGGGGGAACCAATGAGAGACTCGCTGGAGGTGTTTGGTCGGGCACATGTCACTCTCATTTCCCATCACGAAGAAGAATTCACCAGCGGTTCAGCCTGCCACCGCGGATCGACAATAGGGCGTGAAGCCATCCAGCCGTGTTGCGTCCCACTCACAAAAAAGCGACTTGGGAAATGGAGCTCAGGGGCCCTGCACTTCCCAAACCTGCAGAGTTCTAAACGATAACTATCGCCCCAAAATATATTGAGGTCAGGCTACGAAGAGGCGCTGAACGCAAGGCAGAACTGCAGGAAACGGATGTCAACGGGTACATCGGAATGGCCCCGATAGCACATGAAAAGCGCCAGAACGTGGACAATGATGCGGTTGGCCAAAAAGGGCGTATGCGTTTTTTCCTGAATATATTCAGGAAAAAACGCATACGCCCTTTTTGGCCAACCAAGCAACCTGGGAGAGCAAATCAGCACTACAAAGAAATCTCTCGCCCCCCCCCACCCGGGGCAAAAGGGCCAGGCGAAAAAAGTCTAAAAACCAGAAAGGCAGGACAGCCCACGGAGTCAAGGGAGCCTTGTTAAGCTGATGGGCGGGATGTCAATGGCCAACAGCCAATCTTCACAAGTGTATCCTCTTTCCCAAACCATGTAAAACACAGAACCACAGAGCATAGGGCACTTCCACACATGGGCGTTGACCTTGGGAAAATGAAAAAATCAACCAGACACAGGGACCCCAAAGTTGAGGGCTGCTGTCTTGACAAGAACCTCCACTCCGGTACACGTTTCATATCCCAGGAAAGAGCCAAGTGGACAAAGACGAGTGGACAAGTGGACAAAGACAAGTGGACAAGTGGACAAGTGGTGCTACGTAGGTCCAATGGAGTGTCACTCAGCCATGAAATCCACGTCATGAGGCTGGTAGCAGCATCCTGAGTGGATTTAGGTACGATCATCCTCAGTGAAATAAGTCCCACAAAAAAAGAAACTTATGATATCACTTATCGAGGGAATGTAAAAATCGCTCCCCATGAACGGAATCCCCAAACAGAACAGAGTCACGCTTTTAGAAAACACACTTATGCCTGCTTCAGGGGAAAGGTGAGGTGCGGTGACGCATAAAACTCGAGTTTGAAATGAGCACAGATACCCTTCCGAAAACCGAATATGGAATGGACACGACCTACTCCTTGCTCAATCAACTGGACTCACCAGACCCTGTTCATCGCACAAGTATCTATCCGACTAGTAAGCATCTTAAAAGCTAAGTCTTGATATCTCTGTGTAAGTGCATCAAGTGTGTGTAAAGCGGCCTAAAACCAGCAGGGAAAATCAGCTCAGACCCATTCTGAGGATACATTTCCAACACAAAGAAGAAACAAGCAGGGCAAAACAGAGAGAAATTCTTCCAAAATGCGTTCAGGGACTGGCATGCAACCAGGATTGACCACATCTACAGCCCCAGCGGCAGAAGACATAAGGCTGGACACTCTTGGGGCTGAGACGATTGGTAAGGTTGGGAAAGCAAATGCAGACCCTTGAAAGGAATCCTGCGTGCTCCCCATTCCATGGCTCCCAACTCTCCAGGTTCAACGCAATCTTCCGACAGCGAAAGCACTCATTGGAAACCCAGCGGATGCTACACCGTGGGATCGGGAAAGCTTTCTGAAACTCACCTCAGTTTTCCTCTCCTGGTGCTCGTGTTCTCCATTCAGGCCCCCTTACTAACAATCTCCCCACTTGGAGACTCGGCGCCTTTCCATGCCTCTTTCGTACCGTCTGCAATTTGTCCGCAGGATGAACTGCAAGAGGGGGAACCAATGAGAGACTCGCTGGAGGTGTTTGGTCGGGCACATGTCACTCTCATTTCCCATCACGAAGAAGAATTCACCAGCGGTTCAGCCTGCCACCGCGGATCGACAATAGGGCGTGAAGCCATCCAGCCGTGTTGCGTCCCACTCACAAAAAAGCGACTTGGGAAATGGAGCTCAGGGGCCCTGCACTTCCCAAACCTGCAGAGTTCTAAACGATAACTATCGCCCCAAAATATATTGAGGTCAGGCTACGAAGAGGCGCTGAACGCAAGGCAGAACTGCAGGAAACGGATGTCAACGGGTACATCGGAATGGCCCCGATAGCACATGAAAAGCGCCAGAACGTGGACAATGATGCGGTTGGCCAAAAAGGGCGTATGCGTTTTTTCCTGAATATATTCAGGAAAAAACGCATACGCCCTTTTTGGCCAACCAAGCAACCTGGGAGAGCAAATCAGCACTACAAAGAAATCTCTCGCCCCCCCCCCCGGGGCAAAAGGGCCAGGCGAAAAAAGTCTAAAAACCAGAAAGGCAGGACAGCCCACGGAGTCAAGGGAGCCTTGTTAAGCTGATGGGCGGGATGTCAATGGCCAACAGCCAATCTTCACAAGTGTATCCTCTTTCCCAAACCATGTAAAACACAGAACCACAGAGCATAGGGCACTTCCACACATGGGCGTTGACCTTGGGAAAATGAAAAAATCAACCAGACACAGGGACCCCAAAGTTGAGGGCTGCTGTCTTGACAAGAACCTCCACTCCGGTACACGTTTCATATCCCAGGAAAGAGCCAAGTGGACAAAGACGAGTGGACAAGTGGACAAAGACAAGTGGACAAGTGGACAAGTGGTGCTACGTAGGTCCAATGGAGTGTCACTCAGCCATGAAATCCACGTCATGAGGCTGGTAGCAGCATCCTGAGTGGATTTAGGTACGATCATCCTCAGTGAAATAAGTCCCACAAAAAAAGAAACTTATGATATCACTTATCGAGGGAATGTAAAAATCGCTCCCCATGAACGGAATCCCCAAACAGAACAGAGTCACGCTTTTAGAAAACACACTTATGCCTGCTTCAGGGGAAAGGTGAGGTGCGGTGACGCATAAAACTCGAGTTTGAAATGAGCACAGATACCCTTCCGAAAACCGAATATGGAATGGACACGACCTACTTCTTGCTCAATCAACTGGACTCACCAGACCCTGTTCATCGCACAAGTATCTATCCGACTAGTAAGCATCTTAAAAGCTAAGTCTTGATATCTCTGTGTAAGTGCATCAAGTGTGTGTAAAGCGGCCTAAAACCAGCAGGGAAAATCAGCTCAGACCCATTCTGAGGATACATTTCCAACACAAAGAAGAAACAAGCAGGGCAAAACAGAGAGAAATTCTTCCAAAATGCGTTCAGGGACTGGCATGCAACCAGGATTGACCACATCTACAGCCCCAGCGGCAGAAGACATAAGGCTGGACACTCTTGGGGCTGAGACGATTGGTGAGGTTGGGAAAGCAAATGCAGACCCTTGAAAGGAATCCTGCGTGCTCCCCATTCCATGGCTCCCAACTCTCCAGGTTCAACGCAATCTTCCGACAGCGAAAGCACTCATTGGAAACCCAGCGGATGCTACACCGTGGGATCGGGAAAGCTTTCTGAAACTCACCTCAGTTTTCCTCTCCTGGTGCTCGTGTTCTCCATTCAGGCCCCCTTACTAACAATCTCCCCACTTGGAGACTCGGCGCCTTTCCATGCCTCTTTCGTACCGTCTGCAATTTGTCCGCAGGATGAACTGCAAGAGGGGGAACCAATGAGAGACTCGCTGGAGGTGTTTGTTCGGGCACATGTCACTCTCATTTCCCATCACGAAGAAGAATTCACCAGCGGTTCAGCCTGCCACCGCGGATCGACAATAGGGCGTGAAGCCATCCAGCCGTGTTGCGTCCCACTCACAAAAAAGCGACTTGGGAAATGGAGCTCAGGGGCCCTGCACTTCCCAAACCTGCAGAGTTCTAAACGATAACTATCGCCCCAAAATATATTGAGGTCAGGCTACGAAGAGGCGCTGAACGCAAGGCAGAACTGCAGGAAACGGATGTCAACGGGTACATCGGAATGGCCCCGATAGCACATGAAAAGCGCCAGAACGTGGACAATGATGCGGTTGGCCAAAAAGGGCGTATGCGTTTTTTCCTGAATATATTCAGGAAAAAACGCATACGCCCTTTTTGGCCAACCAAGCAACCTGGGAGAGCAAATCAGCACTACAATGAAATCTCTCGCCCCCCCCCGGGGCAAAAGGGCCAGGCGAAAAAAGTCTAAAAACCAGAAAGGCAGGACAGCCCACGGAGTCAAGGGAGCCTTGTTAAGCTGATGGGCGGGATGTCAATGGCCAACAGCCAATCTTCACAAGTGTATCCTCTTTCCCAAACCATGTAAAACACAGAACCACAGAGCATAGGGCACTTCCACACATGGGCGTTGACCTTGGGAAAATGAAAAAATCAACCAGACACAGGGACCCCAAAGTTGAGGGCTGCTGTCTTGACAAGAACCTCCACTCCGGTACACGTTTCATATCCCAGGAAAGAGCCAAGTGGACAAAGACGAGTGGACAAGTGGACAAAGACAAGTGGACAAGTGGACAAGTGGTGCTACGTAGGTCCAATGGAGTGTCACTCAGCCATGAAATCCACGTCATGAGGCTGGTAGCAGCATCCTGAGTGGATTTAGGTACGATCATCCTCAGTGAAATAAGTCCCACAAAAAAAGAAACTTATGATATCACTTATCGAGGGAATGTAAAAATCGCTCCCCATGAACGGAATCCCCAAACAGAACAGAGTCACGCTTTTAGAAAACACACTTATGCCTGCTTCAGGGGAAAGGTGAGGTGCGGTGACGCATAAAACTCGAGTTTGAAATGAGCACAGATACCCTTCCGAAAACCGAATATGGAATGGACACGACCTACTCCTTGCTCAATCAACTGGACTCACCAGACCCTGTTCATCGCACAAGTATCTATCCGACTAGTAAGCATCTTAAAAGCTAAGTCTTGATATCTCTGTGTAAGTGCATCAAGGGTGTGTAAAGCGGCCTAAAACCAGCAGGGAAAATCAGCTCAGACCCATTCTGAGGATACATTTCCAACACAAAGAAGAAACAAGCAGGGCAAAACAGAGAGAAATTCTTCCAAAATGCGTTCAGGGACTGACATGCAACCAGGATTGACCACATCTACAGCCCCAGCGGCAGAAGACATAAGGCTGGACACTCTTGGGGCTGAGACGATTGGTGAGGTTGGGAAAGCAAATGCAGACCCTTGAAAGGAATCCTGCGTGCTCCCCATTCCATGGCTCCCAACTCTCCAGGTTCAACGCAATCTTCCGACAGTGAAAGCACTCATTGGAAACCCAGCGGATGCTACACCGTGGGATCGGGAAAGCTTTCTGAAACTCACCTCAGTTTTCCTCTCCTGGTGCTCGTGTTCTCCATTCAGGCCCCCTTACTAACAATCTCCCCACTTGGAGACTCGGCGCCTTTCCATGCCTCTTTCGTACCGTCTGCAATTTGTCTGCAGGATGAACTGCAAGAGGGGGAACCAATGAGAGACTCGCTGGAGGTGTTTGGTCGGGCACATGTCACTCTCATTTCCCATCACGAAGAAGAATTCACCAGCGGTTCAGCCTGCCACCGCGGATCGACAATAGGGCGTGAAGCCATCCAGCCGTGTTGCGTCCCACTCACAAAAAAGCGACTTGGGAAATGGAGCTCAGGGGCCCTGCACTTCCCAAACCTGCAGAGTTCTAAACGATAACTATCGCCCCAAAATATATTGAGGTCAGGCTACGAAGAGGCGCTGAACGCAAGGCAGAACTGCAGGAAACGGATGTCAACGGGTACATCGGAATGGCCCCGATAGCACATGAAAAGCGCCAGAACGTGGACAATGATGCGGTTGGCCAAAAAGGGCGTATGCGTTTTTTCCTGAATATATTCAGGAAAAAACGCATACGCCCTTTTTGGCCAACCAAGCAACCTGGGAGAGCAAATCAGCACTACAAAGAAATCTCTCGGCCCCCCCCCCCGGGGCAAAAGGGCCAGGCGAAAAAAGTCTAAAAACCAGAAAGGCAGGACAGCCCACGGAGTCAAGGGAGCCTTGTTAAGCTGATGGGCGGGATGTCAATGGCCAACAGCCAATCTTCACAAGTGTATCCTCTTTCCCAAACCATGTAAAACACAGAACCACAGAGCATAGGGCACTTCCCCACATGGGCGTTGACCTTGGGAAAATGAAAAAATCAACCAGACACAGGGACCCCAAAGTTGAGGGCTGCTGTCTTGACAAGAACCTCCACTCCGGTACACGTTTCATATCCCAGGAAAGAGCCAAGTGGACAAAGACGAGTGGACAAGTGGACAAAGACAAGTGGACAAGTGGACAAGTGGTGCTACGTAGGTCCAATGGAGTGTCACTCAGCCATGAAATCCACGTCATGAGGCTGGTAGCAGCATCCTGAGTGGATTTAGGTACGATCATCCTCAGTGAAATAAGTCCCACAAAAAAAGAAACTTATGATATCACTTATCGAGGGAATGTAAAAATCGCTCCCCATGAACGGAATCCCCAAACAGAACAGAGTCACGCTTTTAGAAAACACACTTATGCCTGCTTCAGGGGAAAGGTGAGGTGCGGTGACGCATAAAACTCGAGTTTGAAATGAGCACAGATACCCTTCCGAAAACCGAATATGGAATGGACACGACCTACTCCTTGCTCAATCAACTGGACTCACCAGACCCTGTTCATCGCACAAGTATCTATCCGACTAGTAAGCATCTTAAAAGCTAAGTCTTGATATCTCTGTGTAAGTGCATCAAGGGTGTGTAAAGCGGCCTAAAACCAGCAGGGAAAATCAGCTCAGACCCATTCTGAGGATACATTTCCAACACAAAGAAGAAACAAGCAGGGCAAAACAGAGAGAAATTCTTCCAAAATGCGTTCAGGGACTGGTATGCAACCAGGATTGACCACATCTACAGCCCCAGCGGCAGAAGACATAAGGCTGGACACTCTTGGGGCTGAGACGATTGGTGAGGTTGGGAAAGCAAATGCAGACCCTTGAAAGGAATCCTGCGTGCTCCCCATTCGATGGCTCCCAACTCTCCAGGTTCAACGCAATCTTCCGACAGCGAAAGCACTCATTGGAAACCCAGCGGATGCTACACCGTGGGATCGGGAAAGCTTTCTGAAACTCACCTCAGTTTTCCTCTCCTGGTGCTCGTGTTCTCCATTCAGGCCCCCTTACTAACAATCTCCCCACTTGGAGACTCGGCGCCTTTCCATGCCTCTTTCGTACCGTCTGCAATTTGTCCGCAGGATGAACTGCAAGAGGGGGAACCAATGAGAGACTCGCTGGAGGTGTTTGGTCGGGCACATGTCACTCTCATTTCCCATCACGAAGAAGAATTCACCAGCGGTTCAGCCTGCCACCGCGGATCCACAATAGGGCGTGAAGCCATCCAGCCGTGTTGCGTCCCACTCACAAAAAAGCGACTTGGGAAATGGAGCTCAGGGGCCCTGCACTTCCAAAACCTGCAGAGTTCTAAACGATAACTATCGCCCCAAAATATATTGAGGTCAGGCTACGAAGAGGCGCTGAACGCAAGGCAGAACTGCAGGAAACGGATGTCAACGGGTACATCGGAATGGCCCCGATAGCACATGAAAAGCGCCAGAACGTGGACAATGATGCGGTTGGCCAAAAAGGGCGTATGCGTTTTTTCCTGAATATATTCAGGAAAAAACGCATACGCCCTTTTTGGCCAACCAAGCAACCTGGGAGAGCAAATCAGCACTACAAAGAAATCTCTCGCCCCCCCCCCCACCGGGGCAAAAGGGCCAGGCGAAAAAAGTCTAAAAACCAGAAAGGCAGGACAGCCCACGGAGTCAAGGGAGCCTTGTTAAGCTGATGGGCGGGATGTCAATGGCCAACAGCCAATCTTCACAAGTGTATCCTCTTTCCCAAACCATGTAAAACACAGAACCACAGAGCATAGGGCACTTCCACACATGGGCGTTGACCTTGGGAAAATGAAAAAATCAACCAGACACAGGGACCCCAAAGTTGAGGGCTGCTGTCTTGACAAGAACCTCCACTCCGGTACACGTTTCATATCCCAGGAAAGAGCCAAGTGGACAAAGACGAGTGGACAAGTGGACAAAGACAAGTGGACAAGTGGACAAGTGGTGCTACGTAGGTCCAATGGAGTGTCACTCAGCCATGAAATCCACGTCATGAGGCTGGTAGCAGCATCCTGAGTGGATTTAGGTACGATCATCCTCAGTGAAATAAGTCCCACAAAAAAAGAAACTTATGATATCACTTATCGAGGGAATGTAAAAATCGCTCCCCATGAACGGAATCCCCAAACAGAACAGAGTCACGCTTTTAGAAAACACACTTATGCCTGCTTCAGGGGAAAGGTGAGGTGCGGTGACGCATAAAACTCGAGTTTGAAATGAGCACAGATACCCTTCCGAAAACCGAATATGGAATGGACACGACCTACTCCTTGCTCAATCAACTGGACTCACCAGACCCTGTTCATCGCACAAGTATCTATCCGACTAGTAAGCATCTTAAAAGCTAAGTCTTGATATCTCTGTGTAAGTGCATCAAGGGTGTGTAAAGCGGCCTAAAACCAGCAGGGAAAATCAGCTCAGACCCATTCTGAGGATACATTTCCAACACAAAGAAGAAACAAGCAGGGCAAAACAGAGAGAAATTCTTCCAAAATGCGTTCAGGGACTGGCATGCAACCAGGATTGACCACATCTACAGCCCCAGCGGCAGAAGACATAAGGCTGGACACTCTTGGGGCTGAGACGATTGGTGAGGTTGGGAAAGCAAATGCAGACCCTTGAAAGGAATCCTGCGTGCTCCCCATTCCATGGCTCCCAACTCTCCAGGTTCAACGCAATCTTCCGACAGCGAAAGCACTCATTGGAAACCCAGCGGATGCTACACCGTGGGATCGGGAAAGCTTTCTGAAACTCACCTCAGTTTTCCTCTCCTGGTGCTCGTGTTCTCCATTCAGGCCCCCTTACTAACAATCTCCCCACTTGGAGACTCGGCGCCTTTCCATGCCTCTTTCGTACCGTCTGCAATTTGTCCGCAGGATGAACTGCAAGAGGGGGAACCAATGAGAGACTCGCTGGAGGTGTTTGTTCGGGCACATGTCACTCTCATTTCCCATCACGAAGAAGAATTCACCAGCGGTTCAGCCTGCCACCGCGGATCGACAATAGGGCGTGAAGCCATCCAGCCGTGTTGCGTCCCACTCACAAAAAAGCGACTTGGGAAATGGAGCTCAGGGGCCCTGCACTTCCCAAACCTGCAGAGTTCTAAACGATAACTATCGCCCCAAAATATATTGAGGTCAGGCTACGAAGAGGCGCTGAACGCAAGGCAGAACTGCAGGAAACGGATGTCAACGGGTACATCGGAATGGCCCCGATAGCACATGAAAAGCGCCAGAACGTGGACAATGATGCGGTTGGCCAAAAAGGGCGTATGCGTTTTTTCCTGAATATATTCAGGAAAAAACGCATACGCCCTTTTTGGCCAACCAAGCAACCTGGGAGAGCAAATCAGCACTACAAAGAAATCTCTCGCCCCCCCCCGGGGCAAAAGGGCCAGGCGAAAAAAGTCTAAAAACCAGAAAGGCAGGACAGCCCACGGAGTCAAGGGAGCCTTGTTAAGCTGATGGGCGGGATGTCAATGGCCAACAGCCAATCTTCACAAGTGTATCCTCTTTCCCAAACCATGTAAAACACAGAACCACAGAGCATAGGGCACTTCCCCACATGGGCGTTGACCTTGGGAAAATGAAAAAATCAACCAGACACAGGGACCCCAAAGTTGAGGGCTGCTGTCTTGACAAGAACCTCCACTCCGGTACACGTTTCATATCCCAGGAAAGAGCCAAGTGGACAAAGACGAGTGGACAAGTGGACAAAGACAAGTGGACAAGTGGACAAGTGGTGCTACGTAGGTCCAATGGAGTGTCACTCAGCCATGAAATCCACGTCATGAGGCTGGTAGCAGCATCCTGAGTGGATTTAGGTACGATCATCCTCAGTGAAATAAGTCCCACAAAAAAAGAAACTTATGATATCACTTATCGAGGGAATGTAAAAATCGCTCCCCATGAACGGAATCCCCAAACAGAACAGAGTCACGCTTTTAGAAAACACACTTATGCCTGCTTCAGGGGAAAGGTGAGGTGCGGTGACGCATAAAACTCGAGTTTGAAATGAGCACAGATACCCTTCCGAAAACCGAATATGGAATGGACACGACCTACTCCTTGCTCAATCAACTGGACTCACCAGACCCTGTTCATCGCACAAGTATCTATCCGACTAGTAAGCATCTTAAAAGCTAAGTCTTGATATCTCTGTGTAAGTGCATCAAGGGTGTGTAAAGCGGCCTAAAACCAGCAGGGAAAATCAGCTCAGACCCATTCTGAGGATACATTTCCAACACAAAGAAGAAACAAGCAGGGCAAAACAGAGAGAAATTCTTCCAAAATGCGTTCAGGGACTGGTATGCAACCAGGATTGACCACATCTACAGCCCCAGCGGCAGAAGACATAAGGCTGGACACTCTTGGGGCTGAGACGATTGGTGAGGTTGGGAAAGCAAATGCAGACCCTTGAAAGGAATCCTGCGTGCTCCCCATTCCATGGCTCCCAACTCTCCAGGTTCAACGCAATCTTCCGACAGCGAAAGCACTCATTGGAAACCCAGCGGATGCTACACCGTGGGATCGGGAAAGCTTTCTGAAACTCACCTCAGTTTTCCTCTCCTGGTGCTCGTGTTCTCCATTCAGGCCCCCTTACTAACAATCTCCCCACTTGGAGACTCGGCGCCTTTCCATGCCTCTTTCGTACCGTCTGCAATTTGTCCGCAGGATGAACTGCAAGAGGGGGAACCAATGAGAGACTCGCTGGAGGTGTTTGGTCGGGCACATGTCACTCTCATTTCCCATCACGAAGAAGAATTCACCAGCGGTTCAGCCTGCCACCGCGGATCGACAATAGGGCGTGAAGCCATCCAGCCGTGTTGCGTCCCACTCACAAAAAAGCGACTTGGGAAATGGAGCTCAGGGGCCCTGCACTTCCCAAACCTGCAGAGTTCTAAACGATAACTATCGCCCCAAAATATATTGAGGTCAGGCTACGAAGAGGCGCTGAACGCAAGGCAGAACTGCAGGAAACGGATGTCAACGGGTACATCGGAATGGCCCCGATAGCACATGAAAAGCGCCAGAACGTGGACAATGATGCGGTTGGCCAAAAAGGGCGTATGCGTTTTTTCCTGAATATATTCAGGAAAAAACGCATACGCCCTTTTTGGCCAACCAAGCAACCTGGGAGAGCAAATCAGCACTACAAAGAAATCTCTCGCCCCCCCCCCCCACCGGGGCAAAAGGGCCAGGCGAAAAAAGTCTAAAAACCAGAAAGGCAGGACAGCCCACGGAGTCAAGGGAGCCTTGTTAAGCTGATGGGCGGGATGTCAATGGCCAACAGCCAATCTTCACAAGTGTATCCTCTTTCCCAAACCATGTAAAACACAGAACCACAGAGCATAGGGCACTTCCACACATGGGCGTTGACCTTGGGAAAATGAAAAAATCAACCAGACACAGGGACCCCAAAGTTGAGGGCTGCTGTCTTGACAAGAACCTCCACTCCGGTACACGTTTCATATCCCAGGAAAGAGCCAAGTGGACAAAGACGAGTGGACAAGTGGACAAAGACAAGTGGACAAGTGGACAAGTGGTGCTACGTAGGTCCAATGGAGTGTCACTCAGCCATGAAATCCACGTCATGAGGCTGGTAGCAGCATCCTGAGTGGATTTAGGTACGATCATCCTCAGTGAAATAAGTCCCACAAAAAAAGAAACTTATGATATCACTTATCGAGGGAATGTAAAAATCGCTCCCCATGAACGGAATCCCCAAACAGAACAGAGTCACGCTTTTAGAAAACACACTTATGCCTGCTTCAGGGGAAAGGTGAGGTGCGGTGACGCATAAAACTCGAGTTTGAAATGAGCACAGATACCCTTCCGAAAACCGAATATGGAATGGACACGACCTACTCCTTGCTCAATCAACTGGACTCACCAGACCCTGTTCATCGCACAAGTATCTATCCGACTAGTAAGCATCTTAAAAGCTAAGTCTTGATATCTCTGTGTAAGTGCATCAAGGGTGTGTAAAGCGGCCTAAAACCAGCAGGGAAAATCAGCTCAGACCCATTCTGAGGATACATTTCCAACACAAAGAAGAAACAAGCAGGGCAAAACAGAGAGAAATTCTTCCAAAATGCGTTCAGGGACTGGCATGCAACCAGGATTGACCACATCTACAGCCCCAGCGGCAGAAGACATAAGGCTGGACACTCTTGGGGCTGAGACGATTGGTGAGGTTGGGAAAGCAAATGCAGACCCTTGAAAGGAATCCTGCGTGCTCCCCATTCCATGGCTCCCAACTCTCCAGGTTCAACGCAATCTTCCGACAGCGAAAGCACTCATTGGAAACCCAGCGGATGCTACACCGTGGGATCGGGAAAGCTTTCTGAAACTCACCTCAGTTTTCCTCTCCTGGTGCTCGTGTTCTCCATTCAGGCCCCCTTACTAACAATCTCCCCACTTGGAGACTCGGCGCCTTTCCATGCCTCTTTCGTACCGTCTGCAATTTGTCCGCAGGATGAACTGCAAGAGGGGGAACCAATGAGAGACTCGCTGGAGGTGTTTGTTCGGGCACATGTCACTCTCATTTCCCATCACGAAGAAGAATTCACCAGCGGTTCAGCCTGCCACCGCGGATCGACAATAGGGCGTGAAGCCATCCAGCCGTGTTGCGTCCCACTCACAAAAAAGCGACTTGGGAAATGGAGCTCAGGGGCCCTGCACTTCCCAAACCTGCAGAGTTCTAAACGATAACTATCGCCCCAAAATATATTGAGCGCAGGCTACGAAGAGGCGCTGAACGCAAGGCAGAACTGCAGGAAACGGATGTCAACGGGTACATCGGAATGGCCCCGATAGCACATGAAAAGCGCCAGAACGTGGACAATGATGCGGTTGGCCAAAAAGGGCGTATGCGTTTTTTCCTGAATATATTCAGGAAAAAACGCATACGCCCTTTTTGGCCAACCAAGCAACCTGGGAGAGCAAATCAGCACTACAAAGAAATCTCTCGCCCCCCCCCCGGGGCAAAAGGGCCAGGCGAAAAAAGTCTAAAAACCAGAAAGGCAGGACAGCCCACGGAGTCAAGGGAGCCTTGTTAAGCTGATGGGCGGGATGTCAATGGCCAACAGCCAATCTTCACAAGTGTATCCTCTTTCCCAAACCATGTAAAACACAGAACCACAGAGCATAGGGCACTTCCCCACATGGGCGTTGACCTTGGGAAAATGAAAAAATCAACCAGACACAGGGACCCCAAAGTTGAGGGCTGCTGTCTTGACAAGAACCTCCACTCCGGTACACGTTTCATATCCCAGGAAAGAGCCAAGTGGACAAAGACGAGTGGACAAGTGGACAAAGACAAGTGGACAAGTGGACAAGTGGTGCTACGTAGGTCCAATGGAGTGTCACTCAGCCATGAAATCCACGTCATGAGGCTGGTAGCAGCATCCTGAGTGGATTTAGGTACGATCATCCTCAGTGAAATAAGTCCCACAAAAAAAGAAACTTATGATATCACTTATCGAGGGAATGTAAAAATCGCTCCCCATGAACGGAATCCCCAAACAGAACAGAGTCACGCTTTTAGAAAACACACTTATGCCTGCTTCAGGGGAAAGGTGAGGTGCGGTGACGCATAAAACTCGAGTTTGAAATGAGCACAGATACCCTTCCGAAAACCGAATATGGAATGGACACGACCTACTCCTTGCTCAATCAACTGGACTCACCAGACCCTGTTCATCGCACAAGTATCTATCCGACTAGTAAGCATCTTAAAAGCTAAGTCTTGATATCTCTGTGTAAGTGCATCAAGGGTGTGTAAAGCGGCCTAAAACCAGCAGGGAAAATCAGCTCAGACCCATTCTGAGGATACATTTCCAACACAAAGAAGAAACAAGCAGGGCAAAACAGAGAGAAATTCTTCCAAAATGCGTTCAGGGACTGGTATGCAACCAGGATTGACCACATCTACAGCCCCAGCGGCAGAAGACATAAGGCTGGACACTCTTGGGGCTGAGACGATTGGTGAGGTTGGGAAAGCAAATGCAGACCCTTGAAAGGAATCCTGCGTGCTCCCCATTCCATGGCTCCCAACTCTCCAGGTTCAACGCAATCTTCCGACAGCGAAAGCACTCATTGGAAACCCAGCGGATGCTACACCGTGGGATCGGGAAAGCTTTCTGAAACTCACCTCAGTTTTCATCTCCTGGTGCTCGTGTTCTCCATTCAGGCCCCCTTACTAACAATCTCCCCACTTGGAGACTCGGCGCCTTTCCATGCCTCTTTCGTACCGTCTGCAATTTGTCCGCAGGATGAACTGCAAGAGGGGGAACCAATGAGAGACTCGCTGGAGGTGTTTGGTCGGGCACATGTCACTCTCATTTCCCATCACGAAGAAGAATTCACCAGCGGTTCAGCCTGCCACCGCGGATCGACAATAGGGCGTGAAGCCATCCAGCCGTGTTGCGTCCCACTCACAAAAAAGCGACTTGGGAAATGGAGCTCAGGGGCCCTGCACTTCCCAAACCTGCAGAGTTCTAAACGATAACTATCGCCCCAAAATATATTGAGGTCAGGCTACGAAGAGGCGCTGAACGCAAGGCAGAACTGCAGGAAACGGATGTCAACGGGTACATCGGAATGGCCCCGATAGCACATGAAAAGCGCCAGAACGTGGACAATGATGCGGTTGGCCAAAAAGGGCGTATGCGTTTTTTCCTGAATATATTCAGGAAAAAACGCATACGCCCTTTTTGGCCAACCAAGCAACCTGGGAGAGCAAATCAGCACTACAAAGAAATCTCTCGCCCCCCCCCCCACCGGGGCAAAAGGGCCAGGCGAAAAAAGTCTAAAAACCAGAAAGGCAGGACAGCCCACGGAGTCAAGGGAGCCTTGTTAAGCTGATGGGCGGGATGTCAATGGCCAACAGCCAATCTTCACAAGTGTATCCTCTTTCCCAAACCATGTAAAACACAGAACCACAGAGCATAGGGCACTTCCACACATGGGCGTTGACCTTGGGAAAATGAAAAAATCAACCAGACACAGGGACCCCAAAGTTGAGGGCTGCTGTCTTGACAAGAACCTCCACTCCGGTACACGTTTCATATCCCAGGAAAGAGCCAAGTGGACAAAGACGAGTGGACAAGTGGACAAAGACAAGTGGACAAGTGGACAAGTGGTGCTACGTAGGTCCAATGGAGTGTCACTCAGCCATGAAATCCACGTCATGAGGCTGGTAGCAGCATCCTGAGTGGATTTAGGTACGATCATCCTCAGTGAAATAAGTCCCACAAAAAAAGAAACTTATGATATCACTTATCGAGGGAATGTAAAAATCGCTCCCCATGAACGGAATCCCCAAACAGAACAGAGTCACGCTTTTAGAAAACACACTTATGCCTGCTTCAGGGGAAAGGTGAGGTGCGGTGACGCATAAAACTCGAGTTTGAAATGAGCACAGATACCCTTCCGAAAACCGAATATGGAATGGACACGACCTACTCCTTGCTCAATCAACTGGACTCACCAGACCCTGTTCATCGCACAAGTATCTATCCGACTAGTAAGCATCTTAAAAGCTAAGTCTTGATATCTCTGTGTAAGTGCATCAAGGGTGTGTAAAGCGGCCTAAAACCAGCAGGGAAAATCAGCTCAGACCCATTCTGAGGATACATTTCCAACACAAAGAAGAAACAAGCAGGGCAAAACAGAGAGAAATTCTTCCAAAATGCGTTCAGGGACTGGCATGCAACCAGGATTGACCACATCTACAGCCCCAGCGGCAGAAGACATAAGGCTGGACACTCTTGGGGCTGAGACGATTGGTGAGGTTGGGAAAGCAAATGCAGACCCTTGAAAGGAATCCTGCGTGCTCCCCATTCCATGGCTCCCAACTCTCCAGGTTCAACGCAATCTTCCGACAGCGAAAGCACTCATTGGAAACCCAGCGGATGCTACACCGTGGGATCGGGAAAGCTTTCTGAAACTCACCTCAGTTTTCCTCTCCTGGTGCTCGTGTTCTCCATTCAGGCCCCCTTACTAACAATCTCCCCACTTGGAGACTCGGCGCCTTTCCATGCCTCTTTCGTACCGTCTGCAATTTGTCCGCAGGATGAACTGCAAGAGGGGGAACCAATGAGAGACTCGCTGGAGGTGTTTGGTCGGGCACATGTCACTCTCATTTCCCATCACGAAGAAGAATTCACCAGCGGTTCAGCCTGCCACCGCGGATCGACAATAGGGCGTGAAGCCATCCAGCCGTGTTGCGTCCCACTCACAAAAAAGCGACTTGGGAAATGGAGCTCAGGGGCCCTGCACTTCCCAAACCTGCAGAGTTCTAAACGATAACTATCGCCCCAAAATATATTGAGGTCAGGCTACGAAGAGGCGCTGAACGCAAGGCAGAACTGCAGGAAACGGATGTCAACGGGTACATCGGAATGGCCCCGATAGCACATGAAAAGCGCCAGAACGTGGACAATGATGCGGTTGGCCAAAAAGGGCGTATGCGTTTTTTCCTGAATATATTCAGGAAAAAACGCATACGCCCTTTTTGGCCAACCAAGCAACCTGGGAGAGCAAATCAGCACTACAAAGAAATCTCTCGCTCCCCCCCCCACCGGGGCAAAAGGGCCAGGCGAAAAAAGTCTAAAAACCAGAAAGGCAGGACAGCCCACGGAGTCAAGGGAGCCTTGTTAAGCTGATGGGCGGGATGTCAATGGCCAACAGCCAATCTTCACAAGTGTATCCTCTTTCCCAAACCATGTAAAACACAGAACCACAGAGCATAGGGCACTTCCACACATGGGCGTTGACCTTGGGAAAATGAAAAAATCAACCAGACACAGGGACCCCAAAGTTGAGGGCTGCTGTCTTGACAAGAACCTCCACTCCGGTACACGTTTCATATCCCAGGAAAGAGCCAAGTGGACAAAGACGAGTGGACAAGTGGACAAAGACAAGTGGACAAGTGGACAAGTGGTGCTACGTAGGTCCAATGGAGTGTCACTCAGCCATGAAATCCACGTCATGAGGCTGGTAGCAGCATCCTGAGTGGATTTAGGTACGATCATCCTCAGTGAAATAAGTCCCACAAAAAAAGAAACTTATGATATCACTTATCGAGGGAATGTAAAAATCGCTCCCCATGAACGGAATCCCCAAACAGAACAGAGTCACGCTTTTAGAAAACACACTTATGCCTGCTTCAGGGGAAAGGTGAGGTGCGGTGACGCATAAAACTCGAGTTTGAAATGAGCACAGATACCCTTCCGAAAACCGAATATGGAATGGACACGACCTACTCCTTGCTCAATCAACTGGACTCACCAGACCCTGTTCATCGCACAAGTATCTATCCGACTAGTAAGCATCTTAAAAGCTAAGTCTTGATATCTCTGTGTAAGTGCATCAAGGGTGTGTAAAGCGGCCTAAAACCAGCAGGGAAAATCAGCTCAGACCCATTCTGAGGATACATTTCCAACACAAAGAAGAAACAAGCAGGGCAAAACAGAGAGAAATTCTTCCAAAATGCGTTCAGGGACTGGCATGCAACCAGGATTGACCACATCTACAGCCCCAGCGGCAGAAGACATAAGGCTGGACACTCTTGGGGCTGAGACGATTGGTGAGGTTGGGAAAGCAAATGCAGACCCTTGAAAGGAATCCTGCGTGCTCCCCATTCCATGGCTCCCAACTCTCCAGGTTCAACGCAATCTTCCGACAGCGAAAGCACTCATTGGAAACCCAGCGGATGCTACACCGTGGGATCGGGAAAGCTTTCTGAAACTCACCTCAGTTTTCCTCTCCTGGTGCTCGTGTTCTCCATTCAGGCCCCCTTACTAACAATCTCCCCACTTGGAGACTCGGCGCCTTTCCATGCCTCTTTCGTACCGTCTGCAATTTGTCCGCAGGATGAACTGCAAGAGGGGGAACCAATGAGAGACTCGCTGGAGGTGTTTGGTCGGGCACATGTCACTCTCATTTCCCATCACGAAGAAGAATTCACCAGCGGTTCAGCCTGCCACCGCGGATCGACAATAGGGCGTGAAGCCATCCAGCCGTGTTGCGTCCCACTCACAAAAAAGCGACTTGGGAAATGGAGCTCAGGGGCCCTGCACTTCCCAAACCTGCAGAGTTCTAAACGATAACTATCGCCCCAAAATATATTGAGGTCAGGCTACGAAGAGGCGCTGAACGCAAGGCAGAACTGCAGGAAACGGATGTCAACGGGTACATCGGAATGGCCCCGATAGCACATGAAAAGCGCCAGAACGTGGACAATGATGCGGTTGGCCAAAAAGGGCGTATGCGTTTTTTCCTGAATATATTCAGGAAAAAACGCATACGCCCTTTTTGGCCAACCAAGCAACCTGGGAGAGCAAATCAGCACTACAAAGAAATCTCTCGCCCCCCCCCGGGGCAAAAGGGCCAGGCGAAAAAAGTCTAAAAACCAGAAAGGCAGGACAGCCCACGGAGTCAAGGGAGCCTTGTTAAGCTGATGGGCGGGATGTCAATGGCCAACAGCCAATCTTCACAAGTGTATCCTCTTTCCCAAACCATGTAAAACACAGAACCACAGAGCATAGGGCACTTCCACACATGGGCGTTGACCTTGGGAAAATGAAAAAATCAACCAGACACAGGGACCCCAAAGTTGAGGGCTGCTGTCTTGACAAGAACCTCCACTCCGGTACACGTTTCATATCCCAGGAAAGAGCCAAGTGGACAAAGACGAGTGGACAAGTGGACAAAGACAAGTGGACAAGTGGACAAGTGGTGCTACGTAGGTCCAATGGAGTGTCACTCAGCCATGAAATCCACGTCATGAGGCTGGTAGCAGCATCCTGAGTGGATTTAGGTACGATCATCCTCAGTGAAATAAGTCCCACAAAAAAAGAAACTTATGATATCACTTATCGAGGGAATGTAAAAATCGCTCCCCATGAACGGAATCCCCAAACAGAACAGAGTCACGCTTTTAGAAAACACACTTATGCCTGCTTCAGGGGAAAGGTGAGGTGCGGTGACGCATAAAACTCGAGTTTGAAATGAGCACAGATACCCTTCCGAAAACCGAATATGGAATGGACACGACCTACTCCTTGCTCAATCAACTGGACTCACCAGACCCTGTTCATCGCACAAGTATCTATCCGACTAGTAAGCATCTTAAAAGCTAAGTCTTGATATCTCTGTGTAAGTGCATCAAGGGTGTGTAAAGCGGCCTAAAACCAGCAGGGAAAATCAGCTCAGACCCATTCTGAGGATACATTTCCAACACAAAGAAAGCAGGGCAAAACAGAGAGAAATTCTTCCAAAATGCGTTCAGGGACTGACATGCAACCAGGATTGACCACATCTACAGCCCCAGCGGCAGAAGACATAAGGCTGGACACTCTTGGGGCTGAGACGATTGGTGAGGTTGGGAAAGCAAATGCAGACCCTTGAAAGGAATCCTGCGTGCTCCCCATTCCATGGCTCCCAACTCTCCAGGTTCAACGCAATCTTCCGACAGTGAAAGCACTCATTGGAAACCCAGCGGATGCTACACCGTGGGATCGGGAAAGCTTTCTGAAACTCACCTCAGTTTTCCTCTCCTGGTGCTCGTGTTCTCCATTCAGGCCCCCTTACTAACAATCTCCCCACTTGGAGACTCGGCGCCTTTCCATGCCTCTTTCGTACCGTCTGCAATTTGTCTGCAGGATGAACTGCAAGAGGGGGAACCAATGAGAGACTCGCTGGAGGTGTTTGGTCGGGCACATGTCACTCTCATTTCCCATCACGAAGAAGAATTCACCAGCGGTTCAGCCTGCCACCGCGGATCGACAATAGGGCGTGAAGCCATCCAGCCGTGTTGCGTCCCACTCACAAAAAGCGACTTGGGAAATGGAGCTCAGGGGCCCTGCACTTCCCAAACCTGCAGAGTTCTAAACGATAACTATCGCCCCAAAATATATTGAGGTCAGGCTACGAAGAGGCGCTGATCGCAAGGCAGAACTGCAGGAAACGGATGTCAACGGGTACATCGGAATGGCCCCGATAGCACATGAAAAGCGCCAGAACGTGGACAATGATGCGGTTGGCCAAAAAGGGCGTATGCGTTTTTTCCTGAATATATTCAGGAAAAAACGCATACGCCCTTTTTGGCCAACCAAGCAACCTGGGAGAGCAAATCAGCACTACAAAGAAATCTCTCGGCCCCCCCCCCCGGGCAAAAGGGCCAGGCGAAAAAAGTCTAAAAACCAGAAAGGCAGACAGCCCACGGAGTCAAGGGAGCCTTGTTAAGCTGATGGGCGGGATGTCAATGGCCAACAGCCAATCTTCACAAGTGTATCCTCTTTCCCAAACCATGTAAAACACAGAACCACAGAGCATAGGGCACTTCCCCACATGGGCGTTGACCTTGGGAAAATGAAAAAATCAACCAGACACAGGGACCCCAAAGTTGAGGGCTGCTGTCTTGACAAGAACCTCCACTCCGGTACACGTTTCATATCCCAGGAAAGAGCCAAGTGGACAAAGACGAGTGGACAAGTGGACAAAGACAAGTGGACAAGTGGACAAGTGGTGCTACGTAGGTCCAATGGAGTGTCACTCAGCCATGAAATCCACGTCATGAGGCTGGTAGCAGCATCCTGAGTGGATTTAGGTACGATCATCCTCAGTGAAATAAGTCCCACAAAAAAAGAAACTTATGATATCACTTATCGAGGGAATGTAAAAATCGCTCCCCATGAACGGAATCCCCAAACAGAACAGAGTCACGCTTTTAGAAAACACACTTATGCCTGCTTCAGGGGAAAGGTGAGGTGCGGTGACGCATAAAACTCGAGTTTGAAATGAGCACAGATACCCTTCCGAAACCGAATATGGAATGGACACGACCTACTCCTTGCTCAATCAACTGGACTCACCAGACCCTGTTCATCGCACAAGTATCTATCCGACTAGTAAGCATCTTAAAAGCTAAGTCTTGATATCTCTGTGTAAGTGCATCAAGGGTGTGTAAAGCGGCCTAAAACCAGCAGGGAAAATCAGCTCAGACCCATTCTGAGGATACATTTCCAACACAAAGAAGAAACAAGCAGGGCAAAACAGAGAGAAATTCTTCCAAAATGCGTTCAGGGACTGGTATGCAACCAGGATTGACCACATCTACAGCCCCAGCGGCAGAAGACATAAGGCTGGACACTCTTGGGGCTGAGACGATTGGTGAGGTTGGGAAAGCAAATGCAGACAAATGCAGACCCTTGAAAGGAATCCTGCGTGCTCCCCATTCCATGGGTCCCAACTCTCCAGGTTCAACGCAATCTTCCGACAGCGAAAGCACTCATTGGAAACCCAGCGGATGCTACACCGTGGGATCGGGAAAGCTTTCTGAAACTCACCTCAGTTTTCCTCTCCTGGTGCTCGTGTTCTCCATTCAGGCCCCCTTACTAACAATCTCCCCACTTGGAGACTCGGCGCCTTTCCATGCCTCTTTCGTACCGTCTGCAATTTGTCCGCAGGATGAACTGCAAGAGGGGGAACCAATGAGAGACTCGCTGGAGGTGTTTGGTCGGGCACATGTCACTCTCATTTCCCATCACGAAGAAGAATTCACCAGCGGTTCAGCCTGCCACCGCGGATCGACAATAGGGCGTGAAGCCATCCAGCCGTGTTGCGTCCCACTCACAAAAAAAGCGACTTGGGAAATGGAGCTCAGGGGCCCTGCACTTCCCAAACCTGCAGAGTTCTAAACGATAACTATCGCCCCAAAATATATTGAGGTCAGGCTACGAAGAGGCGCTGAACGCAAGGCAGAACTGCAGGAAACGGATGTCAACGGGTACATCGGAATGGCCCCGATAGCACATGAAAAGCGCCAGAACGTGGACAATGATGCGGTTGGCCAAAAAGGGCGTATGCGTTTTTTCCTGAATATATTCAGGAAAAAACGCATACGCCCTTTTTGGCCAACCAAGCAACCTGGGAGAGCAAATCAGCACTACAAAGAAATCTCTCGCCCCCCCCCCCCCCCGGGGCAAAAGGGCCAGGCGAAAAAAGTCTAAAAACCAGAAAGGCAGGACAGCCCACGGAGTCAAGGGAGCCTTGTTAAGCTGATGGGCGGGATGTCAATGGCCAACAGCCAATCTTCACAAGTGTATCCTCTTTCCCAAACCATGTAAAACACAGAACCACAGAGCATAGGGCACTTCCACACATGGGCGTTGACCTTGGGAAAATGAAAAAATCAACCAGACACAGGGACCCCAAAGTTGAGGGCTGCTGTCTTGACAAGAACCTCCACTCCGGTACACGTTTCATATCCCAGGAAAGAGCCAAGTGGACAAAGACGAGTGGACAAGTGGACAAAGACAAGTGGACAAGTGGACAAGTGGTGCTACGTAGGTCCAATGGAGTGTCACTCAGCCATGAAATCCACGTCATGAGGCTGGTAGCAGCATCCTGAGTGGATTTAGGTACGATCATCCTCAGTGAAATAAGTCCCACAAAAAAAGAAACTTATGATATCACTTATCGAGGGAATGTAAAAATCGCTCCCCATGAACGGAATCCCCAAACAGAACAGAGTCACGCTTTTAGAAAACACACTTATGCCTGCTTCAGGGGAAAGGTGAGGTGCGGTGACGCATAAAACTCGAGTTTGAAATGAGCACAGATACCCTTCCGAAAACCGAATATGGAATGGACACGACCTACTCCTTGCTCAATCAACTGGACTCACCAGACCCTGTTCATCGCACAAGTATCTATCCGACTAGTAAGCATCTTAAAAGCTAAGTCTTGATATCTCTGTGTAAGTGCATCAAGGGTGTGTAAAGCGGCCTAAAACCAGCAGGGAAAATCAGCTCAGACCCATTCTGAGGATACATTTCCAACACAAAGAAGAAACAAGCAGGGCAAAACAGAGAGAAATTCTTCCAAAATGCGTTCAGGGACTGGCATGCAACCAGGATTGACCACATCTACAGCCCCAGCGGCAGAAGACAGAAGGCTGGACACTCTTGGGGCTGAGACGATTGGTGAGGTTGGGAAAGCAAATGCAGACCCTTGAAAGGAATCCTGCGTGCTCCCCATTCCATGGCTCCCAACTCTCCAGGTTCAACGCAATCTTCCGACAGCGAAAGCACTCATTGGAAACCCAGCGGATGCTACACCGTGGGATCGGGAAAGCTTTCTGAAACTCACCTCAGTTTTCCTCTCCTGGTGCTCGTGTTCTCCATTCAGGCCCCCTTACTAACAATCTCCCCACTTGGAGACTCGGCGCCTTTCCATGCCTCTTTCGTACCGTCTGCAATTTGTCCGCAGGATGAACTGCAAGAGGGGGAACCAATGAGAGACTCGCTGGAGGTGTTTGGTCGGGCACATGTCACTCTCATTTCCCATCACGAAGAAGAATTCACCAGCGGTTCAGCCTGCCACCGCGGATCGACAATAGGGCGTGAAGCCATCCAGCCGTGTTGCGTCCCACTCACAAAAAAGCGACTTGGGAAATGGAGCTCAGGGGCACTGCACTTCCCAAACCTGCAGAGTTCTAAACGATAACTATCGCCCCAAAATATATTGAGGTCAGGCTACGAAGAGGCGCTGAACGCAAGGCAGAACTGCAGGAAACGGATGTCAACGGGTACATCGGAATGGCCCCGATAGCACATGAAAAGCGCCAGAACGTGGACAATGATGCGGTTGGCCAAAAAGGGCGTATGCGTTTTTTCCTGAATATATTCAGGAAAAAACGCATACGCCCTTTTTGGCCAACCAAGCAACCTGGGAGAGCAAATCAGCACTTCAAAGAAATCTCTCGCGCCCCCCCCCCCGGGGCAAAAGGGCCAGGCGAAAAAAGTCTAAAAACCAGAAAGGCAGGACAGCCCACGGAGTCAAGGGAGCCTTGTTAAGCTGATGGGCGGGATGTCAATGGCCAACAGCCAATCTTCACAAGTGTATCCTCTTTCCCAAACCATGTAAAACACAGAACCACAGAGCATAGGGCACTTCCACACATGGGCGTTGACCTTGGGAAAATGAAAAAATCAACCAGACACAGGGACCCCAAAGTTGAGGGCTGCTGTCTTGACAAGAACCTCCACTCCGGTACACGTTTCATATCCCAGGAAAGAGCCAAGTGGACAAAGACGAGTGGACAAGTGGACAAAGACAAGTGGACAAGTGGACAAGTGGTGCTACGTAGGTCCAATGGAGTGTCACTCAGCCATGAAATCCACGTCATGAGGCTGGTAGCAGCATCCTGAGTGGATTTAGGTACGATCATCCTCAGTGAAATAAGTCCCACAAAAAAAGAAACTTATGATATCACTTATCGAGGGAATGTAAAAATCGCTCCCCATGAACGGAATCCCCAAACAGAACAGAGTCACGCTTTTAGAAAACACACTTATGCCTGCTTCAGGGGAAAGGTGAGGTGCGGTGACGCATAAAACTCGAGTTTGAAATGAGCACAGATACCCTTCCGAAAACCGAATATGGAATGGACACGACCTACTCCTTGCTCAATCAACTGGACTCACCAGACCCTGTTCATCGCACAAGTATCTATCCGACTAGTAAGCATCTTAAAAGCTAAGTCTTGATATCTCTGTGTAAGTGCATCAAGGGTGTGTAAAGCGGCCTAAAACCAGCAGGGAAAATCAGCTCAGACCCATTCTGAGGATACATTTCCAACACAAAGAAGAAACAAGCAGGGCAAAACAGAGAGAAATTCTTCCAAAATGCGTTCAGGGACTGGTATGCAACCAGGATTGACCACATCTACAGCCCCAGCGGCAGAAGACATAAGGCTGGACACTCTTGGGGCTGAGACGATTGGTGAGGTTGGGAAAGCAAATGCAGACCCTTGAAAGGAATCCTGCGTGCTCCCCATTCCATGGGTCCCAACTCTCCAGGTTCAACGCAATCTTCCGACAGCGAAAGCACTCATTGGAAACCCAGCGGATGCTACACCGTGGGATCGGGAAAGCTTTCTGAAACTCACCTCAGTTTTCCTCTCCTGGTGCTCGTGTTCTCCATTCAGGCCCCCTTACTAACAATCTCCCCACTTGGAGACTCGGCGCCTTTCCATGCCTCTTTCGTACCGTCTGCAATTTGTCCGCAGGATGAACTGCAAGAGGGGGAACCAATGAGAGACTCGCTGGAGGTGTTTGGTCGGGCACATGTCACTCTCATTTCCCATCACGAAGAAGAATTCACCAGCGGTTCAGCCTGCCACCGCGGATCGACAATAGGGCGTGAAGCCATCCAGCCGTGTTGCGTCCCACTCACAAAAAAAGCGACTTGGGAAATGGAGCTCAGGGGCCCTGCACTTCCCAAACCTGCAGAGTTCTAAACGATAACTATCGCCCCAAAATATATTGAGGTCAGGCTACGAAGAGGCGCTGAACGCAAGGCAGAACTGCAGGAAACGGATGTCAACGGGTACATCGGAATGGCCCCGATAGCACATGAAAAGCGCCAGAACGTGGACAATGATGCGGTTGGCCAAAAAGGGCGTATGCGTTTTTTCCTGAATATATTCAGGAAAAAACGCATACGCCCTTTTTGGCCAACCAAGCAACCTGGGAGAGCAAATCAGCACTACAAAGAAATCTCTCGCCCCCCCCCCCCCCGGGGCAAAAGGGCCAGGCGAAAAAAGTCTAAAAACCAGAAAGGCAGGACAGCCCACGGAGTCAAGGGAGCCTTGTTAAGCTGATGGGCGGGATGTCAATGGCCAACAGCCAATCTTCACAAGTGTATCCTCTTTCCCAAACCATGTAAAACACAGAACCACAGAGCATAGGGCACTTCCACACATGGGCGTTGACCTTGGGAAAATGAAAAAATCAACCAGACACAGGGACCCCAAAGTTGAGGGCTGCTGTCTTGACAAGAACCTCCACTCCGGTACACGTTTCATATCCCAGGAAAGAGCCAAGTGGACAAAGACGAGTGGACAAGTGGACAAAGACAAGTGGACAAGTGGACAAGTGGTGCTACGTAGGTCCAATGGAGTGTCACTCAGCCATGAAATCCACGTCATGAGGCTGGTAGCAGCATCCTGAGTGGATTTAGGTACGATCATCCTCAGTGAAATAAGTCCCACAAAAAAAGAAACTTATGATATCACTTATCGAGGGAATGTAAAAATCGCTCCCCATGAACGGAATCCCCAAACAGAACAGAGTCACGCTTTTAGAAAACACACTTTTGCCTGCTTCAGGGGAAAGGTGAGGTGCGGTGACGCATAAAACTCGAGTTTGAAATGAGCACAGATACCCTTCCGAAAACCGAATATGGAATGGACACGACCTACTCCTTGCTCAATCAACTGGACTCACCAGACCCTGTTCATCGCACAAGTATCTATCCGACTAGTAAGCATCTTAAAAGCTAAGTCTTGATATCTCTGTGTAAGTGCATCAAGGGTGTGTAAAGCGGCCTAAAACCAGCAGGGAAAATCAGCTCAGACCCATTCTGAGGATACATTTCCAACACAAAGAAGAAACAAGCAGGGCAAAACAGAGAGAAATTCTTCCAAAATGCGTTCAGGGACTGGCATGCAACCAGGATTGACCACATCTACAGCCCCAGCAGCAGAAGACAGAAGGCTGGACACTCTTGGGGCTGAGACGATTGGTGAGGTTGGGAAAGCAAATGCAGACCCTTGAAAGGAATCCTGCGTGCTCCCCATTCCATGGCTCCCAACTCTCCAGGTTCAACGCAATCTTCCGACAGCGAAAGCACTCATTGGAAACCCAGCGGATGCTACACCGTGGGATCGGGAAAGCTTTCTGAAACTCACCTCAGTTTTCCTCTCCTGGTGCTCGTGTTCTCCATTCAGGCCCCCTTACTAACAATCTCCCCACTTGGAGACTCGGCGCCTTTCCATGCCTCTTTCGTACCGTCTGCAATTTGTCCGCAGGATGAACTGCAAGAGGGGGAACCAATGAGAGACTCGCTGGAGGTGTTTGGTCGGGCACATGTCACTCTCATTTCCCATCACGAAGAAGAATTCACCAGCGGTTCAGCCTGCCACCGCGGATCGACAATAGGGCGTGAAGCCATCCAGCCGTGTTGCGTCCCACTCACAAAAAAGCGACTTGGGAAATGGAGCTCAGGGGCCCTGCACTTCCCAAACCTGCAGAGTTCTAAACGATAACTATCGCCCCAAAATATATTGAGGTCAGGCTACGAAGAGGCGCTGAACGCAAGGCAGAACTGCAGGAAACGGATGTCAACGGGTACATCGGAATGGCCCCGATAGCACATGAAAAGCGCCAGAACGTGGACAATGATGCGGTTGGCCAAAAAGGGCGTATGCGTTTTTTCCTGAATATATTCAGGAAAAAACGCATACGCCCTTTTTGGCCAACCAAGCAACCTGGGAGAGCAAATCAGCACTACAAAGAAATCTCTCGCCCCCCCCCCCCGGGGCAAAAGGGCCAGGCGAAAAAAGTCTAAAAACCAGAAAGGCAGGACAGCCCACGGAGTCAAGGGAGCCTTGTTAAGCTGATGGGCGGGATGTCAATGGCCAACAGCCAATCTTCACAAGTGTATCCTCTTTCCCAAACCATATAAAACACAGAACCACAGAGCATAGGGCACTTCCACACATGGGCGTTGACCTTGGGAAAATGAAAAAATCAACCAGACACAGGGACCCCAAAGTTGAGGGCTGCTGTCTTGACAAGAACCTCCACTCCGGTACACGTTTCATATCCCAGGAAAGAGCCAAGTGGACAAAGACGAGTGGACAAGTGGACAAAGACAAGTGGACAAGTGGACAAGTGGTGCTACGTAGGACCAATGGAGTGTCACTCAGCCATGAAATCCACGTCATGAGGCTGGTAGCAGCATCCTGAGTGGATTTAGGTACGATCATCCTCAGTGAAATAAGTCCCACAAAAAAAGAAACTTATGATATCACTTATCGAGGGAATGTAAAAATCGCTCCCCATGAACGGAATCCCCAAACAGAACAGAGTCACGCTTTTAGAAAACACACTTATGCCTGCTTCAGGGGAAAGGTGAGGTGCGGTGACGCATAAAACTCGAGTTTGAAATGAGCACAGATACCCTTCCGAAAACCGAATATGGAATGGACACGACCTACTCCTTGCTCAATCAACTGGACTCACCAGACCCTGTTCATCGCACAAGTATCTATCCGACTAGTAAGCATCTTAAAAGCTAAGTCTTGATATCTCTGTGTAAGTGCATCAAGGGTGTGTAAAGCGGCCTAAAACCAGCAGGGAAAATCAGCTCAGACCCATTCTGAGGATACATTTCCAACACAAAGAAGAAACAAGCAGGGCAAAACAGAGAGAAATTCTTCCAAAATGCGTTCAGGGACTGGCATGCAACCAGGATTGACCACATCTACAGCCCCAGCGGCAGAAGACATAAGGCTGGACACTCTTGGGGCTGAGACGATTGGTGAGGTTGGGAAAGCAAATGCAGACCCTTGAAAGGAATCCTGCGTGCTCCCCATTCCATGGCTCCCAACTCTCCAGGTTCAACGCAATCTTCCGACAGCGAAAGCACTCATTGGAAACCCAGCGGATGCTACACCGTGGGATCGGGAAAGCTTTCTGAAACTCACCTCAGTTTTCCTCTCCTGTTGCTCGTGTTCTCCATTCAGGCCCCCTTACTAACAATCTCCCCACTTGGAGACTCGGCGCCTTTCCATGCCTCTTTCGTACCGTCTGCAATTTGTCCGCAGGAGGAACTGCAAGAGGGGGAACCAATGAGAGACTCGCTGGAGGTGTTTGGTCGGGCACATGTCACTCTCATTTCCCATCACGAAGAAGAATTCACCAGCGGTTCAGCCTGCCACCGCGGATCGACAATAGGGCGTGAAGCCATCCAGCCGTGTTGCGTCCCACTCACAAAAAAGCGACTTGGGAAATGGAGCTCAGGGGCCCTGCACTTCCCAAACCTGCAGAGTTCTAAACGATAACTATCGCCCCAAAATATATTGAGGTCAGGCTACGAAGAGGCGCTGAACGCAAGGCAGAACTGCAGGAAACGGATGTCAACGGGTACATCGGAATGGCCCCGATAGCACATGAAAAGCGCCAGAACGTGGACAATGATGCGGTTGGCCAAAAAGGGCGTATGCGTTTTTTCCTGAATATATTCAGGAAAAAACGCATACGCCCTTTTTGGCCAACCAAGCAACCTGGGAGAGCAAATCAGCACTACAAAGAAATCTCTCGGCCCCCCCCGGGGCAAAAGGGCCAGGCGAAAAAAGTCTAAAAACCAGAAAGGCAGGACAGCCCACGGAGTCAAGGGAGCCTTGTTAAGCTGATGGGCGGGATGTCAATGGCCAACAGCCAATCTTCACAAGTGTATCCTCTTTCCCAAACCATGTAAAACACAGAACCACAGAGCATAGGGCACTTCCACACATGGGCGTTGACCTTGGGAAAATGAAAAAATCAACCAGACACAGGGACCCCAAAGTTGAGGGCTGCTGTCTTGACAAGAACCTCCACTCCGGTACACGTTTCATATCCCAGGAAAGAGCCAAGTGGACAAAGACGAGTGGACAAGTGGACAAAGACAAGTGGACAAGTGGACAAGTGGTGCTACGTAGGTCCAATGGAGTGTCACTCAGCCATGAAATCCACGTCATGAGGCTGGTAGCAGCATCCTGAGTGGATTTAGGTACGATCATCCTCAGTGAAATAAGTCCCACAAAAAAAGAAACTTATGATATCACTTATCGAGGGAATGTAAAAATCGCTCCCCATGAACGGAATCCCCAAACAGAACAGAGTCACGCTTTTAGAAAACACACTTATGCCTGCTTCAGGGGAAAGGTGAGGTGCGGTGACGCATAAAACTCGAGTTTGAAATGAGCACAGATACCCTTCCGAAAACCGAATATGGAATGGACACGACCTACTCCTTGCTCAATCAACTGGACTCACCAGACCCTGTTCATCGCACAAGTATCTATCCGACTAGTAAGCATCTTAAAAGCTAAGTCTTGATATCTCTGTGTAAGTGCATCAAGTGTGTGTAAAGCGGCCTAAAACCAGCAGGGAAAATCAGCTCAGACCCATTCTGAGGATACATTTCCAACATAAAGAAGAAACAAGCAGGGCAAAACAGAGAGAAATTCTTCCAAAATGCGTTCAGGGACTGGCATGCCACCAGGATTGACCACATCTACAGCCCCAGCGGCAGAAGACATAAGGCTGGACACTCTTGGGGCTGAGACGATTGGTGAGGTTGGGAAAGCAAATGCAGACCCTTGAAAGGAATCCTGCGTGCTCCCCATTCCATGGGTCCCAACTCTCCAGGTTCAACGCAATCTTCCGACAGCGAAAGCACTCATTGGAAACCCAGCGGTTGCTACACCGTGGGATCGGGAAAGCTTTCTGAAACTCACCTCAGTTTTCATCTCCTGGTGCTCGTGTTCTCCATTCAGGCCCCCTTACTAACAATCTCCCCACTTGGAGACTCGGCGCCTTTCCATGCCTCTTTCGTACCGTCTGCAATTTGTCCGCAGGATGAACTGCAAGAGGGGGAACCAATGAGAGACTCGCTGGAGGTGTTTGGTCGGGCACATGTCACTCTCATTTCCCATCACGAAGAAGAATTCACCAGCGGTTCAGCCTGCCACCCCGGATCGACAATAGGGCGTGAAGCCATCCAGCCGTGTTGCGTCCCACTCACAAAAAAGCGACTTGGGAAATGGAGCTCAGGGGCACTGCACTTCCCAAACCTGCAGAGTTCTAAACGATAACTATCGCCCCAAAATATATTGAGGTCAGGCTACGAAGAGGCGCTGAACGCAAGGCAGAACTGCAGGAAACGGATGTCAACGGGTACATCGGAATGGCCCCGATAGCACATGAAAAGCGCCAGAACGTGGACAATGATGCGGTTGGCCAAAAAGGGCGTATGCGTTTTTTCCTGAATATATTCAGGAAAAAACGCATACGCCCTTTTTGGCCAACCAAGCAACCTGGGAGAGCAAATCAGCACTACAAAGAAATCTCTCGCCCCCCCGCCCCCGGGGCAAAAGGGCCAGGCGAAAAAAGTCTAAAAACCAGAAAGTCAGGACAGGCCACGGAGTCAAGGGAGCCTTGTTAAGCTGATGGGCGGGATGTCAATGGCCAACAGCCAATCTTCACAAGTGTATCCTCTTTCCCAAACCATGTAAAACACAGAACCACAGAGCATAGGGCACTTCCACACATGGGCGTTGACCTTGGGAAAATGAAAAAATCAACCAGACACAGGGACCCCAAAGTTGAGGGCTGCTGTCTTGACAAGAACCTCCACTCCGGTACACGTTTCATATCCCAGGAAAGAGCCAAGTGGACAAAGACGAGTGGACAAGTGGACAAAGACAAGTGGACAAGTGGACAAGTGGTGCTACGTAGGTCCAATGGAGTGTCACTCAGCCATGAAATCCACGTCATGAGGCTGGTAGCAGCATCCTGAGTGGATTTAGGTACGATCATCCTCAGTGAAATAAGTCCCACAAAAAAAGAAACTTATGATATCACTTATCGAGGGAATGTAAAAATCGCTCCCCATGCACTGAATCCCCAAACAGAACAGAGTCACGCTTTTAGAAAACACACTTATGCCTGCTTCAGGGGAAAGGTGAGGTGGGGTGACGCATAAAACTCGAGTTTGAAATGAGCACAGATACCCTTCCGAAAACCGAATATGGAATGGACACGACCTACTCCTTGCTCAATCAACTGGACTCACCAGACCCTGTTCATCGCACAAGTATCTATCCGACTAGTAAGCATCTTAAAAGCTAAGTCTTGATATCTCTGTGTAAGTGCATCAAGGGTGTGTAAAGCGGCCTAAAACCAGCAGGGAAAATCAGCTCAGACCCATTCTGAGGATACATTTCCAACACAAAGAAGAAACAAGCAGGGCAAAACAGAGAGAAATTCTTCCAAAATGCGTTCAGGGACTGGCATGCAACCAGGATTGACCACATCTACAGCCCCAGCGGCAGAAGACATAAGGCTGGACACTCTTGGGGCTGAGACGATTGGTGAGGTTGGGAAAGCAAATGCAGACCCTTGAAAGGAATCCTGCGTGCTCCCCATTCCATGGCTCCCAACTCTCCAGGTTCAACGCAATCTTCCGACAGCGAAAGCACTCATTGGAAACCCAGCGGATGCTACACCGTGGGATCGGGAAAGCTTTCTGAAACTCACCTCAGTTTTCCTCTCCTGTTGCTCGTGTTCTCCATTCAGGCCCCCTTACTAACAATCTCCCCACTTGGAGACTCGGCGCCTTTCCATGCCTCTTTCGTACCGTCTGCAATTTGTCCGCAGGAGGAACTGCAAGAGGGGGAACCAATGAGAGACTCGCTGGAGGTGTTTGGTCGGGCACATGTCACTCTCATTTCCCATCACGAAGAAGAATTCACCAGCGGTTCAGCCTGCCACCGCGGATCGACAATAGGGCGTGAAGCCATCCAGCCGTGTTGCGTCCCACTCACAAAAAAGCGACTTGGGAAATGGAGCTCAGGGGCCCTGCACTTCCCAAACCTGCAGAGTTCTAAACGATAACTATCGCCCCAAAATATATTGAGGTCAGGCTACGAAGAGGCGCTGAACGCAAGGCAGAACTGCAGGAAACGGATGTCAACGGGTACATCGGAATGGCCCCGATAGCACATGAAAAGCGCCAGAACGTGGACAATGATGCGGTTGGCCAAAAAGGGCGTATGCGTTTTTTCCTGAAAAACGTTTTCAGGAAAAAACGCATACGCCCTTTTTGGCCAACCAAGCAACCTGGGAGAGCAAATCAGCACTACAAAGAAATCTCTCGGCCCCCCCCGGGGCAAAAGGGCCAGGCGAAAAAAGTCTAAAAACCAGAAAGGCAGGACAGCCCACGGAGTCAAGGGAGCCTTGTTAAGCTGATGGGCGGGATGTCAATGGCCAACAGCCAATCTTCACAAGTGTATCCTCTTTCCCAAACCATGTAAAACACAGAACCACAGAGCATAGGGCACTTCCACACATGGGCGTTGACCTTGGGAAAATGAAAAAATCAACCAGACACAGGGACCCCAAAGTTGAGGGCTGCTGTCTTGACAAGAACCTCCACTCCGGTACACGTTTCATATCCCAGGAAAGAGCCAAGTGGACAAAGACGAGTGGACAAGTGGACAAAGACAAGTGGACAAGTGGACAAGTGGTGCTACGTAGGTCCAATGGAGTGTCACTCAGCCATGAAATCCACGTCATGAGGCTGGTAGCAGCATCCTGAGTGGATTTAGGTACGATCATCCTCAGTGAAATAAGTCCCACAAAAAAAGAAACTTATGATATCACTTATCGAGGGAATGTAAAAATCGCTCCCCATGAACGGAATCCCCAAACAGAACAGAGTCACGCTTTTAGAAAACACACTTATGCCTGCTTCAGGGGAAAGGTGAGGTGCGGTGACGCATAAAACTCGAGTTTGAAATGAGCACAGATACCCTTCCGAAAACCGAATATGGAATGGACACGACCTACTCCTTGCTCAATCAACTGGACTCACCAGACCCTGTTCATCGCACAAGTATCTATCCGACTAGTAAGCATCTTAAAAGCTAAGTCTTGATATCTCTGTGTAAGTGCATCAAGTGTGTGTAAAGCGGCCTAAAACCAGCAGGGAAAATCAGCTCAGACCCATTCTGAGGATACATTTCCAACATAAAGAAGAAACAAGCAGGGCAAAACAGAGAGAAATTCTTCCAAAATGCGTTCAGGGACTGGCATGCCACCAGGATTGACCACATCTACAGCCCCAGCGGCAGAAGACATAAGGCTGGACACTCTTGGGGCTGAGACGATTGGTGAGGTTGGGAAAGCAAATGCAGACCCTTGAAAGGAATCCTGCGTGCTCCCCATTCCATGGGTCCCAACTCTCCAGGTTCAACGCAATCTTCCGACAGCGAAAGCACTCATTGGAAACCCAGCGGTTGCTACACCGTGGGATCGGGAAAGCTTTCTGAAACTCACCTCAGTTTTCATCTCCTGGTGCTCGTGTTCTCCATTCAGGCCCCCTTACTAACAATCTCCCCACTTGGAGACTCGGCGCCTTTCCATGCCTCTTTCGTACCGTCTGCAATTTGTCCGCAGGATGAACTGCAAGAGGGGGAACCAATGAGAGACTCGCTGGAGGTGTTTGGTCGGGCACATGTCACTCTCATTTCCCATCACGAAGAAGAATTCACCAGCGGTTCAGCCTGCCACCCCGGATCGACAATAGGGCGTGAAGCCATCCAGCCGTGTTGCGTCCCACTCACAAAAAAGCGACTTGGGAAATGGAGCTCAGGGGCACTGCACTTCCCAAACCTGCAGAGTTCTAAACGATAACTATCGCCCCAAAATATATTGAGGTCAGGCTACGAAGAGGCGCTGAACGCAAGGCAGAACTGCAGGAAACGGATGTCAACGGGTACATCGGAATGGCCCCGATAGCACATGAAAAGCGCCAGAACGTGGACAATGATGCGGTTGGCCAAAAAGGGCGTATGCGTTTTTTCCTGAATATATTCAGGAAAAAACGCATACGCCCTTTTTGGCCAACCAAGCAACCTGGGAGAGCAAATCAGCACTACAAAGAAATCTCTCGCCCCCCCGCCCCCGGGGCAAAAGGGCCAGGCGAAAAAAGTCTAAAAACCAGAAAGGCAGGACAGGCCACGGAGTCAAGGGAGCCTTGTTAAGCTGATGGGCGGGATGTCAATGGCCAACAGCCAATCTTCACAAGTGTATCCTCTTTCCCAAACCATGTAAAACACAGAACCACAGAGCATAGGGCACTTCCACACATGGGCGTTGACCTTGGGAAAATGAAAAAATCAACCAGACACAGGGACCCCAAAGTTGAGGGCTGCTGTCTTGACAAGAACCTCCACTCCGGTACACGTTTCATATCCCAGGAAAGAGCCAAGTGGACAAAGACGAGTGGACAAGTGGACAAAGACAAGTGGACAAGTGGACAAGTGGTGCTACGTAGGTCCAATGGAGTGTCACTCAGCCATGAAATCCACGTCATGAGGCTGGTAGCAGCATCCTGAGTGGATTTAGGTACGATCATCCTCAGTGAAATAAGTCCCACAAAAAAAGAAACTTATGATATCACTTATCGAGGGAATGTAAAAATCGCTCCCCATGCACTGAATCCCCAAACAGAACAGAGTCACGCTTTTAGAAAACACACTTATGCCTGCTTCAGGGGAAAGGTGAGGTGGGGTGACGCATAAAACTCGAGTTTGAAATGAGCACAGATACCCTTCCGAAAACCGAATATGGAATGGACACGACCTACTCCTTGCTCAATCAACTGGACTCACCAGACCCTGTTCATCGCACAAGTATCTATCCGACTAGTAAGCATCTTAAAAGCTAAGTCTTGATATCTCTGTGTAAGTGCATCAAGTGTGTGTAAAGCGGCCTAAAACCAGCAGGGAAAATCAGCTCAGACCCATTCTGAGGATACATTTCCAACATAAAGAAGAAACAAGCAGGGCAAAACAGAGAGAAATTCTTCCAAAATGCGTTCAGGGACTGGCATGCAACCAGGATTGACCACATCTACAGCCCCAGCGGCAGAAGACATAAGGCTGGACACTCTTGGGGCTGAGACGATTGGTGAGGTTGGGAAAGCAAATGCAGACCCTTGAAAGGAATCCTGCGTGCTCCCCATTCCATGGGTCCCAACTCTCCAGGTTCAACGCAATCTTCCGACAGCGAAAGCACTCATTGGAAACCCAGCGGTTGCTACACCGTGGGATCGGGAAAGCTTTCTGAAACTCACCTCAGTTTTCATCTCCTGGTGCTCGTGTTCTCCATTCAGGCCCCCTTACTAACAATCTCCCCACTTGGAGACTCGGCGCCTTTCCATGCCTCTTTCGTACCGTCTGCAATTTGTCCGCAGGATGAACTGCAAGAGGGGGAACCAATGAGAGACTCGCTGGAGGTGTTTGGTCGGGCACATGTCACTCTCATTTCCCATCACGAAGAAGAATTCACCAGCGGTTCAGCCTGCCACCCCGGATCGACAATAGGGCGTGAAGCCATCCAGCCGTGTTGCGTCCCACTCACAAAAAAGCGACTTGGGAAATGGAGCTCAGGGGCACTGCACTTCCCAAACCTGCAGAGTTCTAAACGATAACTATCGCCCCAAAATATATTGAGGTCAGGCTACGAAGAGGCGCTGAACGCAAGGCAGAACTGCAGGAAACGGATGTCAACGGGTACATCGGAATGGCCCCGATAGCACATGAAAAGCGCCAGAACGTGGACAATGATGCGGTTGGCCAAAAAGGGCGTATGCGTTTTTTCCTGAATATATTCAGGAAAAAACGCATACGCCCTTTTTGGCCAACCAAGCAACCTGGGAGAGCAAATCAGCACTACAAAGAAATCTCTCGCCCCCCCCCCCCGGGGCAAAAGGGCCAGGCGAAAAAAGTCTAAAAACCAGAAAGGCAGGACAGGCCACGGAGTCAAGGGAGCCTTGTTAAGCTGATGGGCGGGATGTCAATGGCCAACAGCCAATCTTCACAAGTGTATCCTCTTTCCCAAACCATGTAAAACACAGAACCACAGAGCATAGGGCACTTCCACACATGGGCGTTGACCTTGGGAAAATGAAAAAATCAACCAGACACAGGGACCCCAAAGTTGAGGGCTGCTGTCTTGACAAGAACCTCCACTCCGGTACACGTTTCATATCCCAGGAAAGAGCCAAGTGGACAAAGACGAGTGGACAAGTGGACAAAGACAAGTGGACAAGTGGACAAGTGGTGCTACGTAGGTCCAATGGAGTGTCACTCAGCCATGAAATCCACGTCATGAGGCTGGTAGCAGCATCCTGAGTGGATTTAGGTACGATCATCCTCAGTGAAATAAGTCCCACAAAAAAAGAAACTTATGATATCACTTATCGAGGGAATGTAAAAATCGCTCCCCATGCACTGAATCCCCAAACAGAACAGAGTCACGCTTTTAGAAAACACACTTATGCCTGCTTCAGGGGAAAGGTGAGGTGGGGTGACGCATAAAACTCGAGTTTGAAATGAGCACAGATACCCTTCCGAAAACCGAATATGGAATGGACACGACCTACTCCTTGCTCAATCAACTGGACTCACCAGACCCTGTTCATCGCACAAGTATCTATCCGACTAGTAAGCATCTTAAAAGCTAAGTCTTGATATCTCTGTGTAAGTGCATCAAGTGTGTGTAAAGCGGCCTAAAACCAGCAGGGAAAATCAGCTCAGACCCATTCTGAGGATACATTTCCAACATAAAGAAGAAACAAGCAGGGCAAAACAGAGAGAAATTCTTCCAAAATGCGTTCAGGGACTGGCATGCAACCAGGATTGACCACATCTACAGCCCCAGCGGCAGAAGACATAAGGCTGGACACTCTTGGGGCTGAGACGATTGGTGAGGTTGGGAAAGCAAATGCAGACCCTTGAAAGGAATCCTGCGTGCTCCCCATTCCATGGCTCCCAACTCTCCAGGTTCAACGCAATCTTCCGACAGCGAAAGCACTCATTGGAAACCCAGCGGATGCTACACCGTGGGATCGGGAAAGCTTTCTGAAACTCACCTCAGTTTTCATCTCCTGGTGCTCGTGTTCTCCATTCAGGCCCCCTTACTAACAATCTCCCCACTTGGAGACTCGGCGCCTTTCCATGCCTCTTTCGTACCGTCTGCAATTTGTCCGCAGGATGAACTGCAAGAGGGGGAACCAATGAGAGACTCGCTGGAGGTGTTTGGTCGGGCACATGTCACTCTCATTTCCCATCACGAAGAAGAATTCACCAGCGGTTCAGCCTGCCACCCCAGATCGACAGTAGGGCGTGAAGCCATCCAGCCGTGTTGCGTCCCACTCACAAAAAAAGCGACTTGGGAAATGGAGCTCAGGGGCCCTGCACTTCCCAAACCTGCAGAGTTCTAAACGATAACTATCGCCCCAAAATATATTGAGGTCAGGCTACGAAGAGGCGCTGAACGCAAGGCAGAACTGCAGGAAACGGATGTCAACGGGTACATCGGAATGGCCCCGATAGCACATGAAAAGCGCCAGAACGTGGACAATGATGCGGTTGGCCAAAGGGGGGGAAGGGGTTTTTTCCTGAATATATTCAGGAAAAAACGCATACGCCCCTTTTGGCCAACCAAGCAACCTGGGAGAGCAAATCAGCACTACAAAGAAATCTCTCGCCCCCCCCCGGGGCAAAAGGGCCAGGCGAAAAAAGTCTAAAAACCAGAAAGGCAGGACAGGCCACGGAGTCAAGGGAGCCTTGTTAAGCTGATGGGCGGGATGTCAATGGCCAACAGCCAATCTTCACAAGTGTATCCTCTTTCCCAAACCATGTAAAACACAGAACCACAGAGCATAGGGCACTTCCACACATGGGCGTTGACCTTGGGAAAATGAAAAAATCAACCAGACACAGGGACCCCAAAGTTGAGGGCTGCTGTCTTGACAAGAACCTCCACTCCGGTACACGTTTCATATCCCAGGAAAGAGCCAAGTGGACAAAGACGAGTGGACAAGTGGACAAAGACAAGTGGACAAGTGGACAAGTGGTGCTACGTAGGTCCAATGGAGTGTCACTCAGCCATGAAATCCACGTCATGAGGCTGGTAGCAGCATCCTGAGTGGATTTAGGTACGATCATCCTCAGTGAAATAAGTCCCACAAAAAAAGAAACTTATGATATCACTTATCGAGGGAATGTAAAAATCGCTCCCCATGCACTGAATCCCCAAACAGAACAGAGTCACGCTTTTAGAAAACACACTTATGCCTGCTTCAGGGGAAAGGTGAGGTGGGGTGACGCATAAAACGAGTTTGAAATGAGCACAGATACCCTTCCGAAAACCGAATATGGAATGGACACGACCTACTCCTTGCTCAATCAACTGGACTCACCAGACCCTGTTCATCGCACAAGTATCTATCCGACTAGTAAGCATCTTAAAAGCTAAGTCTTGATATCTCTGTGTAAGTGCATCAAGTGTGTGTAAAGCGGCCTAAAACCAGCAGGGAAAATCAGCTCAGACCCATTCTGAGGATACATTTCCAACATAAAGAAGAAACAAGCAGGGCAAAACAGAGAGAAATTCTTCCAAAATGCGTTCAGGGACTGGCATGCAACCAGGATTGACCACATCTACAGCCCCAGCGGCAGAAGACATAAGGCTGGACACTCTTGGGGCTGAGACGATTGGTGAGGTTGGGAAAGCAAATGCAGACCCTTGAAAGGAATCCTGCGTGCTCCCCATTCCATGGGTCCCAACTCTCCAGGTTCAACGCAATCTTCCGACAGCGAAAGCACTCATTGGAAACCCAGCGGTTGCTACACCGTGGGATCGGGAAAGCTTTCTGAAACTCACCTCAGTTTTCATCTCCTGGTGCTCGTGTTCTCCATTCAGGCCCCCTTACTAACAATCTCCCCACTTGGAGACTCGGCGCCTTTCCATGCCTCTTTCGTACCGTCTGCAATTTGTCCGCAGGATGAACTGCAAGAGGGGGAACCAATGAGAGACTCGCTGGAGGTGTTTGGTCGGGCACATGTCACTCTCATTTCCCATCACGAAGAAGAATTCACCAGCGGTTCAGCCTGCCACCCCGGATCGACAATAGGGCGTGAAGCCATCCAGCCGTGTTGCGTCCCACTCACAAAAAAGCGACTTGGGAAATGGAGCTCAGGGGCACTGCACTTCCCAAACCTGCAGAGTTCTAAACGATAACTATCGCCCCAAAATATATTGAGGTCAGGCTACGAAGAGGCGCTGAACGCAAGGCAGAACTGCAGGAAACGGATGTCAACGGGTACATCGGAATGGCCCCGATAGCACATGAAAAGCGCCAGAACGTGGACAATGATGCGGTTGGCCAAAAGGGGCGTATGCCTTTTTTCCTGAATATATTCAGGAAAAAACGCATACGCCCTTTTTGGCCAACCAAGCAACCTGGGAGAGCAAATCAGCACTACAAAGAAATCTCTCGCCCCCCCCCGGGGCAAAAGGGCCAGGCGAAAAAAGTCTAAAAACCAGAAAGGCAGGACAGGCCACGGAGTCAAGGGAGCCTTGTTAAGCTGATGGGCGGGATGTCAATGGCCAACAGCCAATCTTCACAAGTGTATCCTCTTTCCCAAACCATGTAAAACACAGAACCACAGAGCATAGGGCACTTCCACACATGGGCGTTGACCTTGGGAAAATGAAAAAATCAACCAGACACAGGGACCCCAAAGTTGAGGGCTGCTGTCTTGACAAGAACCTCCACTCCGGTACACGTTTCATATCCCAGGAAAGAGCCAAGTGGACAAAGACGAGTGGACAAGTGGACAAAGACAAGTGGACAAGTGGACAAGTGGTGCTACGTAGGTCCAATGGAGTGTCACTCAGCCATGAAATCCACGTCATGAGGCTGGTAGCAGCATCCTGAGTGGATTTAGGTACGATCATCCTCAGTGAAATAAGTCCCACAAAAAAAGAAACTTATGATATCACTTATCGAGGGAATGTAAAAATCGCTCCCCATGCACTGAATCCCCAAACAGAACAGAGTCACGCTTTTAGAAAACACACTTATGCCTGCTTCAGGGGAAAGGTGAGGTGGGGTGACGCATAAAACTCGAGTTTGAAATGAGCACAGATACCCTTCCGAAAACCGAATATGGAATGGACACGACCTACTCCTTGCTCAATCAACTGGACTCACCAGACCCTGTTCATCGCACAAGTATCTATCCGACTAGTAAGCATCTTAAAAGCTAAGTCTTGATATCTCTGTGTAAGTGCATCAAGTGTGTGTAAAGCGGCCTAAAACCAGCAGGGAAAATCAGCTCAGACCCATTCTGAGGATACATTTCCAACATAAAGAAGAAACAAGCAGGGCAAAACAGAGAGAAATTCTTCCAAAATGCGTTCAGGGACTGGCATGCAACCAGGATTGACCACATCTACAGCCCCAGCGGCAGAAGACATAAGGCTGGACACTCTTGGGGCTGAGACGATTGGTGAGGTTGGGAAAGCAAATGCAGACCCTTGAAAGGAATCCTGCGTGCTCCCCATTCCATGGGTCCCAACTCTCCAGGTTCAACGCAATCTTCCGACAGCGAAAGCACTCATTGGAAACCCAGCGGTTGCTACACCGTGGGATCGGGAAAGCTTTCTGAAACTCACCTCAGTTTTCATCTCCTGGTGCTCGTGTTCTCCATTCAGGCCCCCTTACTAACAATCTCCCCACTTGGAGACTCGGCGCCTTTCCATGCCTCTTTCGTACCGTCTGCAATTTGTCCGCAGGATGAACTGCAAGAGGGGGAACCAATGAGAGACTCGCTGGAGGTGTTTGGTCGGGCACATGTCACTCTCATTTCCCATCACGAAGAAGAATTCACCAGCGGTTCAGCCTGCCACCCCGGATCGACAATAGGGCGTGAAGCCATCCAGCCGTGTTGCGTCCCACTCACAAAAAAGCGACTTGGGAAATGGAGCTCAGGGGCACTGCACTTCCCAAACCTGCAGAGTTCTAAACGATAACTATCGCCCCAAAATATATTGAGGTCAGGCTACGAAGAGGCGCTGAACGCAAGGCAGAACTGCAGGAAACGGATGTCAACGGGTACATCGGAATGGCCCCGATAGCACATGAAAAGCGCCAGAACGTGGACAATGATGCGGTTGGCCAAAAGGGGCGTATGCGTTTTTTCCTGAATATATTCAGGAAAAAACGCATACGCCCTTTTTGGCCAACCAAGCAACCTGGGAGAGCAAATCAGCACTACAAAGAAATCTCTCGCCCCCCCCCCGGGGCAAAAGGGCCAGGCGAAAAAAGTCTAAAAACCAGAAAGGCAGGACAGCCCACGGAGTCAAGGGAGCCTTGTTAAGCTGATGGGCGGGATGTCAATGGCCAACAGCCAATCTTCACAAGTGTATCCTCTTTCCCAAACCATGTAAAACACAGAACCACAGAGCATAGGGCACTTCCACACATGGGCGTTGACCTTGGGAAAATGAAAAAATCAACCAGACACAGGGACCCCAAAGTTGAGGGCTGCTGTCTTGACAAGAACCTCCACTCCGGTACACGTTTCATATCCCAGGAAAGAGCCAAGTGGACAAAGACGAGTGGACAAGTGGACAAAGACAAGTGGACAAGTGGACAAGTGGTGCTACGTAGGTCCAATGGAGTGTCACTCAGCCATGAAATCCACGTCATGAGGCTGGTAGCAGCATCCTGAGTGGATTTAGGTACGATCATCCTCAGTGAAATAAGTCCCACAAAAAAAGAAACTTATGATATCACTTATCGAGGGAATGTAAAAATCGCTCCCCATGCACTGAATCCCCAAACAGAACAGAGTCACGCTTTTAGAAAACACACTTATGCCTGCTTCAGGGGAAAGGTGAGGTGGGGTGACGCATAAAACTCGAGTTTGAAATGAGCACAGATACCCTTCCGAAAACCGAATATGGAATGGACACGACCTACTCCTTGCTCAATCAACTGGACTCACCAGACCCTGTTCATCGCACAAGTATCTATCCGACTAGTAAGCATCTTAAAAGCTAAGTCTTGATATCTCTGTGTAAGTGCATCAAGTGTGTGTAAAGCGGCCTAAAACCAGCAGGGAAAATCAGCTCAGACCCATTCTGAGGATACATTTCCAACATAAAGAAGAAACAAGCAGGGCAAAACAGAGAGAAATTCTTCCAAAATGCGTTCAGGGACTGGCATGCAACCAGGATTGACCACATCTACAGCCCCAGCGGCAGCAGACATAAGGCTGGACACTCTTGGGGCTGAGACGATTGGTGAGGTTGGGAAAGCAAATGCAGACCCTTGAAAGGAATCCTGCGTGCTCCCCATTCCATGGCTCCCAACTCTCCAGGTTCAACGCAATCTTCCGACAGCGAAAGCACTCATTGGAAACCCAGCGGTTGCTACACCGTGGGATCGGGAAAGCTTTCTGAAACTCACCTCAGTTTTCATCTCCTGGTGCTCGTGTTCTCCATTCAGGCCCCCTTACTAACAATCTCCCCACTTGGAGACTCGGCGCCTTTCCATGCCTCTTTCGTACCGTCTGCAATTTGTCCGCAGGATGAACTGCAAGAGGGGAAACCAATGAGAGACTCGCTGGAGGTGTTTGGTCGGGCACATGTCACTCTCATTTCCCATCACGAAGAAGAATTCACCAGCGGTTCAGCCTGCCACCCCGGATCAACAATAGGACGTGAAGCCATCCAGCCGTGTTGCGTCCCACTCACAAAAAAGCGACTTGGGAAATGGAGCTCAGGGGCACTGCACTTCCCAAACCTGCAGAGTTCTAAACGATAACTATCGCCCCAAAATATATTGAGGTCAGGCTACGAAGAGGCGTTGAACGCAAGGCAGAATTGCAGGAAACGGATGTCAACGGGTACATCGGAATGGCCCCGATAGCACATGAAAAGCGCCAGAACGTGGACAATGATGTGGTTGGCCAAAAAGGGCGTATGCGTTTTTTCCTGAATATATTCAGGAAAAAACGCATACGCCCTTTTTGGCCAACCAAGCAACCTGGGAGAGCAAATCAGCACTACAAAGAAATCTCTCGCCCCCCCCCCCCGGGGCAAAAGGGCCAGGCGAAAAAAGTCTAAAAACCAGAAAGGCAGGACAGCCCAGGGAGCCTTGTTAAGCTGATGGGCGGGATGTCAATGGCCAACAGCCAATCTTCACAAGTGTATCCTCTTTCCCAAACCATGTAAAACACAGAACCACAGAGCATAGGGCACTTCCACACATGGGCGTTGACCTTGGGAAAATGAAAAAATCAACCAGACACAGGGACCCCAAAGTTGAGGGCTGCTGTCTTGACAAGAACCTCCACTCCGGTACACGTTTCATATCCCAGGAAAGAGCCAAGTGGACAAAGACGAGTGGACAAGTGGACAAGTGCAGAAGTGGTGCTACGTAGGTCCAATGGAGTGTCACTCAGCCATGAAATCCACGTCATGAGGCTGGTAGCAGCATCCTGAGTGGATTTAGGTACGATCATCCTCAGTGAAATAAGTCCCACAAAAAGAAACTTATGATATCACTTATCGAGGGAATGTAAAAATCGCTCCCCATGCACTGAATCCCCAAACAGAACAGAGTCACGCTTTTAGAAAACACACTTATGCCTGCTTCAGGGGAAAGGTGAGGTGGGGTGACGCATAAAACTCGAGTTTGAAATGAGCACAGATACCCTTCCGAAAACCGAATATGGAATGGACACGACCTACTCCTTGCTCAATCAACTGGACTCACCAGACCCTGTTCATCGCACAAGTATCTATCCGACTAGTAAGCATCTTAAAAGCTAAGTCTTGATATCTCTGTGTAAGTGCATCAAGTGTGTGTAAAGCGGCCTAAAACCAGCAGGGAAAATCAGCTCAGACCCATTCTGAGGATACATTTCCAACATAAAGAAGAAACAAGCAGGGCAAAACAGAGAGAAATTCTTCCAAAATGCGTTCAGGGACTGGCATGCAACCAGGATTGACCACATCTACAGCCCCAGCGGCAGAAGACATAAGGCTGGACACTCTTGGGGCTGAGACGATTGGTGAGGTTGGGAAAGCAAATGCAGACCCTTGAAAGGAATCCTGCGTGCTCCCCATTCCATGGGTCCCAACTCTCCAGGTTCAACGCAATCTTCCGACAGCGAAAGCACTCATTGGAAACCCAGCGGATGCTACACCGTGGGATCGGGAAAGCTTTCTGAAACTCACCTCAGTTTTCATCTCCTGGTGCTCGTGTTCTCCATTCAGGCCCCCTTACTAACAATCTCCCCACTTGGAGACTCGGCGCCTTTCCATGCCTCTTTCGTACCGTCTGCAATTTGTCCGCAGGATGAACTGCAAGAGGGGGAACCAATGAGAGACTCGCTGGAGGTGTTTGGTCGGGCACATGTCACTCTCATTTCCCATCACGAAGAAGAATTCACCAGCGGTTCAGCCTGCCACCCCGGATCGACAATAGGGCGTGAAGCCATCCACCCGTGTTGCGTCCCACTCACAAAAAAGCGACTTGGGAAATGGAGCTCAGGGGCACTGCACTTCCCAAACCTGCAGAGTTCTAAACGATAACTATCGCCCCAAAATATATTGAGGTCAGGCTACGAAGAGGCGCTGAACGCAAGGCAGAACTGCAGGAAACGGATGTCAACGGGTACATCGGAATGGCCCCGATAGCACATGAAAAGCGCCAGAACGTGGACAATGATGCGGTTGGCCAAAAAGGGCGTATGCGTTTTTTCCTGAATATATTCAGGAAAAAACGCATACGCCCTTTTTGGCCAACCAAGCAACCTGGGAGAGCAAATCAGCACTACAAAGAAATCTCTCGCCCCCCCCCCCGGGGCAAAAGGGCCAGGCGAAAAAAGTCTAAAAACCAGAAAGGCAGGACAGGCCACGGAGTCAAGGGAGCCTTGTTAAGCTGATGGGCGGGATGTCAATGGCCAACAGCCAATCTTCACAAGTGTATCCTCTTTCCCAAACCATGTAAAACACAGAACCACAGAGCATAGGGCACTTCCACACATGGGCGTTGACCTTGGGAAAATGAAAAAATCAACCAGACACAGGGACCCCAAAGTTGAGGGCTGCTGTCTTGACAAGAACCTCCACTCCGGTACACGTTTCATATCCCAGGAAAGAGCCAAGTGGACAAAGACGAGTGGACAAGTGTTCAAAGACAAGTGGACAAGTGGACAAGTGGTGCTACGTAGGTCCAATGGAGTGTCACTCAGCCATGAAATCCACGTCATGAGGCTGGTAGCAGCATCCTGAGTGGATTTAGGTACGATCATCCTCAGTGAAATAAGTCCCACAAAAAAAGAAACTTATGATATCACTTATCGAGGGAATGTAAAAATCGCTCCCCATGCACTGAATCCCCAAACAGAACAGAGTCACGCTTTTAGAAAACACACTTATGCCTGCTTCAGGGGAAAGGTGAGGTGGGGTGACGCATAAAACTCGAGTTTGAAATGAGCACAGATACCCTTCCGAAAACCGAATATGGAATGGACACGACCTACTCCTTGCTCAATCAACTGGACTCACCAGACCCTGTTCATCGCACAAGTATCTATCCGACTAGTAAGCATCTTAAAAGCTAAGTCTTGATATCTCTGTGTAAGTGCATCAAGTGTGTGTAAAGCGGCCTAAAACCAGCAGGGAAAATCAGCTCAGACCCATTCTGAGGATACATTTCCAACATAAAGAAGAAACAAGCAGGGCAAAACAGAGAGAAATTCTTCCAAAATGCGTTCAGGGACTGGCATGCAACCAGGATTGACCACATCTACAGCCCCAGCGGCAGAAGACATAAGGCTGGACACTCTTGGGGCTGAGACGATTGGTGAGGTTGGGAAAGCAAATGCAGACCCTTGAAAGGAATCCTGCGTGCTCCCCATTCCATGGGTCCCAACTCTCCAGGTTCAACGCAATCTTCCGACAGCGAAAGCACTCATTGGAAACCCAGCGGTTGCTACACCGTGGGATCGGGAAAGCTTTCTGAAACTCACCTCAGTTTTCATCTCCTGGTGCTCGTGTTCTCCATTCAGGCCCCCTTACTAACAATCTCCCCACTTGGAGACTCGGCGCCTTTCCATGCCTCTTTCGTACCGTCTGCAATTTGTCCGCAGGATGAACTGCAAGAGGGGGAACCAATGAGAGACTCGCTGGAGGTGTTTGGTCGGGCACATGTCACTCTCATTTCCCATCACGAAGAAGAATTCACCAGCGGTTCAGCCTGCCACCCCGGATCGACAATAGGGCGTGAAGCCATCCAGCCGTGTTGCGTCCCACTCACAAAAAAGCGACTTGGGAAATGGAGCTCAGGGGCACTGCACTTCCCAAACCTGCAGAGTTCTAAACGATAACTATCGCCCAAAAATATATTGAGGTCAGGCTACGAAGAGGCGCTGAACGCAAGGCAGAACTGCAGGAAACGGATGTCAACGGGTACATCGGAATGGCCCCGATAGCACATGAAAAGCGCCAGAACGTGGACAATGATGCGGTTGGCCAAAAAGGGCGTATGCGTTTTTTCCTGAATATATTCAGGAAAAAACGCATACGCCCTTTTTGGCCAACCAAGCAACCTGGGAGAGCAAATCAGCACTACAAAGAAATCTCTCGCCCCCCCCGGGGCAAAAGGGCCAGGCGAAAAAAGTCTAAAAACCAGAAAGGCAGGACAGGCCACGGAGTCAAGGGAGCCTTGTTAAGCTGATGGGCGGGATGTCAATGGCCAACAGCCAATCTTCACAAGTGTATCCTCTTTCCCAAACCATGTAAAACACAGAACCACAGAGCATAGGGCACTTCCACACATGGGCGTTGACCTTGGGAAAATGAAAAAATCAACCAGACACAGGGACCCAAAGTTGAGGGCTGCTGTCTTGACAAGAACCTCCACTCCGGTACACGTATCATATCCCAGGAAAGAGCCAAGTGGACAAAGACGAGTGGACAAGTGGACAAAGACAAGTGGACAAGTGGACAAGTGGTGCTACGTAGGTCCAATGGAGTGTCACTCAGCCATGAAATCCACGTCATGAGGCTGGTAGCAGCATCCTGAGTGGATTTAGGTACGATCATCCTCAGTGAAATAAGTCCCACAAAAAAAGAAACTTATGATATCACTTATCGAGGGAATGTAAAAATCGCTCCCCATGCACTGAATCCCCAAACAGAACAGAGTCACGCTTTTAGAAAACACACTTATGCCTGCTTCAGGGGAAAGGTGAGGTGGGGTGACGCATAAAACTCGAGTTTGAAATGAGCACAGATACCCTTCCGAAAACCGAATATGGAATGGACACGACCTACTCCTTGCTCAATCAACTGGACTCACCAGACCCTGTTCATCGCACAAGTATCTATCCGACTAGTAAGCATCTTAAAAGCTAAGTCTTGATATCTCTGTGTAAGTGCATCAAGTGTGTGTAAAGCGGCCTAAAACCAGCAGGGAAAATCAGCTCAGACCCATTCTGAGGATACATTTCCAACATAAAGAAGAAACAAGCAGGGCAAAACAGAGAGAAATTCTTCCAAAATGCGTTCAGGGACTGGCATGCAACCAGGATTGACCACATCTACAGCCCCAGCGGCAGAAGACATAAGGCTGGACACTCTTGGGGCTGAGACGATTGGTGAGGTTGGGAAAGCAAATGCAGACCCTTGAAAGGAATCCTGCGTGCTCCCCATTCCATGGCTCCCAACTCTCCAGGTTCAACGCAATCTTCCGACAGCGAAAGCACTCATTGGAAACCCAGCGGTTGCTACACCGTGGGATCGGGAAAGCTTTCTGAAACTCACCTCAGTTTTCATCTCCTGGTGCTCGTGTTCTCCATTCAGGCCCCCTTACTAACAATCTCCCCACTTGGAGACTCGGCGCCTTTCCATGCCTCTTTCGTACCGTCTGCAATTTGTCCGCAGGATGAACTGCAAGAGGGGGAACCAATGAGAGACTCGCTGGAGGTGTTTGGTCGGGCACATGTCACTCTCATTTCCCATCACGAAGAAGAATTCACCAGCGGTTCAGCCTGCCACCCCGGATCGACAATAGGGCGTGAAGCCATCCAGCCGTGTTGCGTCCCACTCACAAAAAAGCGACTTGGGAAATGGAGCTCAGGGGCACTGCACTTCCCAAACCTGCAGAGTTCTAAACGATAACTATCGCCCCAAAATATATTGAGGTCAGGCTACGAAGAGGCGCTGAACGCAAGGCAGAACTGCAGGAAACGGATGTCAACGGGTACATCGGAATGGCCCCGATAGCACATGAAAAGCGCCAGAACGTGGACAATGATGCGGTTGGCCAAAAGGGGCGTATGCCTTTTTTCCTGAATATATTCAGGAAAAAACGCATACGCCCTTTTTGGCCAACCAAGCAACCTGGGAGAGCAAATCAGCACTACAAAGAAATCTCTCGCCCCCCCCCGGGGCAAAAGGGCCAGGCGAAAAAAGTCTAAAAACCAGAAAGGCAGGACAGGCCACGGAGTCAAGGGAGCCTTGTTAAGCTGATGGGCGGGATGTCAATGGCCAACAGCCAATCTTCACAAGTGTATCCTCTTTCCCAAACCATGGAAAACACAGAACCACAGAGCATAGGGCACTTCCACACATGGGCGTTGACCTTGGGAAAATGAAAAAATCAACCAGACACAGGGACCCCAAAGTTGAGGGCTGCTGTCTTGACAAGAACCTCCACTCCGGTACACGTTTCATATCCCAGGAAAGAGCCAAGTGGACAAAGACGAGTGGACAAGTGGACAAAGACAAGTGGACAAGTGGACAAGTGGTGCTACGTAGGTCCAATGGAGTGTCACTCAGCCATGAAATCCACGTCATGAGGCTGGTAGCAGCATCCTGAGTGGATTTAGGTACGATCATCCTCAGTGAAATAAGTCCCACAAAAAAAGAAACTTATGATATCACTTATCGAGGGAATGTAAAAATCGCTCCCCATGCACTGAATCCCCAAACAGAACAGAGTCACGCTTTTAGAAAACACACTTATGCCTGCTTCAGGGGAAAGGTGAGGTGGGGTGACGCATAAAACTCGAGTTTGAAATGAGCACAGATACCCTTCCGAAAACCGAATATGGAATGGACACGACCTACTCCTTGCTCAATCAACTGGACTCACCAGACCCTGTTCATCGCACAAGTATCTATCCGACTAGTAAGCATCTTAAAAGCTAAGTCTTGATATCTCTGTGTAAGTGCATCAAGTGTGTGTAAAGCGGCCTAAAACCAGCAGGGAAAATCAGCTCAGACCCATTCTGAGGATACATTTCCAACATAAAGAAGAAACAAGCAGGGCAAAACAGAGAGAAATTCTTCCAAAATGCGTTCAGGGACTGGCATGCAACCAGGATTGACCACATCTACAGCCCCAGCGGCAGAAGACATAAGGCTGGACACTCTTGGGGCTGAGACGATTGGTGAGGTTGGGAAAGCAAATGCAGACCCTTGAAAGGAATCCTGCGTGCTCCCCATTCCATGGGTCCCAACTCTCCAGGTTCAACGCAATCTTCCGACAGCGAAAGCACTCATTGGAAACCCAGCGGTTGCTACACCGTGGGATCGGGAAAGCTTTCTGAAACTCACCTCAGTTTTCATCTCCTGGTGCTCGTGTTCTCCATTCAGGCCCCCTTACTAACAATCTCCCCACTTGGAGACTCGGCGCCTTTCCATGCCTCTTTCGTACCGTCTGCAATTTGTCCGCAGGATGAACTGCAAGAGGGGGAACCAATGAGAGACTCGCTGGAGGTGTTTGGTCGGGCACATGTCACTCTCATTTCCCATCACGAAGAAGAATTCACCAGCGGTTCAGCCTGCCACCCCGGATCGACAATAGGGCGTGAAGCCATCCAGCCGTGTTGCGTCCCACTCACAAAAAAGCGACTTGGGAAATGGAGCTCAGGGGCACTGCACTTCCCAAACCTGCAGAGTTCTAAACGATAACTATCGCCCCAAAATATATTGAGGTCAGGCTACGAAGAGGCGCTGAACGCAAGGCAGAACTGCAGGAAACGGATGTCAACGGGTACATCGGAATGGCCCCGATAGCACATGAAAAGCGCCAGAACGTGGACAATGATGCGGTTGGCCAAAAGGGGCGTATGCGTTTTTTCCTGAATATATTCAGGAAAAAACGCATACGCCCTTTTTGGCCAACCAAGCAACCTGGGAGAGCAAATCAGCACTACAAAGAAATCTCTCGCCCCCCCCCCGGGGCAAAAGGGCCAGGCGAAAAAAGTCTAAAAACCAGAAAGGCAGGACAGCCCACGGAGTCAAGGGAGCCTTGTTAAGCTGATGGGCGGGATGTCAATGGCCAACAGCCAATCTTCACAAGTGTATCCTCTTTCCCAAACCATGTAAAACACAGAACCACAGAGCATAGGGCACTTCCACACATGGGCGTTGACCTTGGGAAAATGAAAAAATCAACCAGACACAGGGACCCCAAAGTTGAGGGCTGCTGTCTTGACAAGAACCTCCACTCCGGTACACGTTTCATATCCCAGGAAAGAGCCAAGTGGACAAAGACGAGTGGACAAGTGGACAAAGACAAGTGGACAAGTGGACAAGTGGTGCTACGTAGGTCCAATGGAGTGTCACTCAGCCATGAAATCCACGTCATGAGGCTGGTAGCAGCATCCTGAGTGGATTTAGGTACGATCATCCTCAGTGAAATAAGTCCCACAAAAAAAGAAACTTATGATATCACTTATCGAGGGAATGTAAAAATCGCTCCCCATGCACTGAATCCCCAAACAGAACAGAGTCACGCTTTTAGAAAACACACTTATGCCTGCTTCAGGGGAAAGGTGAGGTGGGGTGACGCATAAAACTCGAGTTTGAAATGAGCACAGATACCCTTCCGAAAACCGAATATGGAATGGACACGACCTACTCCTTGCTCAATCAACTGGACTCACCAGACCCTGTTCATCGCACAAGTATCTATCCGACTAGTAAGCATCTTAAAAGCTAAGTCTTGATATCTCTGTGTAAGTGCATCAAGTGTGTGTAAAGCGGCCTAAAACCAGCAGGGAAAATCAGCTCAGACCCATTCTGAGGATACATTTCCAACATAAAGAAGAAACAAGCAGGGCAAAACAGAGAGAAATTCTTCCAAAATGCGTTCAGGGACTGGCATGCAACCAGGATTGACCACATCTACAGCCCCAGCGGCAGAAGACATAAGGCTGGACACTCTTGGGGCTGAGACGATTGGTGAGGTTGGGAAAGCAAATGCAGACCCTTGAAAGGAATCCTGCGTGCTCCCCATTCCATGGGTCCCAACTCTCCAGGTTCAACGCAATCTTCCGACAGCGAAAGCACTCATTGGAAACCCAGCGGTTGCTACACCGTGGGATCGGGAAAGCTTTCTGAAACTCACCTCAGTTTTCATCTCCTGGTGCTCGTGTTCTCCATTCAGGCCCCCTTACTAACAATCTCCCCACTTGGAGACTCGGCGCCTTTCCATGCCTCTTTCGTACCGTCTGCAATTTGTCCGCAGGATGAACTGCAAGAGGGGGAACCAATGAGAGACTCGCTGGAGGTGTTTGGTCGGGCACATGTCACTCTCATTTCCCATCACGAAGAAGAATTCACCAGCGGTTCAGCCTGCCACCCCGGATCGACAATAGGGCGTGAAGCCATCCAGCCGTGTTGCGTCCCACTCACAAAAAAGCGACTTGGGAAATGGAGCTCAGGGGCACTGCACTTCCCAAACCTGCAGAGTTCTAAACGATAACTATCGCCCCAAAATATATTGAGGTCAGGCTACGAAGAGGCGCTGAACGCAAGGCAGAACTGCAGGAAACGGATGTCAACGGGTACATCGGAATGGCCCCGATAGCACATGAAAAGCGCCAGAACGTGGACAATGATGCGGTTGGCCAAAAAGGGCGTATGCGTTTTTTCCTGAATATATTCAGGAAAAAACGCATACGCCCTTTTTGGCCAACCAAGCAACCTGGGAGAGCAAATCAGCACTACAAAGAAATCTCTCGCCCCCCCCCCCCCGGGGCAAAAGGGCCAGGCGAAAAAAGTCTAAAAACCAGAAAGGCAGGACAGCCCAGGGAGCCTTGTTAAGCTGATGGGCGGGATGTCAATGGCCAACAGCCAATCTTCACAAGTGTATCCTCTTTCCCAAACCATGTAAAACACAGAACCACAGAGCATAGGGCACTTCCACACATGGGCGTTGACCTTGGGAAAATGAAAAAATCAACCAGACACAGGGACCCCAAAGTTGAGGGCTGCTGTCTTGACAAGAACCTCCACTCCGGTACACGTTTCATATCCCAGGAAAGAGCCAAGTGGACAAAGACGAGTGGACAAGTGGACAAGTGCAGAAGTGGTGCTACGTAGGTCCAATGGAGTGTCACTCAGCCATGAAATCCACGTCATGAGGCTGGTAGCAGCATCCTGAGTGGATTTAGGTACGATCATCCTCAGTGAAATAAGTCCCACAAAAAGAAACTTATGATATCACTTATCGAGGGAATGTAAAAATCGCTCCCCATGCACTGAATCCCCAAACAGAACAGAGTCACGCTTTTAGAAAACACACTTATGCCTGCTTCAGGGGAAAGGTGAGGTGGGGTGACGCATAAAACTCGAGTTTGATATGAGCACAGATACCCTTCCGAAAACCGAATATGGAATGGACACGACCTACTCCTTGCTCAATCAACTGGACTCACCAGACCCTGTTCATCGCACAAGTATCTATCCGACTAGTAAGCATCTTAAAAGCTAAGTCTTGATATCTCTGTGTAAGTGCATCAAGTGTGTGTAAAGCGGCCTAAAACCAGCAGGGAAAATCAGCTCAGACCCATTCTGAGGATACATTTCCAACATAAAGAAGAAACAAGCAGGGCAAAACAGAGAGAAATTCTTCCAAAATGCGTTCAGGGACTGGCATGCAACCAGGATTGACCACATCTACAGCCCCAGCGGCAGAAGACATAAGGCTGGACACTCTTGGGGCTGAGACGATTGGTGAGGTTGGGAAAGCAAATGCAGACCCTTGAAAGGAATCCTGCGTGCTCCCCATTCCATGGGTCCCAACTCTCCAGGTTCAACGCAATCTTCCGACAGCGAAAGCACTCATTGGAAACCCAGCGGATGCTACACCGTGGGATCGGGAAAGCTTTCTGAAACTCACCTCAGTTTTCATCTCCTGGTGCTCGTGTTCTCCATTCAGGCCCCCTTACTAACAATCTCCCCACTTGGAGACTCGGCGCCTTTCCATGCCTCTTTCGTACCGTCTGCAATTTGTCCGCAGGATGAACTGCAAGAGGGGGAACCAATGAGAGACTCGCTGGAGGTGTTTGGTCGGGCACATGTCACTCTCATTTCCCATCACGAAGAAGAATTCACCAGCGGTTCAGCCTGCCACCCCGGATCGACAATAGGGCGTGAAGCCATCCACCCGTGTTGCGTCCCACTCACAAAAAAGCGACTTGGGAAATGGAGCTCAGGGGCACTGCACTTCCCAAACCTGCAGAGTTCTAAACGATAACTATCGCCCCAAAATATATTGAGGTCAGGCTACGAAGAGGCGCTGAACGCAAGGCAGAACTGCAGGACACGGATGTCAACGGGTACATCGGAATGGCCCCGATAGCACATGAAAAGCGCCAGAACGTGGACAATGATGCGGTTGGCCAAAAAGGGCGTATGCGTTTTTTCCTGAATATATTCAGGAAAAAACGCATACGCCCTTTTTGGCCAACCAAGCAACCTGGGAGAGCAAATCAGCACTACAAAGAAATCTCTCGCCCCCCACCCCGGGGCAAAAGGGCCAGGCGAAAAAAGTCTAAAAACCAGAAAGGCAGGACAGCCCACGGAGTCAAGGGAGCCTTGTTAAGCTGATGGGCGGGATGTCAATGGCCAACAGCCAATCTTCACAAGTGTATCCTCTTTCCCAAACCATGTAAAACACAGAACCACAGAGCATAGGGCACTTCCACACATGGGCGTTGACCTTGGGAAAATGAAAAAATCAACCAGACACAGGGACCCCAAAGTTGAGGGCTGCTGTCTTGACAAGAACCTCCACTCCGGTACACGTTTCATATCCCAGGAAAGAGCCAAGTGGACAAAGACGAGTGGACAAGTGTTCAAAGACAAGTGGACAAGTGGACAAGTGGTGCTACGTAGGTCCAATGGAGTGTCACTCAGCCATGAAATCCACGTCATGAGGCTGGTAGCAGCATCCTGAGTGGATTTAGGTACGATCATCCTCAGTGAAATAAGTCCCACAAAAAAAGAAACTTATGATATCACTTATCGAGGGAATGTAAAAATCGCTCCCCATGCACTGAATCCCCAAACAGAACAGAGTCACGCTTTTAGAAAACACACTTATGCCTGCTTCAGGGGAAAGGTGAGGTGGGGTGACGCATAAAACTCGAGTTTGAAATGAGCACAGATACCCTTCCGAAAACCGAATATGGAATGGACACGACCTACTCCTTGCTCAATCAACTGGACTCACCAGACCCTGTTCATCGCACAAGTATCTATCCGACTAGTAAGCATCTTAAAAGCTAAGTCTTGATATCTCTGTGTAAGTGCATCAAGTGTGTGTAAAGCGGCCTAAAACCAGCAGGGAAAATCAGCTCAGACCCATTCTGAGGATACATTTCCAACATAAAGAAGAAACAAGCAGGGCAAAACAGAGAGAAATTCTTCCAAAATGCGTTCAGGGACTGGCATGCAACCAGGATTGACCACATCTACAGCCCCAGCGGCAGAAGACATAAGGCTGGACACTCTTGGGGCTGAGACGATTGGTGAGGTTGGGAAAGCAAATGCAGACCCTTGAAAGGAATCCTGCGTGCTCCCCATTCCATGGCTCCCAACTCTCCAGGTTCAACGCAATCTTCCGACAGCGAAAGCACTCATTGGAAACCCAGCGGATGCTACACCGTGGGATCGGGAAAGCTTTCTGAAACTCACCTCAGTTTTCATCTCCTGGTGCTCGTGTTCTCCATTCAGGCCCCCTTACTAACAATCTCCCCACTTGGAGACTCGGCGCCTTTCCATGCCTCTTTCGTACCGTCTGCAATTTGTCCGCAGGATGAACTGCAAGAGGGGGAACCAATGAGAGACTCGCTGGAGGTGTTTGGTCGGGCACATGTCACTCTCATTTCCCATCACGAAGAAGAATTCACCAGCGGTTCAGCCTGCCACCCCGGATCGACAATAGGGCGTGAAGCCATCCAGCCGTGTTGCGTCCCACTCACAAAAAAGCGACTTGGGAAATGGAGCTCAGGGGCACTGCACTTCCCAAACCTGCAGAGTTCTAAACGATAACTATCGCCCAAAAATATATTGAGGTCAGGCTACGAAGAGGCGCTGAACGCAAGGCAGAACTGCAGGAAACGGATGTCAACGGGTACATCGGAATGGCCCCGATAGCACATGAAAAGCGCCAGAACGTGGACAATGATGCGGTTGGCCAAAAAGGGCGTATGCGTTTTTTCCTGAATATATTCAGGAAAAAACGCATACGCCCTTTTTGGCCAACCAAGCAACCTGGGAGAGCAAATCAGCACTACAAAGAAATCTCTCGCCCCCCCCGGGGCAAAAGGGCCAGGCGAAAAAAGTCTAAAAACCAGAAAGGCAGGACAGGCCACGGAGTCAAGGGAGCCTTGTTAAGCTGATGGGCGGGATGTCAATGGCCAACAGCCAATCTTCACAAGTGTATCCTCTTTCCCAAACCATGTAAAACACAGAACCACAGAGCATAGGGCACTTCCACACATGGGCGTTGACCTTGGGAAAATGAAAAAATCAACCAGACACAGGGACCCAAAGTTGAGGGCTGCTGTCTTGACAAGAACCTCCACTCCGGTACACGTATCATATCACAGGAAAGAGCCAAGTGGACAAAGACGAGTGGACAAGTGGACAAAGACAAGTGGACAAGTGGACAAGTGGTGCTACGTAGGTCCAATGGAGTGTCACTCAGCCATGAAATCCACGTCATGAGGCTGGTAGCAGCATCCTGAGTGGATTTAGGTACGATCATCCTCAGTGAAATAAGTCCCACAAAAAAAGAAACTTATGATATCACTTATCGAGGGAATGTAAAAATCGCTCCCCATGCACTGAATCCCCAAACAGAACAGAGTCACGCTTTTAGAAAACACACTTATGCCTGCTTCAGGGGAAAGGTGAGGTGGGGTGACGCATAAAACTCGAGTTTGAAATGAGCACAGATACCCTTCCGAAAACCGAATATGGAATGGACACGACCTACTCCTTGCTCAATCAACTGGACTCACCAGACCCTGTTCATCGCACAAGTATCTATCCGACTAGTAAGCATCTTAAAAGCTAAGTCTTGATATCTCTGTGTAAGTGCATCAAGTGTGTGTAAAGCGGCCTAAAACCAGCAGGGAAAATCAGCTCAGACCCATTCTGAGGATACATTTCCAACATAAAGAAGAAACAAGCAGGGCAAAACAGAGAGAAATTCTTCCAAAATGCGTTCAGGGACTGGCATGCAACCAGGATTGACCACATCTACAGCCCCAGCGGCAGAAGACATAAGGCTGGACACTCTTGGGGCTGAGACGATTGGTGAGGTTGGGAAAGCAAATGCAGACCCTTGAAAGGAATCCTGCGTGCTCCCCATTCCATGGGTCCCAACTCTCCAGGTTCAACGCAATCTTCCGACAGCGAAAGCACTCATTGGAAACCCAGCGGTTGCTACACCGTGGGATCGGGAAAGCTTTCTGAAACTCACCTCAGTTTTCATCTCCTGGTGCTCGTGTTCTCCATTCAGGCCCCCTTACTAACAATCTCCCCACTTGGAGACTCGGCGCCTTTCCATGCCTCTTTCGTACCGTCTGCAATTTGTCCGCAGGATGAACTGCAAGAGGGGGAACCAATGAGAGACTCGCTGGAGGTGTTTGGTCGGGCACATGTCACTCTCATTTCCCATCACGAAGAAGAATTCACCAGCGGTTCAGCCTGCCACCCCGGATCGACAATAGGGCGTGAAGCCATCCAGCCGTGTTGCGTCCCACTCACAAAAAAGCGACTTGGGAAATGGAGCTCAGGGGCACTGCACTTCCCAAACCTGCAGAGTTCTAAACGATAACTATCGCCCCAAAATATATTGAGGTCAGGCTACGAAGAGGCGCTGAACGCAAGGCAGAACTGCAGGAAACGGATGTCAACGGGTACATCGGAATGGCCCCGATAGCACATGAAAAGCGCCAGAACGTGGACAATGATGCGGTTGGCCAAAAAGGGCGTATGCGTTTTTTCCTGAATATATTCAGGAAAAAACGCATACGCCCTTTTTGGCCAACCAAGCAACCTGGGAGAGCAAATCAGCACTACAAAGAAATCTCTCGCCCCCCCCCGGGGGCAAAAGGGCCAGGCGAAAATAGTCTAAAAACCAGAAAGGCAGGACAGCCCACGGAGTCAAGGGAGCCTTGTTAAGCTGATGGGCGGGATGTCAATGGCCAACAGCCAATCTTCACAAGTGTATCCTCTTTCCCAAACCATGTAAAACACAGAACCACAGAGCATAGGGCACTTCCACACATGGGCGTTGACCTTGGGAAAATGAAAAAATCAACCAGACACAGGGACCCCAAAGTTGAGGGCTGCTGTCTTGACAAGAACCTCCACTCCGGTACACGTTTCATATCCCAGGAAAGAGCCAAGTGGACAAAGACGAGTGGACAAGTGGACAAAGACAAGTGGACAAGTGGACAAGTGGTGCTACGTAGGTCCAATGGAGTGTCACTCAGCCATGAAATCCACGTCATGAGGCTGGTAGCAGCATCCTGAGTGGATTTAGGTACGATCATCCTCAGTGAAATAAGTCCCACAAAAAAAGAAACTTATGATATCACTTATCGAGGGAATGTAAAAATCGCTCCCCATGCACTGAATCCCCAAACAGAACAGAGTCACGCTTTTAGAAAACACACTTATGCCTGCTTCAGGGGAAAGGTGAGGTGGGGTGACGCATAAAACTCGAGTTTGAAATGAGCACAGATACCCTTCCGAAAACCGAATATGGAATGGACACGACCTACTCCTTGCTCAATCAACTGGACTCACCAGACCCTGTTCATCGCACAAGTATCTATCCGACTAGTAAGCATCTTAAAAGCTAAGTCTTGATATCTCTGTGTAAGTGCATCAAGTGTGTGTAAAGCGGCCTAAAACCAGCAGGGAAAATCAGCTCAGACCCATTCTGAGGATACATTTCCAACATAAAGAAGAAACAAGCAGGGCAAAACAGAGAGAAATTCTTCCAAAATGCGTTCAGGGACTGGCATGCAACCAGGATTGACCACATCTACAGCCCCAGCGGCAGAAGACATAAGGCTGGACACTCTTGGGGCTGAGACGATTGGTGAGGTTGGGAAAGCAAATGCAGACCCTTGAAAGGAATCCTGCGTGCTCCCCATTCCATGGGTCCCAACTCTCCAGGTTCAACGCAATCTTCCGACAGCGAAAGCACTCATTGGAAACCCAGCGGATGCTACACCGTGGGATCGGGAAAGCTTTCTGAAACTCACCTCAGTTTTCCACTCCTGGTGCTCGTGTTCTCCATTCAGGCCCCCTTACTAACAATCTCCCCACTTGGAGACTCGGCGCCTTTCCATGCCTCTTTCGTACCGTCTGCAATTTGTCCGCAGGATGAACTGCAAGAGGGGGAACCAATGAGAGACTCGCTGGAGGTGTTTGGTCGGGCACATGTCACTCTCATTTCCCATCACGAAGAAGAATTCACCAGCGGTTCAGCCTGCCACCCCGGATCGACAATAGGGCGTGAAGCCATCCAGCCGTGTTGCGTCCCACTCACAAAAAAAAGACTTGGGAAATGGAGCTCAGGGGCACTGCACTTCCCAAACCTGCAGAGTTCTAAACGATAACTATCGCCCCAAAATATATTGAGGTCAGGCTACGAAGAGGCGCTGAACGCAAGGCAGAACTGCAGGAAACGGATGTCAACGGGTACATCGGAATGGCCCCGATAGCACATGAAAAGCGCCAGAACGTGGACAATGATGCGGTTGGCCAAAAAGGGCGTATGCGTTTTTTCCTGAATATATTCAGGAAAAAACGCATACGCCCTTTTTGGCCAACCAAGCAACCTGGGAGAGCAAATCAGCACTACAAAGAAATCTCTCGCCCCCCCCCGGGGCAAAAGGGCCAGGCGAAAATAGTCTAAAAACCAGAAAGGCAGGACAGCCCACGGAGTCAAGGGAGCCTTGTTAAGCTGATGGGCGGGATGTCAATGGCCAACAGCCAATCTTCACAAGTGTATCCTCTTTCCCAAACCATGTAAAACACAGAACCACAGAGCATAGGGCACTTCCACACATGGGCGTTGACCTTGGGAAAATGAAAAAATCAACCAGACACAGGGACCCCAAAGTTGAGGGCTGCTGTCTTGACAAGAACCTCCACTCCGGTACACGTTTCATATCCCAGGAAAGAGCCAAGTGGACAAAGACGAGTGGACAAGTGGACAAAGACAAGTGGACAAGTGGACAAGTGGTGCTACGTAGGTCCAATGGAGTGTCACTCAGCCATGAAATCCACGTCATGAGGCTGGTAGCAGCATCCTGAGTGGATTTAGGTACGATCATCCTCAGTGAAATAAGTCCCACAAAAAAAGAAACTTATGATATCACTTATCGAGGGAATGTAAAAATCGCTCCCCATGCACTGAATCCCCAAACAGAACAGAGTCACGCTTTTAGAAAACACACTTATGCCTGCTTCAGGGGAAAGGTGAGGTGGGGTGACGCATAAAACTCGAGTTTGAAATGAGCACAGATACCCTTCCGAAAACCGAATATGGAATGGACACGACCTACTCCTTGCTCAATCAACTGGACTCACCAGACCCTGTTCATCGCACAAGTATCTATCCGACTAGTAAGCATCTTAAAAGCTAAGTCTTGATATCTCTGTGTAAGTGCATCAACTGTGTGTAAAGCGGCCTAAAACCAGCAGGGAAAATCAGCTCAGACCCATTCTGAGGATACATTTCCAACATAAAGAAGAAACAAGCAGGGCAAAACAGAGAGAAATTCTTCCAAAATGCGTTCAGGGACTGGCATGCAACCAGGATTGACCACATCTACAGCCCCAGCGGCAGAAGACATAAGGCTGGACACTCTTGGGGCTGAGACGATTGGTGAGGTTGGGAAAGTAAATGCAGACCCTTGAAAGGAATCCTGCGTGCTCCCCATTCCATGGGTCCCAACTCTCCAGGTTCAACGCAATCTTCCGACAGCGAAAGCACTCATTGGAAACCCAGCGGATGCTACACCGTGGGATCGGGAAAGCTTTCTGAAACTCACCTCAGTTTTCATCTCCTGGTGCTCGTGTTCTCCATTCAGGCCCCCTTACTAACAATCTCCCCACTTGGAGACTCGGCGCCTTTCCATGCCTCTTTCGTACCGTCTGCAATTTGTCCGCAGGATGAACTGCAAGAGGGGGAACCAATGAGAGACTCGCTGGAGGTGTTTGGTCGGGCACATGTCACTCTCATTTCCCATCACGAAGAAGAGTTCACCAGCGGTTCAGCCTGCCACCCCGGATCGACAATAGGGCGTGAAGCCATCCAGCCGTGTTGCGTCCCACTCACAAAAAAGCGACTTGGGAAATGGAGCTCAGGGGCACTGCACTTCCCAAACCTGCAGAGTTCTAAACGATAACTATCGCCCCAAAATATATTGAGGTCAGGCTACGAAGAGGCGCTGAACGCAAGGCAGAACTGCAGGAAACGGATGTCAACGGGTACATCGGAATGGCCCCGATAGCACATGAAAAGCGCCAGAACGTGGACAATGATGCGGTTGGCCAAAAAGGGCGTATGCGTTTTTTCCTGAATATATTCAGGAAAAAACGCATACGCCCTTTTTGGCCAACCAAGCAACCTGGGAGAGCAAATCAGCACTACAAAGAAATCTCTCGCCCCCCCCCGGGGCAAAAGGGCCAGGCGAAAATAGTCTAAAAACCAGAAAGGCAGGACAGCCCACGGAGTCAAGGGAGCCTTGTTAAGCTGATGGGCGGGATGTCAATGGCCAACAGCCAAACTTCACAAGTGTATCCTCTTTCCCAAACCATGTAAAACACAGAACCACAGAGCATAGGGCACTTCCACACATGGGCGTTGACCTTGGGAAAATGAAAAAATCAACCAGACACAGGGACCCCAAAGTTGAGGGCTGCTGTCTTGACAAGAACCTCCACTCCGGTACACGTTTCATATCCCAGGAAAGAGCCAAGTGGACAAAGACGAGTGGACAAGTGGACAAAGACAAGTGGACAAGTGGACAAGTGGTGGTACGTAGGTCCAATGGAGTGTCACTCAGCCATGAAATCCACGTCATGAGGCTGGTAGCAGCATCCTGAGTGGATTTAGGTACGATCATCCTCAGTGAAATAAGTCCCACAAAAAAAGAAACTTATGATATCACTTATCGAGGGAATGTAAAAATCGCTCCCCATGCACTGAATCCCCAAACAGAACAGAGTCACGCTTTTAGAAAACACACTTATGCCTGCTTCAGGGGAAAGGTGAGGTGGGGTGACGCATAAAACTCGAGTTTGAAATGAGCACAGATACCCTTCCAAAAACCGAATATGGAATGGACACGACCTACTCCTTGCTCAATCAACTGGACTCACCAGACCCTGTTCGTCGCACAAGTATCTATCCGACTAGTAAGCATCTTAAAAGCTAAGTCTTGATATCTCTGTGTAAGTGCATCAAGTGTGTGTAAAGCGGCCTAAAACCAGCAGGGAAAATCAGCTCAGACCCATTCTGAGGATACATTTCTAACATAAAGAAGAAACAAGCAGGGCAAAACAGAGAGAAATTCTTCCAAAATGCGTTCAGGGACTGGCATTCAACCAGGATTGACCACATCTACAGCCCCAGCGGCAGAAGACATAAGGCTGGACACTCTTGGGGCTGAGACGATTGGTGAGGTTGGGAAAGTAAATGCAGACCCTTGAAAGGAATCCTGCGTGCTCCCCATTCCATGGGTCCCAACTCTCCAGGTTCAACGCAATCTTCCGACAGCGAAAGCACTCATTGGAAACCCAGCGGATGCTACACCGTGGGATCGGGAAAGCTTTCTGAAACTCACCTCAGTTTTCCTCTCCTGGTGCTCGTGTTCTCCATTCAGGCCCCCTTACTAACAATCTCCCCACTTGGAGACTCGGCGCCTTTCCATGCCTCTTTCGTACCGTCTGCAATTTGTCCGCAGGATGAACTGCAAGAGGGGGAACCAATGAGAGACTCGCTGGAGGTGTTTGGTCGGGCACATGTCACTCTCATTTCCCATCACGAAGAAGAGTTCACCAGCGGTTCAGCCTGCCACCCCGGATCGACAATAGGGCGTGAAGCCATCCAGCCGTGTTGCGTCCCACTCACAAAAAAGCGACTTGGGAAATGGAGCTCAGGGGCCCTGCACTTCCCAAACCTGCAGAGTTCTAAACGATAACTATCGCCCCAAAATATATTGAGGTCAGGCTACGAAGAGGCGCTGAACGCAAGGCAGAACTGCAGGAAACGGATGTCAATGGGTACATCGGAATGGCCCCGATAGCACATGAAAAGAGCCAGAACGTGGACAATGATGCGGTTGGCCAAAAAGGGCGTATGCGTTTTTTCCTGAATATATTCAGGAAAAAACGCATACGCCCTTTTTGGCCAACCAAGCAACCTGGGAGAGCAAATCAGCACTACAAAGAAATCTCTCGCCCCCCCCCCCCGGGGCAAAAGGGCCAGGCGAAAAAAGTCTAAAAACCAGAAAGGCAGGACAGGCCACGGAGTCAAGGGAGCCTAGTTAAGCTGATGGGCGGGATGTCAATGGCCAACAGCCAATCTTCACAAGTGTATCCTCTTTCCCAAACCATGTAAAACACAGAACCACAGAGCATAGGGCACTTCCACACATGGGCGTTGACCTTGGGAAAATGAAAAAATCAACCAGACACAGGGACCCCAAAGTTGAGGGCTGCTGTCTTGACAAGAACCTCCACTCCGGTACACGTTTCATATCCCAGGAAAGAGCCAAGTGGACAAAGACGAGTGGACAAGTGGACAAAGACAAGTGGACAAGTGGACAAGTGGTGCTACGTAGGTCCAATGGAGTGTCACTCAGCCATGAAATCCACGTCATGAGGCTGGTAGCAGCATCCTGAGTGGATTTAGGTACGATCATCCTCAGTGAAATAAGTCCCACAAAAAAAGAAACTTATGATATCACTTATCGAGGGAATGTAAAAATCGCTCCCCATGCACTGAATCCCCAAACAGAACAGAGTCACGCTTTTAGAAAACACACTTATGCCTGCTTCAGGGGAAAGGTGAGGTGGGGTGACGCATAAAACTCGAGTTTGAAATGAGCACAGATACCCTTCCGAAAACCGAATATGGAATGGACACGACCTACTCCTTGCTCAATCAACTGGACTCACCAGACCCTGTTCATCGCACAAGTATCTATCCGACTAGTAAGCATCTTAAAAGCTAAGTCTTGATATCTCTGTGTAAGTGCATCAAGGGTGTGTAAAGCGGCCTAAAACCAGCAGGGAAAATCAGCTCAGACCCATTCTGAGGATACATTTCCAACACAAAGAAGAAACAAGCAGGGCAAAACAGAGAGAAATTCTTCCAAAATGCGTTCAGGGACTGGCATGCAACCAGGATTGACCACATCTACAGCCCCAGCGGCAGAAGACATAAGGCTGGACACTCTTGGGGCTGAGACGATTGGTGAGGTTGGGAAAGCAAATGCAGACCCTTGAAAGGAATCCTGCGTGCTCCCCATTCCATGGGTCCCAACTCTCCAGGTTCAACGCAATCTTCCGACAGCGAAAGCACTCATTGGAAACCCAGCGGATGCTACACCGTGGGATCGGGAAAGCTTTCTGAAACTCACCTCAGTTTTCATCTCCTGGTGCTCGTGTTCTCCATTCAGGCCCCCTTACTAACAATCTCCCCACTTGGAGACTCGGCGCCTTTCCATGCCTCTTTCGTACCGTCTGCAATTTGTCCGCAGGATGAACTGCAAGAGGGGGAACCAATGAGAGACTCGCTGGAGGTGTTTGGTCGGGCACATGTCACTCTCATTTCCCATCACGAAGAAGAATTCACCAGCGGTTCAGCCTGCCACCCCGGATCGACAGTAGGGCGTGAAGCCATCCAGCCGTGTTGCGTCCCACTCACAAAAAAGCGACTTGGGAAATGGAGCTCAGGGGCACTGCACTTCCCAAACCTGCAGAGTTCTAAACGATAACTATCGCCCCAAAATATATTGAGGTCAGGCTACGAAGAGGCGCTGAACGCAAGGCAGAACTGCAGGAAACGGATGTCAACGGGTACATCGGAATGGCCCCGATAGCACATGAAAAGCGCCAGAACGTGGACAATGATGCGGTTGGCCAAAAAGGGCGTATGCGTTTTTTCCTGAATATATTCAGGAAAAAACGCATACGCCCTTTTTGGCCAACCAAGCAACCTGGGAGAGCAAATCAGCACTACAAAGAAATCTCTCCCCCCCGCCCCCCCGGGGCAAAAGGGCCAGGCGAAAAAAGTCTAAAAACCAGAAAGGCAGGACAGCCCACGGAGTCAAGGGAGCCTTGTTAAGCTGATGGGCGGGATGTCAATGGCCAACAGCCAATCTTCACAAGTGTATCCTCTTTCCCAAACCATGTAAAACACAGAACCACAGAGCATAGGGCACTTCCACACATGGGCGTTGACCTTGGGAAAATGAAAAAATCAACCAGACACAGGGACCCCAAAGTTGAGGGCTGCTGTCTTGACAAGAACCTCCACTCCGGTACACGTTTCATATCCCAGGAAAGAGCCAAGTGGACAAGTGTTCAAAGACAAGTGGACAAGTGGTGCTACGTAGGTCCAATGGAGTGTCACTCAGCCATGAAATCCACGTCATGAGGCTGGTAGCAGCATCCTGAGTGGATTTAGGTACGATCATCCTCAGTGAAATAAGTCCCACAAAAAAAGAAACTTATGATATCACTTATCGAGGGAATGTAAAAATCGCTCCCCATGAACGGAATCCCCAAACAGAACAGAGTCACGCTTTTAGAAAACACACTTATGCCTGCTTCAGGGGAAAGGTGAGGTGCGGTGACGCATAAAACTCGAGTTTGAAATGAGCACAGATACCCTTCCGAAAACCGAATATGGAATGGACACGACCTACTCCTTGCTCAATCAACTGGACTCACCAGACCCTGTTCATCGCACAAGTATCTATCCGACTAGTAAGCATCTTAAAAGCTAAGTCTTGATATCTCTGTGTAAGTGCATCAAGTGTGTGTAAAGCGGCCTAAAACCAGCAGGGAAAATCAGCTCAGACCCATTCTGAGGATACATTTCCAACATAAAGAAGAAACAAGCAGGGCAAAACAGAGAGAAATTCTTCCAAAATGCGTTCAGGGACTGGCATGCAACCAGGATTGACCACATCTACAGCCCCAGCGGCAGAAGACATAAGGCTGGACACTCTTGGGGCTGAGACGATTGGTGAGGTTGGGAAAGCAAATGCAGACCCTTGAAAGGAATCCTGCGTGCTCCCCATTCCATGGGTCCCAACTCTCCAGGTTCAACGCAATCTTCTGACATCGAAAGCACTCATTGGAAACCCAGCGGATGCTACACCGTGGGATCGGGAAAGCTTTCTGAAACTCACCTCAGTTTTCATCTCCTGGTGCTCGTGTTCTCCATTCAGGCCCCCTTACTAACAATCTCCCCACTTGGAGACTCGGCGCCTTTCCATGCCTCTTTCGTACCGTCTGCAATTTGTCCGCAGGATGAACTGCAAGAGGGGGAACCAATGAGAGACTCGCTGGAGGTGTTTGGTCGGGCACATGTCACTCTCATTTCCCATCACGAAGAAGAATTCACCAGAGGTTCAGCCTGCCACCCCGGATCGACAATAGGGCGTGAAGCCATCCAGCCGTGTTGCGTCCCACTCACAAAGAAGCGACTTGGGAAATGGAGCTCAGGGGCACTGCACTTCCCAAACCTGCAGAGTTCTAAACGATAACTATCGCCCCAAAATATATTGAGGTCAGGCTACGAAGAGGCGCTGAACGCAAGGCAGAACTGCAGGAAACGGATGTCAACGGGTACATCGGAATGGCCCCGATAGCACATGAAAAGCGCCAGAACGTGGACAATGATGCGGTTGGCCAAAAAGGGCGTATGCGTTTTTTCCTGAATATATTCAGGAAAAAACGCATACGCCCTTTTTGGCCAACCAAGCAACCTGGGAGAGCAAATCAGCACTACAAAGAAATCTCTCACCCCCCCACCCCGGGGCAAAAGGGCCAGGCGAAAAAAGTCTAAAAACCAGAAAGGCAGGACAGCCCACGGAGTCAAGGGAGCCTTGTTAAGCTGATGGGCGGGATGTCAATGGCCAACAGCCAATCTTCACAAGTGTATCCTCTTTCCCAAACCATGTAAAACACAGAACCACAGAGCATAGGGCACTTCCACACATGGGCGTTGACCTTGGGAAAATGAAAAAATCAACCAGACACAGGGACCCCAAAGTTGAGGGCTGCTGTCTTGACAAGAACCTCCACTCCGGTACACGTTTCATATCCCAGGAAAGAGCCAAGTGGACAAGTGGACAAAGACAAGTGGACAAGTGGACAAGTGGTGCTACGTAGGTCCAATGGAGTGTCACTCAGCCATGAAATCCACGTCATGAGGCTGGTAGCAGCATCCTGAGTGGATTTAGGTACGATCATCCTCAGTGAAATAAGTCCCACAAAAAAAGAAACTTATGATATCACTTATCGAGGGAATGTAAAAATCGCTCCCCATGCACTGAATCCCCAAACAGAACAGAGTCACGCTTTTAGAAAACACACTTATGCCTGCTTCAGGGGAAAGGTGAGGTGGGGTGACGCATAAAACTCGAGTTTGAAATGAGCACAGATACCCTTCCGAAAACCGAATATGGAATGGACACGACCTACTCCTTGCTCAATCAACTGGACTCACCAGACCCTGTTCATCGCACAAGTATCTATCCGACTAGTAAGCATCTTAAAAGCTAAGTCTTGATATCTCTGTGTAAGTGCATCAAGTGTGTGTAAAGCGGCCTAAAACCAGCAGGGAAAATCAGCTCAGACCCATTCTGAGGATACATTTCCAACATAAAGAAGAAACAAGCAGGGCAAAACAGAGAGAAATTCTTCCAAAATGCGTTCAGGGACTGGCATGCAACCAGGATTGACCACATCTACAGCCCCAGCGGCAGAAGACATAAGGCTGGACACTCTTGGGGCTGAGACGATTGGTGAGGTTGGGAAAGCAAATGCAGACCCTTGAAAGGAATCCTGCGTGCTCCCCATTCCATGGGTCCCAACTCTCCAGGTTCAACGCAATCTTCCGACAGCGAAAGCACTCATTGGAAACCCAGCGGTTGCTACACCGTGGGATCGGGAAAGCTTTCTGAAACTCACCTCAGTTTTCATCTCCTGGTGCTCGTGTTCTCCATTCAGGCCCCCTTACTAACAATCTCCCCACTTGGAGACTCGGCGCCTTTCCATGCCTCTTTCGTACCGTCTGCAATTTGTCCGCAGGATGAACTGCAAGAGGGGGAACCAATGAGAGACTCGCTGGAGGTGTTTGGTCGGGCACATGTCACTCTCATTTCCCATCACGAAGAAGAATTCACCAGCGGTTCAGCCTGCCACCCCGGATCGACAATAGGGCGTGAAGCCATCCAGCCGTGTTGCGTCCCACTCACAAAAAAGCGACTTGGGAAATGGAGCTCAGGGGCACTGCACTTCCCAAACCTGCAGAGTTCTAAACGATAACTATCGCCCCAAAATATATTGAGGTCAGGCTACGAAGAGGCGCTGAACGCAAGGCAGAACTGCAGGAAACGGATGTCAACGGGTACATCGGAATGGCCCCGATAGCACATGAAAAGCGCCAGAACGTGGACAATGATGCGGTTGGCCAAAAAGGGCGTATGCGTTTTTTCCTGAATATATTCAGGAAAAAACGCATACGCCCTTTTTGGCCAACCAAGCAACCTGGGAGAGCAAATCAGCACTACAAAGAAATCTCTCGCCCCCCCCCCCCGGGGCAAAAGGGCCAGGCGAAAAAAGTCTAAAAACCAGAAAGGCAGGACAGGCCACGGAGTCAAGGGAGCCTTGTTAAGCTGATGGGCGGGATGTCAATGGCCAACAGCCAATCTTCACAAGTGTATCCTCTTTCCCAAACCATGTAAAACACAGAACCACAGAGCATAGGGCACTTCCACACATGGGCGTTGACCTTGGGAAAATGAAAAAATCAACCAGACACAGGGACCCCAAAGTTGAGGGCTGCTGTCTTGACAAGAACCTCCACTCCGGTACACGTTTCATATCCCAGGAAAGAGCCAAGTGGACAAAGACGAGTGGACAAGTGGACAAAGACAAGTGGACAAGTGGACAAGTGGTGCTACGTAGGTCCAATGGAGTGTCACTCAGCCATGAAATCCACGTCATGAGGCTGGTAGCAGCATCCTGAGTGGATTTAGGTACGATCATCCTCAGTGAAATAAGTCCCACAAAAAAAGAAACTTATGATATCACTTATCGAGGGAATGTAAAAATCGCTCCCCATGCACTGAATCCCCAAACAGAACAGAGTCACGCTTTTAGAAAACACACTTATGCCTGCTTCAGGGGAAAGATGAGGTGGGGTGACGCATAAAACTCGAGTTTGAAATGAGCACAGATACCCTTCCGAAAACCGAATATGGAATGGACACGACCTACTCCTTGCTCAATCAACTGGACTCACCAGACCCTGTTCATCGCACAAGTATCTATCCGACTAGTAAGCATCTTAAAAGCTAAGTCTTGATATCTCTGTGTAAGTGCATCAAGTGTGTGTAAAGCGGCCTAAAACCAGCAGGGAAAATCAGCTCAGACCCATTCTGAGGATACATTTCCAACATAAAGAAGAAACAAGCAGGGCAAAACAGAGAGAAATTCTTCCAAAATGCGTTCAGGGACTGGCATGCAACCAGGATTGACCACATCTACAGCCCCAGCGGCAGAAGACATAAGGCTGGACACTCTTGGGGCTGAGACGATTGGTGAGGTTGGGAAAGCAAATGCAGACCCTTGAAAGGAATCCTGCGTGCTCCCCATTCCATGGGTCCCAACTCTCCAGGTTCAACGCAATCTTCCGACAGCGAAAGCACTCATTGGAAACCCAGCGGATGCTACACCGTGGGATCGGGAAAGCTTTCTGAAACTCACCTCAGTTTTCATCTCCTGGTGCTCGTGTTCTCCATTCAGGCCCCCTTACTAACAATCTCCCCACTTGGAGACTCGGCGCCTTTCCATGCCTCTTTCGTACCGTCTGCAATTTGTCCGCAGGATGAACTGCAAGAGGGGGAACCAATGAGAGACTCGCTGGAGGTGTTTGGTCGGGCACATGTCACTCTCATTTCCCATCACGAAGAAGAATTCACCAGCGGTTCAGCCTGCCACCCCGGATCGACAATAGGGCGTGAAGCCATCCAGCCGTGTTGCGTCCCACTCACAAAAAAGCGACTTGGGAAATGGAGCTCAGGGGCACTGCACTTCCCAAACCTGCAGAGTTCTAAACGATAACTATCGCCCCAAAATATATTGAGGTCAGGCTACGAAGAGGCGCTGAACGCAAGGCAGAACTGCAGGAAACGGATGTCAACGGGTACATCGGAATGGCCCCGATAGCACATGAAAAGCGCCAGAACGTGGACAATGATGCGGTTGGCCAAAAAGGGCGTATGCGTTTTTTCCTGAATATATTCAGGAAAAAACGCATACGCCCTTTTTGGCCAACCAAGCAACCTGGGAGAGCAAATCAGCACTACAAAGAAATCTCTCGCCCCCCCCCCCCGGGGCAAAAGGGCCAGGCGACAAAAGTCTAAAAACCAGAAAGGCAGGACAGCCCACGGAGTCAAGGGAGCCTTGTTAAGCTGATGGGCGGGATGTCAATGGCCAACAGCCAATCTTCACAAGTGTATCCTCTTTCCCAAACCATGTAAAACACAGAACCACAGAGCATAGGGCACTTCCACACATGGGCGTTGACCTTGGGAAAATGAAAAAATCAACCAGACACAGGGACCCCAAAGTTGAGGGCTGCTGTCTTGACAAGAACCTCCACTCCGGTACACGTTTCATATCCCAGGAAAGAGCCAAGTGGACAAAGACGAGTGGACAAGTGGACAAAGACAAGTGGACAAGTGGACAAGTGGTGCTACGTAGGTCCAATGGAGTGTCACTCAGCCATGAAATCCACGTCATGAGGCTGGTAGCAGCATCCTGAGTGGATTTAGGTACGATCATCCTCAGTGAAATAAGTCCCACAAAAAAAGAAACTTATGATATCACTTATCGAGGGAATGTAAAAATCGCTCCCCATGAACGGAATCCCCAAACAGAACAGAGTCACGCTTTTAGAAAACACACTTATGCCTGCTTCAGGGGAAAGGTGAGGTGGGGTGACGCATAAAACTCGAGTTTGAAATGAGCACAGATACCCTTCCGAAAACCGAATATGGAATGGACACGACCTACTCCTTGCTCAATCAACTGGACTCACCAGACCCTGTTCATCGCACAAGTATCTATCCGACTAGTAAGCATCTTAAAAGCTAAGTCTTGATATCTCTGTGTAAGTGCATCAAGTGTGTGTAAAGCGGCCTAAAACCAGCAGGGAAAATCAGCTCAGACCCATTCTGAGGATACATTTCCAACATAAAGAAGAAACAAGCAGGGCAAAACAGAGAGAAATTCTTCCAAAATGCGTTCAGGGACTGGCATGCAACCAGGATTGACCACATCTACAGCCCCAGCGGCAGAAGACATAAGGCTGGACACTCTTGGGGCTGAGACGATTGGTGAGGTTGGGAAAGCAAATGCAGACCCTTGAAAGGAATCCTGCGTGCTCCCCATTCCATGGGTCCCAACTCTCCAGGTTCAACGCAATCTTCCGACAGCGAAAGCACTCATTGGAAACCCAGCGGTTGCTACACCGTGGGATCGGGAAAGCTTTCTGAAACTCACCTCAGTTTTCATCTCCTGGTGCTCGTGTTCTCCATTCAGGCCCCCTTACTAACAATCTCCCCACTTGGAGACTCGGCGCCTTTCCATGCCTCTTTCGTACCGTCTGCAATTTGTCCGCAGGATGAACTGCAAGAGGGGGAACCAATGAGAGACTCGCTGGAGGTGTTTGGTCGGGCACATGTCACTCTCATTTGCCATCACGAAGAAGAATTCACCAGCGGTTCAGCCTGCCACCCCGGATCGACAATAGGGCGTGAAGCCATCCAGCCGTGTTGCCTCCCACTCACAAAAAAGCGACTTGGGAAATGGAGCTCAGGGGCACTGCACTTCCCAAACCTGCAGAGTTCTAAACGATAACTATCGCCCCAAAATATATTGAGGTCAGGCTACGAAGAGGCGCTGAACGCAAGGCAGAACTGCAGGAAACGGATGTCAACGGGTACATCGGAATGGCCCCGATAGCACATGAAAAGCGCCAGAACGTGGACAATGATGCGGTTGGCCAAAAAGGGCGTATGCGTTTTTTCCTGAATATATTCAGGAAAAAACGCATACGCCCTTTTTGGCCAACCAAGCAACCTGGGAGAGCAAATCAGCACTACAAAGAAATCTCTCGCCCCCCCCCCCCCGGGGCAAAAGGGCCAGGCGACAAAAGTCTAAAAACCAGAAAGGCAGGACAGCCCACGGAGTCAAGGGAGCCTTGTTAAGCTGATGGGCGGGATGTCAATGGCCAACAGCCAATCTTCACAAGTGTATCCTCTTTCCCAAACCATGTAAAACACAGAACCACAGAGCATAGGGCACTTCCACACATGGGCGTTGACCTTGGGAAAATGAAAAAATCAACCAGACACAGGGACCCCAAAGTTGAGGGCTGCTGTCTTGACAAGAACCTCCACTCCGGTACACGTTTCATATCCCAGGAAAGAGCCAAGTGGACAAAGACGAGTGGACAAGTGGACAAGTGCAGAAGTGGTGCTACGTAGGTCCAATGGAGTGTCACTCAGCCATGAAATCCACGTCATGAGGCTGGTAGCAGCATCCTGAGTGGATTTAGGTACGATCATCCTCAGTGAAATAAGTCCCACAAAAAAAGAAACTTATGATATCACTTATCGAGGGAATGTAAAAATCGCTCCCCATGCACTGAATCCCCAAACAGAACAGAGTCACGCTTTTAGAAAACACACTTATGCCTGCTTCAGGGGAAAGGTGAGGTGGGGTGACGCATAAAACTCGAGTTTGAAATGAGCACAGATACCCTTCCGAAAACCGAATATGGAATGGACACGACCTACTCCTTGCTCAATCAACTGGACTCACCAGACCCTGTTCATCGCACAAGTATCTATCCGACTAGTAAGCATCTTAAAAGCTAAGTCTTGATATCTCTGTGTAAGTGCATCAAGTGTGTGTAAAGCGGCCTAAAACCAGCAGGGAAAATCAGCTCAGACCCATTCTGAGGATACATTTCCAACATAAAGAAGAAACAAGCAGGGCAAAACAGAGAGAAATTCTTCCAAAATGCGTTCAGGGACTGGCATGCAACCAGGATTGACCACATCTACAGCCCCAGCGGCAGAAGACATAAGGCTGGACACTCTTGGGGCTGAGACGATTGGTGAGGTTGGGAAAGCAAATGCAGACCCTTGAAAGGAATCCTGCGTGCTCCCCATTCCATGGGTCCCAACTCTCCAGGTTCAACGCAATCTTCCGACAGCGAAAGCACTCATTGGAAACCCAGCGGTTGCTACACCGTGGGATCGGGAAAGCTTTCTGAAACTCACCTCAGTTTTCATCTCCTGGTGCTCGTGTTCTCCATTCAGGCCCCCTTACTAACAATCTCCCCACTTGGAGACTCGGCGCCTTTCCATGCCTCTTTCGTACCGTCTGCAATTTGTCCGCAGGATGAACTGCAAGAGGGGGAACCAATGAGAGACTCGCTGGAGGTGTTTGGTCGGGCACATGTCACTCTCATTTGCCATCACGAAGAAGAATTCACCACAGGTTCAGCCTGCCACCCCGGATCGACAATAGGGCGTGAAGCCATCCAGCCGTGTTGCGTCCCACTCACAAAAAAGCGACTTGGGAAATGGAGCTCAGGGGCACTGCACTTCCCAAACCTGCAGAGTTCTAAACGATAACTATCGCCCCAAAATATATTGAGGTCAGGCTACGAAGAGGCGCTGAACGCAAGGCAGAACTGCAGGAAACGGATGTCAACGGGTACATCGGAATGGCCCCGATAGCACATGAAAAGCGCCAGAATGTGGACAATGATGCGGTTGGCCAAAAAGGGCGTATGCGTTTTTTCCTGAATATATTCAGGAAAAAACGCATACGCCCTTTTTGGCCAACCAAGCAACCTGGGAGAGCAAATCAGCACTACAAAGAAATCTCTCGCCCCCCCCCCCCGGGGCAAAAGGGCCAGGCGACAAAAGTCTAAAAACCAGAAAGGCAGGACAGCCCACGGAGTCAAGGGAGCCTTGTTAAGCTGATGGGCGGGATGTCAATGGCCAACAGCCAATCTTCACAAGTGTATCCTCTTTCCCAAACCATGTAAAACACAGAACCACAGAGCATAGGGCACTTCCACACATGGGCGTTGACCTTGGGAAAATGAAAAAATCAACCAGACACAGGGACCCCAAAGTTGAGGGCTGCTGTCTTGACAAGAACCTCCACTCCGGTACACGTTTCATATCCCAGGAAAGAGCCAAGTGGACAAAGACGAGTGGACAAGTGGACAAAGACAAGTGGACAAGTGGACAAGTTGTGCTACGTAGGTCCAATGGAGTGTCACTCAGCCATGAAATCCACGTCATGAGGCTGGTAGCAGCATCCTGAGTGGATTTAGGTACGATCATCCTCAGTGAAATAAGTCCCACAAAAAAAGAAACTTATGATATCACTTATCGAGGGAATGTAAAAATCGCTCCCCATGCACTGAATCCCCAAACAGAACAGAGTCACGCTTTTAGAAAACACACTTATGCCTGCTTCAGGGGAAAGGTGAGGTGGGGTGACGCATAAAACTCGAGTTTGAAATGAGCACAGATACCCTTCCGAAAACCGAATATGGAATGGACACGACCTACTCTTTGCTCAATCAACTGGACTCACCAGACCCTGTTCATCGCACAAGTATCTATCCGACTAGTAAGCATCTTAAAAGCTAAGTCTTGATATCTCTGTGTAAGTGCATCAAGTGTGTGTAAAGCGGCCTAAAACCAGCAGGGAAAATCAGCTCAGACCCATTCTGAGGATACATTTCCAACATAAAGAAGAAACAAGCAGGGCAAAACAGAGAGAAATTCTTCCAAAATGCGTTCAGGGACTGGCATGCAACCAGGATTGACCACATCTACAGCCCCAGCGGCAGAAGACATAAGGCTGGACACTCTTGGGGCTGAGACGATTGGTGAGGTTGGGAAAGCAAATGCAGACCCTTGAAAGGAATCCTGCGTGCTCCCCATTCCATGGCTCCCAACTCTCCAGGTTCAACGCAATCTTCCGACAGCGAAAGCACTCATTGGAAACCCAGCGGTTGCTACACCGTGGGATCGGGAAAGCTTTCTGAAACTCACCTCAGTTTTCATCTCCTGGTGCTCGTGTTCTCCATTCAGGCCCCCTTACTAACAATCTCCCCACTTGGAGACTCGGCGCCTTTCCATGCCTCTTTCGTACCGTCTGCAATTTGTCCGCAGGATGAACTGCAAGAGGGGGAACCAATGAGAGACTCGCTGGAGGTGTTTGGTCGGGCACATGTCACTCTCATTTCCCATCACGAAGAAGAATTCACCAGCGGTTCAGCCTGCCACCCCGGATCGACAATAGGGCGTGAAGCCATCCAGCCGTGTTGCGTCCCACTCACAAAAAAGCGACTTGGGAAATGGAGATCAGGGGCACTGCACTTCCCAAACCTGCAGAGTTCTAAACGATAACTTTCGCCCCAAAATATATTGAGCGCAGGCTACGAAGAGGCGCTGAACGCAAGGCAGAACTGCAGGAAACGGATGTCAACGGGTACATCGGAATGGCCCCGATAGCACATGAAAAGCGCCAGAACGTGGACAATGATGCGGTTGGCCAAAAAGGGCGTATGCGTTTTTTCCTGAATATATTCAGGAAAAAACGCATACGCCCTTTTTGGCCAACCAAGCAACCTGGGAGAGCAAATCAGCACTACAAAGAAATCTCTCGCCCCCCCCCCCCGGGGCAAAAGGGCCAGGCGAAAAAAGTCTAAAAACCAGAAAGGCAGGACAGCCCACGGAGTCAAGGGAGCCTTGTTAAGCTGATGGGCGGGATGTCAATGGCCAACAGCCAATCTTCACAAGTGTATCCTCTTTCCCAAACCATGTAAAACACAGAACCACAGAGCATAGGGCACTTCCACACATGGGCGTTGACCTTGGGAAAATGAAAAAATCAACCAGACACAGGGACCCCAAAGTTGAGGGCTGCTGTCTTGACAAGAACCTCCACTCCGGTACACGTTTCATATCCCAGGAAAGAGCCAAGTGGACAAAGACGAGTGGACACGTGGACAAAGACAAGTGGACAAGTGGACAAGTGGTGCTACGTAGGTCCAATGGAGTGTCACTCAGCCATGAAATCCACGTCATGAGGCTGGTAGCAGCATCCTGAGTGGATTTAGGTACGATCATCCTCAGTGAAATAAGTCCCACAAAAAAAGAAACTTATGATATCACTTATCGAGGGAATGTAAAAATCGCTCCCCATGCACTGAATCCCCAAACAGAACAGAGTCACGCTTTTAGAAAACACACTTATGCCTGCTTCAGGGGAAAGGTGAGGTGGGGTGACACATAAAACTCGAGTTTGAAATGAGCACAGATACCCTTCCGAAAACCGAATATGGAATGGACACGACCTACTCCTTGCTCAATCAACTGGACTCACCAGACCCTGTTCATCGCACAAGTATCTATCCGACTAGTAAGCATCTTAAAAGCTAAGTCTTGATATCTCTGTGTAAGTGCATCAAGTGTGTGTAAAGCGGCCTAAAACCAGCAGGGAAAATCAGCTCAGACCCATTCTGAGGATACATTTCCAACATAAAGAAGAAACAAGCAGGGCAAAACAGAGAGAACTTCTTCCAAAATGCGTTCAGGGACTGGCATGCAACCAGGATTGACCACATCTACAGCCCCAGCGGCAGAAGACATAAGGCTGGACACTCTTGGGGCTGAGACGATTGGTGAGGTTGGGAAAGCAAATGCAGACCCTTGAAAGGAATCCTGCGTGCTCCCCATTCCATGGGTCCCAACTCTCCAGGTTCAACGCAATCTTCCGACAGCGAAAGCACTCATTGGAAACCCAGCGGATGCTACACAGTGGGATCGGGAAAGCTTTCTGAAACTCACCTCAGTTTTCATCTCCTGGTGCTCGTGTTCTCCATTCAGGCCCCCTTACTAACAATCTCCCCACTTGGAGACTCGGCGCCTTTCCATGCCTCTTTCGTACCGTCTGCAATTTGTCCGCAGGATGAACTGCAAGAGGGGGAACCAATGAGAGACTCGCTGGAGGTGTTTGGTCGGGCACATGTCACTCTCATTTCCCATCACGAAGAAGAATTCACCAGCGGTTCAGCCTGCCACCCCGGATCGACAATAGGGCGTGAAGCCATCCAGCCGTGTTGCGTCCCACTCACAAAAAAGCGACTTGGGAAATGGAGCTCAGGGGCACTGCACTTCCCAAACCTGCAGAGTTCTAAACGATAACTATCGCCCCAAAATATATTGAGGTCAGGCTACGAAGAGGCGCTGAACGCAAGGCAGAACTGCAGGAAACGGATGTCAACGGGTACATCGGAATGGCCCCGATAGCACATGAAAAGCGCCAGAACGTGGACAATGATGCGGTTGGCCAAAAAGGGCGTATGCGTTTTTTCCTGAATATATTCAGGAAAAAACGCATACGCCCTTTTTGGCCAACCAAGCAACCTGGGAGAGCAAATCAGCACTACAAAGAAATCTCTCGCCCCCCCCCCCCGGGGCAAAAGGGCCAGGCGAAAAAAGTCTAAAAACCAGAAAGGCAGGACAGCCCACGGAGTCAAGGGAGCCTTGTTAAGCTGATGGGCGGGATGTCAATGGCCAACAGCCAATCTTCACAAGTGTATCCTCTTTCCCAAACCATGTAAAACACAGAACCACAGAGCATAGGGCACTTCCACACATGGGCGTTGACCTTGGGAAAATGAAAAAATCAACCAGACACAGGGACCCCAAAGTTGAGGGCTGCTGTCTTGACAAGAACCTCCACTCCGGTACACGTTTCATATCCCAGGAAAGAGCCAAGTGGACAAAGACGAGTGGACAAGTGGACAAAGACAAGTGGACAAGTGGACAAGTGGTGCTACGTAGGTCCAATGGAGTGTCACTCAGCCATGAAATCCACGTCATGAGGCTGGTAGCAGCATCCTGAGTGGATTTAGGTACGATCATCCTCAGTGAAATAAGTCCCACAAAAAAAGAAACTTATGATATCACTTATCGAGGGAATGTAAAAATCGCTCCCCATGCACTGAATCCCCAAACAGAACAGAGTCACGCTTTTAGAAAACACACTTATGCCTGCTTCAGGGGAAAGGTGAGGTGGGGTGACGCATAAAACTCGAGTTTGAAATGAGCACAGATACCCTTCCGAAAACCGAATATGGAATGGACACGACCTACTCCTTGCTCAATCAACTGGACTCACCAGACCCTGTTCATCGCACAAGTATCTATCCGACTAGTAAGCATCTTAAAAGCTAAGTCTTGATATCTCTGTGTAAGTGCATCAAGTGTGTGTAAAGCGGCCTAAAACCAGCAGGGAAAATCAGCTCAGACCCATTCTGAGGATACATTTCCAACATAAAGAAGAAACAAGCAGGGCAAAACAGAGAGAAATTCTTCCAAAATGCGTTCAGGGACTGGCATGCAACCAGGATTGACCACATCTACAGCCCCAGCGGCAGAAGACATAAGGCTGGACACTCTTGGGGCTGAGACGATTGGTGAGGTTGGGAAAGCAAATGCAGACCCTTGAAAGGAATCCTGCGTGCTCCCCATTCCATGGGTCCCAACTCTCCAGGTTCAACGCAATCTTCCGACAGCGAAAGCACTCATTGGAAACCCAGCGGTTGCTACACCGTGGGATCGGGAAAGCTTTCTGAAACTCACCTCAGTTTTCATCTCCTGGTGCTCGTGTTCTCCATTCAGGCCCCCTTACTAACAATCTCCCCACTTGGAGACTCGGCGCCTTTCCATGCCTCTTTCGTACCGTCTGCAATTTGTCCGCAGGATGAACTGCAAGAGGGGGAACCAATGAGAGACTCGCTGGAGGTGTTTGGTCGGGCACATGTCACTCTCATTTCCCATCACGAAGAAGAATTCACCAGCGGTTCAGCCTGCCACCCCGGATCGACAATAGGGCGTGAAGCCATCCAGCCGTGTTGCGTCCCACTCACAAAAAAAGCGACTTGGGAAATGGAGCTCAGGGGCACTGCACTTCCCAAACCTGCAGAGTTCTAAACGATAACTTTCGCCCCAAAATATATTGAGCGCAGGTTACGAAGAGGCGCTGAACGCAAGGCAGAACTGCAGGAAACGGATGTCAACGGGTACATCGGAATGGCCCCGATAGCACATGAAAAGCGCCAGAACGTGGACAATGATGCGGTTGGCCAAAAAGGGCGTATGCGTTTTTTCCTGAATATATTCAGGAAAAAACGCATACGCCCTTTTTGGCCAACCAAGCAACCTGGGAGAGCAAATCAGCACTACAAAGAAATCTCTCGCCCCCCCCCCCCCCGGGGCAAAAGGGCCAGGCGAAAAAAGTCTAAAAACCAGAAAGGCAGGACAGCCCACGGAGTCAAGGGAGCCTTGTTAAGCTGATGGGCGGGATGTCAATGGCCAACAGCCAATCTTCACAAGTGTATCCTCTTTCCCAAACCATGTAAAACACAGAACCACAGAGCATAGGGCACTTCCACACATGGGCGTTGACCTTGGGAAAATGAAAAAATCAACCAGACACAGGGACCCCAAAGTTGAGGGCTGCTGTCTTGACAAGAACCTCCACTCCGATACACGTTTCATATCCCAGGAAAGAGCCAAGTGGACAAAGACGAGTGGACAAGTGGACAAAGACAAGTGGACAAGTGGACAAGTGGTGCTACGTAGGTCCAATGGAGTGTCACTCAGCCATGAAATCCACGTCATGAGGCTGGTAGCAGCATCCTGAGTGGATTTAGGTACGATCATCCTCAGTGAAATAAGTCCCACAAAAAAAGAAACTTATGATATCACTTATCGAGGGAATGTAAAAATCGCTCCCCATGCACTGAATCCCCAAACAGAACAGAGTCACGCTTTTAGAAAACACACTTATGCCTGCTTCAGGGGAAAGGTGAGGTGGGGTGACGCATAAAACTCGAGTTTGAAATGAGCACAGATACCCTTCCGAAAACCGAATATGGAATGGACACGACCTACTCCTTGCTCAATCAACTGGACTCACCAGACCCTGTTCATCGCACAAGTATCTATCCGACTAGTAAGCATCTTAAAAGCTAAGTCTTGATATCTCTGTGTAAGTGCATCAAGTGTGTGTAAAGCGGCCTAAAACCAGCAGGGAAAATCAGCTCAGACCCATTCTGAGGATACATTTCCAACATAAAGAAGAAACAAGCAGGGCAAAACAGAGAGAAATTCTTCCAAAATGCGTTCAGGGACTGGCATGCAACCAGGATTGACCACATCTACAGCCCCAGCGGCAGAAGACATAAGGCTGGACACTCTTGGGGCTGAGACGATTGGTGAGGTTGGGAAAGCAAATGCAGACCCTTGAAAGGAATCCTGCGTGCTCCCCATTCCATGGCTCCCAACTCTCCAGGTTCAACGCAATCTTCCGACAGCGAAAGCACTCATTGGAAACCCAGCGGATGCTACACCGTGGGATCGGGAAAGCTTTCTGAAACTCACCTCAGTTTTCATCTCCTGGTGCTCGTGTTCTCCATTCAGGCCCCCTTACTAACAATCTCCCCACTTGGAGACTCGGCGCCTTTCCATGCCTCTTTCGTACCGTCTGCAATTTGTCCGCAGGATGAACTGCAAGAGGGGGAACCAATGAGAGACTCGCTGGAGGTGTTTGGTCGGGCACATGTCACTCTCATTTCCCATCACGAAGAAGAATTCACCAGCGGTTCAGCCTGCCACCCCGGATCGACAATAGGGCGTGAAGCCATCCAGCCGTGTTGCGTCCCACTCACAAAAAAGCGACTTGGGAAATGGAGCTCAGGGGCACTGCACTTCCCAAACCTGCAGAGTTCTAAACGATAACTATCGCCCCAAAATATATTGAGGTCAGGCTACGAAGAGGCGCTGAACGCAAGGCAGAACTGCAGGAAACGGATGTCAACGGGTACATCGGAATGGCCCCGATAGCACATGAAAAGCGCCAGAACGTGGACAATGATGCGGTTGGCCAAAAAGGGCGTATGCGTTTTTTCCTGAATATATTCAGGAAAAAACGCATACGCCCTTTTTGGCCAACCAAGCAACCTGGGAGAGCAAATCAGCACTACAAAGAAATCTCTCGCCCCCCCCCCCCCGGGGCAAAAGGGCCAGGCGAAAAAAGTCTAAAAACCAGAAAGGCAGGACAGCCCACGGAGTCAAGGGAGCCTTGTTAAGCTGATGGGCGGGATGTCAATGGCCAACAGCCAATCTTCACAAGTGTATCCTCTTTCCCAAACCATGTAAAACACAGAACCACAGAGCATAGGGCACTTCCACACATGGGCGTTGACCTTGGGAAAATGAAAAAATCAACCAGACACAGGGACCCCAAAGTTGAGGGCTGCTGTCTTGACAAGAACCTCCACTCCGGTACACGTTTCATATCCCAGGAAAGAGCCAAGTGGACAAAGACGAGTGGACAAGTGGACAAGTGCAGAAGTGGTGCTACGTAGGTCCAATGGAGTGTCACTCAGCCATGAAATCCACGTCATGAGGCTGGTAGCAGCATCCTGAGTGGATTTAGGTACGATCATCCTCAGTGAAATAAGTCCCACAAAAAAAGAAACTTATGATATCACTTATCGAGGGAATGTAAAAATCGCTCCCCATGCACTGAATCCCCAAACAGAACAGAGTCACGCTTTTAGAAAACACACTTATGCCTGCTTCAGGGGAAAGGTGAGGTGGGGTGACGCATAAAACTCGAGTTTGAAATGAGCACAGATACCCTTCCGAAAACCGAATATGGAATGGACACGACCTACTCCTTGCTCAATCAACTGGACTCACCAGACCCTGTTCATCGCACAAGTATCTATCCGACTAGTAAGCATCTTAAAAGCTAAGTCTTGATATCTCTGTGTAAGTGCATCAAGTGTGTGTAAAGCGGCCTAAAACCAGCAGGGAAAATCAGCTCAGACCCATTCTGAGGATACATTTCCAACATAAAGAAGAAACAAGCAGGGCAAAACAGAGAGAAATTCTTCCAAAATGCGTTCAGGGACTGGCATGCAACCAGGATTGACCACATCTACAGCCCCAGCGGCAGAAGACATAAGGCTGGACACTCTTGGGGCTGAGACGATTGGTGAGGTTGGGAAAGCAAATGCAGACCCTTGAAAGGAATCCTGCGTGCTCCCCATTCCATGGGTCCCAACTCTCCAGGTTCAACGCAATCTTCCGACAGCGAAAGCACTCATTGGAAACCCAGCGGATGCTACACCGTGGGATCGGGAAAGCTTTCTGAAACTCACCTCAGTTTTCATCTCCTGGTGCTCGTGTTCTCCATTCAGGCCCCCTTACTAACAATCTCCCCACTTGGAGACTCGGCGCCTTTCCATGCCTCTTTCGTACCGTCTGCAATTTGTCCGCAGGATGAACTGCAAGAGGGGGAACCAATGAGAGACTCGCTGGAGGTGTTTGGTCGGGCACATGTCACTCTCATTTCCCATCACGAAGAAGAATTCACCAGCGGTTCAGCCTGCCACCCCGGATCGACAATAGGGCGTGAAGCCATCCAGCCGTGTTGCGTCCCACTCACAAAAAAGCGACTTGGGAAATGGAGCTCAGGGGCACTGCACTTCCCAAACCTGCAGAGTTCTAAACGATAACTATCGCCCCAAAATATATTGAGGTCAGGCTACGAAGAGGCGCTGAACGCAAGGCAGAACTGCAGGAAACGGATGTCAACGGGTACATCGGAATGGCCCCGATAGCACATGAAAAGCGCCAGAACGTGGACAATGATGCGGTTGGCCAAAAAGGGCGTATGCGTTTTTTCCTGAATATATTCAGGAAAAAACGCATACGCCCTTTTTGGCCAACCAAGCAACCTGGGAGAGCAAATCAGCACTACAAAGAAATCTCTCGCCCCCCCCCCCCCGGGGCAAAAGGGCCAGGCGAAAAAAGTCTAAAAACCAGAAAGGCAGGACAGCCCACGGAGTCAAGGGAGCCTTGTTAAGCTGATGGGCGGGATGTCAATGGCCAACAGCCAATCTTCACAAGTGTATCCTCTTTCCCAAACCATGTAAAACACAGAACCACAGAGCATAGGGCACTTCCACACATGGGCGTTGACCTTGGGAAAATGAAAAAATCAACCAGACACAGGGACCCCAAAGTTGAGGGCTGCTGTCTTGACAAGAACCTCCACTCCGGTACACGTTTCATATCCCAGGAAAGAGCCAAGTGGACAAAGACGAGTGGACAAGTGGACAAAGACAAGTGGACAAGTGGACAAGTGGTGCTACGTAGGTCCAATGGAGTGTCACTCAGCCATGAAATCCACGTCATGAGGCTGGTAGCAGCATCCTGAGTGGATTTAGGTACGATCATCCTCAGTGAAATAAGTCCCACAAAAAAAGAAACTTATGATATCACTTATCGAGGGAATGTAAAAATCGCTCCCCATGCACTGAATCCCCAAACAGAACAGAGTCACGCTTTTAGAAAACACACTTATGCCTGCTTCAGGGGAAAGGTGAGGTGGGGTGACGCATAAAACTCGAGTTTGAAATGAGCACAGATACCCTTCCGAAAACCGAATATGGAATGGACACGACCTACTCCTTGCTCAATCAACTGGACTCACCAGACCCTGTTCATCGCACAAGTATCTATCCGACTAGTAAGCATCTTAAAAGCTAAGTCTTGATATCTCTGTGTAAGTGCATCAAGTGTGTGTAAAGCGGCCTAAAACCAGCAGGGAAAATCAGCTCAGACCCATTCTGAGGATACATTTCCAACATAAAGAAGAAACAAGCAGGGCAAAACAGAGAGAAATTCTTCCAAAATGCGTTCAGGGACTGGCATGCAACCAGGATTGACCACATCTACAGCCCCAGCGGCAGAAGACATAAGGCTGGACACTCTTGGGGCTGAGACGATTGGTGAGGTTGGGAAAGCAAATGCAGACCCTTGAAAGGAATCCTGCGTGCTCCCCATTCCATGGGTCCCAACTCTCCAGGTTCAACGCAATCTTCCGACAGCGAAAGCACTCATTGGAAACCCAGCGGATGCTACACCGTGGGATCGGGAAAGCTTTCTGAAACTCACCTCAGTTTTCATCTCCTGGTGCTCGTGTTCTCCATTCAGGCCCCCTTACTAACAATCTCCCCACTTGGAGACTCGGCGCCTTTCCATGCCTCTTTCGTACCGTCTGCAATTTGTCCGCAGGATGAACTGCAAGAGGGGGAACCAATGAGAGACTCGCTGGAGGTGTTTGGTCGGGCACATGTCACTCTCATTTCCCATCACGAAGAAGAATTCACCAGCGGTTCAGCCTGCCACCCCGGATCGACAATAGGGCGTGAAGCCATCCAGCCGTGTTGCGTCCCACTCACAAAAAAGCGACTTGGGAAATGGAGCTCAGGGGCACTGCACTTCCCAAACCTGCAGAGTTCTAAACGATAACTATCGCCCCAAAATATATTGAGGTCAGGCTACGAAGAGGCGCTGAACGCAAGGCAGAACTGCAGGAAACGGATGTCAACGGGTACATCGGAATGGCCCCGATAGCACATGAAAAGCGCCAGAACGTGGACAATGATGCGGTTGGCCAAAAAGGGCGTATGCGTTTTTTCCTGAATATATTCAGGAAAAAACGCATACGCCCTTTTTGGCCAACCAAGCAACCTGGGAGAGCAAATCAGCACTACAAAGAAATCTCTCGCCCCCCCCCCCCCCCCGGGGCAAAAGGGCCAGGCGAAAAAAGTCTAAAAACCAGAAAGGCAGGACAGCCCACGGAGTCAAGGGAGCCTTGTTAAGCTGATGGGCGGGATGTCAATGGCCAACAGCCAATCTTCACAAGTGTATCCTCTTTCCCAAACCATGTAAAACACAGAACCACAGAGCATAGGGCATTTCCACACATGGGCGTTGACCTTGGGAAAATGAAAAAATCAACCAGACACAGGGACCCCAAAGTTGAGGGCTGCTGTCTTGACAAGAACCTCCACTCCGGTACACGTTTCATATCCCAGGAAAGAGCCAAGTGGACAAAGACGAGTGGACAAGTGGACAAGTGCAGAAGTGGTGCTACGTAGGTCCAATGGAGTGTCACTCAGCCATGAAATCCACGTCATGAGGCTGGTAGCAGCATCCTGAGTGGATTTAGGTACGATCATCCTCAGTGAAATAAGTCCCACAAAAAAAGAAACTTATGATATCACTTATCGAGGGAATGTAAAAATCGCTCCCCATGCACTGAATCCCCAAACAGAACAGAGTCACGCTTTTAGAAAACACACTTATGCCTGCTTCAGGGGAAAGGTGAGGTGGGGTGACGCATAAAACTCGAGTTTGAAATGAGCACAGATACCCTTCCGAAAACCGAATATGGAATGGACACGACCTACTCCTTGCTCAATCAACTGGACTCACCAGACCCTGTTCATCGCACAAGTATCTATCCGACTAGTAAGCATCTTAAAAGCTAAGTCTTGATATCTCTGTGTAAGTGCATCAAGTGTGTGTAAAGCGGCCTAAAACCAGCAGGGAAAATCAGCTCAGACCCATTCTGAGGATACATTTCCAACATAAAGAAGAAACAAGCAGGGCAAAACAGAGAGAAATTCTTCCAAAATGCGTTCAGGGACTGGCATGCAACCAGGATTGACCACATCTACAGCCCCAGCGGCAGAAGACATAAGGCTGGACACTCTTGGGGCTGAGACGATTGGTGAGGTTGGGAAAGCAAATGCAGACCCTTGAAAGGAATCCTGCGTGCTCCCCATTCCATGGGTCCCAACTCTCCAGGTTCAACGCAATCTTCCGACAGCGAAAGCACTCATTGGAAACCCAGCGGTTGCTACACCGTGGGATCGGGAAAGCTTTCTGAAACTCACCTCAGTTTTCATCTCCTGGTGCTCGTGTTCTCCATTCAGGCCCCCTTACTAACAATCTCCCCACTTGGAGACTCGGCGCCTTTCCATGCCTCTTTCGTACCGTCTGCAATTTGTCCGCAGGATGAACTGCAAGAGGGGGAACCAATGAGAGACTCGCTGGAGGTGTTTGGTCGGGCACATGTCACTCTCATTTCCCATCACGAAGAAGAATTCACCAGCGGTTCAGCCTGCCACCCCGGATCGACAATAGGGCGTGAAGCCATCCAGCCGTGTTGCGTCCCACTCACAAAAAAGCGACTTGGGAAATGGAGCTCAGGGGCACTGCACTTGCCAAACCTGCAGAGTTCTAAACGATAACTATCGCCCCAAAATATATTGAGGTCAGGCTACGAAGAGGCGCTGAACGCAAGGCAGAACTGCAGGAAACGGATGTCAACGGGTACATCGGAATGGCCCCGATAGCACATGAAAAGCGCCAGAACGTGGACAATGATGCGGTTGGCCAAAAAGGGCGTATGCGTTTTTTCCTGAATATATTCAGGAAAAAACGCATACGCCCTTTTTGGCCAACCAAGCAACCTGGGAGAGCAAATCAGCACTACAAAGAAATCTCTCCCCCCCCCCCCCCCGGGGCAAAAGGGCCAGGCGAAAAAAGTCTAAAAACCAGAAAGGCAGGACAGCCCACGGAGTCAAGGGAGCCTTGTTAAGCTGATGGGCGGGATGTCAATGGCCAACAGCCAATCTTCACAAGTGTATCCTCTTTCCCAAACCATGTAAAACACAGAACCACAGAGCATAGGGCACTTCCACACATGGGCGTTGACCTTGGGAAAATGAAAAAATCAACCAGACACAGGGACCCCAAAGTTGAGGGCTGCTGTCTTGACAAGAACCTCCACTCCGGTACACGTTTCATATCCCAGGAAAGAGCCAAGTGGACAAAGACGAGTGGACAAGTGGACAAGTGCAGAAGTGGTGCTACGTAGGTCCAATGGAGTGTCACTCAGCCATGAAATCCACGTCATGAGGCTGGTAGCAGCATCCTGAGTGGATTTAGGTACGATCATCCTCAGTGAAATAAGTCCCACAAAAAAAGAAACTTATGATATCACTTATCGAGGGAATGTAAAAATCGCTCCCCATGCACTGAATCCCCAAACAGAACAGAGTCACGCTTTTAGAAAACACACTTATGCCTGCTTCAGGGGAAAGGTGAGGTGGGGTGACGCATAAAACTCGAGTTTGAAATGAGCACAGATACCCTTCCGAAAACCGAATATGGAATGGACACGACCTACTCCTTGCTCAATCAACTGGACTCACCAGACCCTGTTCATCGCACAAGTATCTATCCGACTAGTAAGCATCTTAAAAGCTAAGTCTTGATATCTCTGTGTAAGTGCATCAAGTGTGTGTAAAGCGGCCTAAAACCAGCAGGGAAAATCAGCTCAGACCCATTCTGAGGATACATTTCCAACATAAAGAAGAAACAAGCAGGGCAAAACAGAGAGAAATTCTTCCAAAATGCGTTCAGGGACTGGCATGCAACCAGGATTGACCACATCTACAGCCCCAGCGGCAGAAGACATAAGGCTGGACACTCTTGGGGCTGAGACGATTGGTGAGGTTGGGAAAGCAAATGCAGACCCTTGAAAGGAATCCTGCGTGCTCCCCATTCCATGGGTCCCAACTCTCCAGGTTCAACGCAATCTTCCGACAGCGAAAGCACTCATTGGAAACCCAGCGGTTGCTACACCGTGGGATCGGGAAAGCTTTCTGAAACTCACCTCAGTTTTCATCTCCTGGTGCTCGTGTTCTCCATTCAGGCCCCCTTACTAACAATCTCCCCACTTGGAGACTCGGCGCCTTTCCATGCCTCTTTCGTACCGTCTGCAATTTGTCCGCAGGATGAACTGCAAGAGGGGGAACCAATGAGAGACTCGCTGGAGGTGTTTGGTCGGGCACATGTCACTCTCATTTCCCATCACGAAGAAGAATTCACCAGCGGTTCAGCCTGCCACCCCGGATCGACAATAGGGCATGAAGCCATCCAGCCGTGTTGCGTCCCACTCACAAAAAAGCGACTTGGGAAATGGAGCTCAGGGGCCCTGCACTTCCCAAACCTGCAGAGTTCTAAACGATAACTTTCGCCCCAAAATATATTGAGCGCAGGCTACGAAGAGGCGCTGAACGCAAGGCAGAACTGCAGGAAACGGATGTCAACGGGTACATCGGAATGGCCCCGATAGCACATGAAAAGCGCCAGAACGTGGACAATGATGCGGTTGGCCAAAAAGGGCGTATGCGTTTTTTCCTGAATATATTCAGGAAAAAACGCATACGCCCTTTTTGGCCAACCAAGCAACCTGGGAGAGCAAATCAGCACTACAAAGAAATCTCTCGCCCCCCCCCGGGGCAAAAGGGCCAGGCGAAAAAAGTCTAAAAACCAGAAAGGCAGGACAGGCCACGGAGTCAAGGGAGCCTTGTTAAGCTGATGGGCGGGATGTCAATGGCCAACAGCCAATCTTCACAAGTGTATCCTCTTTCCCAAACCATGTAAAACACAGAACCACAGAGCATAGGGCACTTCCACACATGGGCGTTGACCTTGGGAAAATGAAAAAATCAACCAGACACAGGGACCCCAAAGTTGAGGGCTGCTGTCTTGACAAGAACCTCCACTCCGGTACACGTTTCATATCCCAGGAAAGAGCCAAGTGGACAAAGACGAGTGGACAAGTGGACAAAGACAAGTGGACAAGTGGACAAGTGGTGCTACGTAGGTCCAATGGAGTGTCACTCAGCCATGAAATCCACGTCATGAGGCTGGTAGCAGCATCCTGAGTGGATTTAGGTACGATCATCCTCAGTGAAATAAGTCCCACAAAAAAAGAAACTTATGATATCACTTATCGAGGGAATGTAAAAATCGCTCCCCATGCACTGAATCCCCAAACAGAACAGAGTCACGCTTTTAGAAAACACACTTATGCCTGCTTCAGGGGAAAGGTGAGGTGGGGTGACGCATAAAACTCGAGTTTGAAATGAGCACAGATACCCTTCCGAAAACCGAATATGGAATGGACACGACCTACTCCTTGCTCAATCAACTGGACTCACCAGACCCTGTTCATCGCACAAGTATCTATCCGACTAGTAAGCATCTTCAAAGCTAAGTCTTGATATCTCTGTGTAAGTGCATCAAGTGTGTGTAAAGCGGCCTAAAACCAGCAGGGAAAATCAGCTCAGACCCATTCTGAGGATACATTTCCAACACAAAGAAGAAACAAGCAGGGCAAAACAGAGAGAAATTCTTCCAAAATGCGTTCAGGGACTGGCATGCAACCAGGATTGACCACATCTACAGCCCCAGCGGCAGAAGACATAAGGCTGGACACTCTTGGGGCTGAGACGATTGGTGAGGTTGGGAAAGCAAATGCAGACCCTTGAAAGGAATCCTGCGTGCTCCCCATTCCATGGGTCCCAACTCTCCAGGTTCAACGCAATCTTCCGACAGCGAAAGCACTCATTGGAAACCCAGCGGATGCTACACCGTGGGATCGGGAAAGCTTTCTGAAACTCACCTCAGTTTTCATCTCCTGGTGCTCGTGTTCTCCATTCAGGCCCCCTTACTAACAATCTCCCCACTTGGAGACTCGGCGCCTTTCCATGCCTCTTTCGTACCGTCTGCAATTTGTCCGCAGGATGAACTGCAAGAGGGGGAACCAATGAGAGACTCGCTGGAGGTGTTTGGTCGGGCACATGTCACTCTCATTTCCCATCACGAAGAAGAATTCACCAGCGGTTCAGCCTGCCACCCCGGATCGACAATAGGGCGTGAAGCCATCCAGCCGTGTTGCGTCCCACTCACAAAAAAGCGACTTGGGAAATGGAGCTCAGGGGCACTGCACTTCCCAAACCTGCAGAGTTCTAAACGATAACTATCGCCCCAAAATATATTGAGGTCAGGCTACGAAGAGGCGCTGAACGCTAGGCAGAACTGCAGGAAACGGATGTCAACGGGTACATCGGAATGGCCCCGATAGCACATGAAAAGCGCCAGAACGTGGACAATGATGCGGTTGGCCAAAAAGGGCGTATGCGTTTTTTCCTGAATATATTCAGGAAAAAACGCATACGCCCTTTTTGGCCAACCAAGCAACCTGGGAGAGCAAATCAGCACTACAAAGAAATCTCTCGCCCCCCCCCCGGGGGCAAAAGGGCCAGGCGAAAAAAGTCTAAAAACCAGAAAGGCAGGACAGCCCACGGAATCAAGGGAGCCTTGTTAAGCTGATGGGCGGGATGTCAATGGCCAACAGCCAATCTTCACAAGTGTATCCTCTTTCCCAAACCATGTAAAACACAGAACCACAGAGCATAGGGCACTTCCACACATGGGCGTTGACCTTGGGAAAATGAAAAAATCAACCAGACACAGGGACCCCAAAGTTGAGGGCTGCTGTCTTGACAAGAACCTCCACTCCGGTACACGTTTCACATCCCAAGAAAGAGCCAAGTGGACAAAGACGAGTGGACAAGTGGACAAAGACAAGTGGACAAGTGGACAAGTGGTGCTACGTAGGTCCAATGGAGTGTCACTCAGCCATGAAATCCACGTCATGAGGCTGGTAGCAGCATCCTGAGTGGATTTAGGTACGATCATCCTCAGTGAAATAAGTCCCACAAAAAAAGAAACTTATGATATCACTTATCGAGGGAATGTAAAAATCGCTCCCCATGCACTGAATCCCCAAACAGAACAGAGTCACGCTTTTAGAAAACACACTTATGCCTGCTTCAGGGGAAAGGTGAGGTGGGGTGACGCATAAAACTCGAGTTTGAAATGAGCACAGATACCCTTCCGAAAACCGAATATGGAATGGACACGACCTACTCCTTGCTCAATCAACTGGACTCACCAGACCCTGTTCATCGCACAAGTATCTATCCGACTAGTAAGCATCTTAAAAGCTAAGTCTTGATATCTCTGTGTAAGTGCATCAAGTGTGTGTAAAGCGGCCTAAAACCAGCAGGGAAAATCAGCTCAGACCCATTCTGAGGATACATTTCCAACATAAAGAAGAAACAAGCAGGGCAAAACAGAGAAATTCTTCCAAAATGCGTTCAGGGACTGGCATGCAACCAGGATTGACCACATCTACAGCCCCAGCGGCAGAAGACATAAGGCTGGACACTCTTGGGGCTGAGACGATTGATGAGGTTGGGAAAGCAAATGCAGACCCTTGAAAGGAATCCTGCGTGCTCCCCATTCCATGGGTCCCAACTCTCCAGGTTCAACGCAAATTTCCGACAGCGAAAGCACTCATTGGAAACCCAGCGGATGCTACACCGTGGGATCAGGAAAGCTTTCTGAAACTCACCTCAGTTTTCCTCTCCTGGTGCTCGTGTTCTCCATTCAGGCCCCCTTACTAACAATCTCCCCACTTGGAGACTCGGCGCCTTTCCATGCCTCTTTCGTACCGTCTGCAATTTGTCCGCAGGATGAACTGCAAGAGGGGGAACCAATGAGAGACTCGCTGGAGGTGTTTGGTCGGGCACATGTCACTCTCATTTCCCATCACGAAGAAGAATTCACCAGCGGTTCAGCCTGCCACCCCGGATCGACAATAGGGCGTGAAGCCATCCAGCCGTGTTGCGTCCCACTCACAAAAAAGCGACTTGGGAAATGGAGCTCAGGGGCACTGCACTTGCCAAACCTGCAGAGTTCTAAACGATAACTATCGCCCCAAAATATATTGAGGTCAGGCTACGAAGAGGCGCTGAACGCAAGGCAGAACTGCAGGAAACGGATGTCAACGGGTACATCGGAATGGCCCCGATAGCACATGAAAAGCGCCAGAACGTGGACAATGATGCGGTTGGCCAAAAAGGGCGTATGCGTTTTTTCCTGAATATATTCAGGAAAAAACGCATACGCCCTTTTTGGCCAACCAAGCAACCTGGGAGAGCAAATCAGCACTACAAAGAAATCTCTCGCCCCCCCCCCCCCGGGGCAAAAGGGCCAGGCGAAAAAAGTCTAAAAACCAGAAAGGCAGGACAGCCCACGGAGTCAAGGGAGCCTTGTTAAGCTGATGGGCGGGATGTCAATGGCCAACAGCCAATCTTCACAAGTGTATCCTCTTTCCCAAACCATGTAAAACACAGAACCACAGAGCATAGGGCACTTCCACACATGGGCGTTGACCTTGGGAAAATGAAAAAATCAACCAGACACAGGGACCCCAAAGTTGAGGGCTGCTGTCTTGACAAGAACCTCCACTCCGGTACACGTTTCACATCCCAAGAAAGAGCCAAGTGGACAAAGACGAGTGGACAAGTGGACAAAGACAAGTGGACAAGTGGACAAGTGGTGCTACGTAGGTCCAATGGAGTGTCACTCAGCCATGAAATCCACGTCATGAGGCTGGTAGCAGCATCCTGAGTGGATTTAGGTACGATCATCCTCAGTGAAATAAGTCCCACAAAAAAAGAAACTTATGATATCACTTATCGAGGGAATGTAAAAATCGCTCCCCATGCACTGAATCCCCAAACAGAACAGAGTCACGCTTTTAGAAAACACACTTATGCCTGCTTCAGGGGAAAGGTGAGGTGGGGTGACGCATAAAACTCGAGTTTGAAATGAGCACAGATACCCTTCCGAAAACCGAATATGGAATGGACACGACCTACTCCTTGCTCAATCAACTGGACTCACCAGACCCTGTTCATCGCACAAGTATCTATCCGACTAGTAAGCATCTTAAAAGCTAAGTCTTGATATCTCTGTGTAAGTGCATCAAGTGTGTGTAAAGCGGCCTAAAACCAGCAGGGAAAATCAGCTCAGACCCATTCTGAGGATACATTTCCAACATAAAGAAGAAACAAGCAGGGCAAAACAGAGAAATTCTTCCAAAATGCGTTCAGGGACTGGCATGCAACCAGGATTGACCACATCTACAGCCCCAGCGGCAGAAGACATAAGGCTGGACACTCTTGGGGCTGAGACGATTGATGAGGTTGGGAAAGCAAATGCAGACCCTTGAAAGGAATCCTGCGTGCTCCCCATTCCATGGGTCCCAACTCTCCAGGTTCAACGCAATCTTCCGACAGCGAAAGCACTCATTGGAAACCCAGCGGATGCTACACCGTGGGATCAGGAAAGCTTTCTGAATCTCACCTCAGTTTTCATCTCCTGGTGCTCGTGTTCTCCATTCAGGCCCCCTTACTAACAATCTCCCCACTTGGAGACTCGGCGCCTTTCCATGCCTCTTTCGTACCGTCTGCAATTTGTCCGCAGGATGAACTGCAAGAGGGGGAACCAATGAGAGACTCGCTGGAGGTGTTTGGTCGGGCACATGTCACTCTCATTTCCCATCACGAAGAAGAATTCACCAGCGGTTCAGCCTGCCACCCCGGATCGACAATAGGGCGTGAAGCCATCCAGCCGTGTTGCGTCCCACTCACAAAAAAGCGACTTGGGAAATGGAGCTCAGGGGCACTGCACTTCCCAAACCTGCAGAGTTCTAAACGATAACTATCGCCCCAAAATATATTGAGGTCAGGCTACGAAGAGGCGCTGAACGCAAGGCAGAACTGCAGGAAACGGATGTCAACGGGTACATCGGAATGGCCCCGATAGCACATGAAAAGCGCCAGAACGTGGACAATGATGCGGTTGGCCAAAAAGGGCGTATGCGTTTTTTCCTGAATATATTCAGGAAAAAACGCATACGCCCTTTTTGGCCAACCAAGCAACCTGGGAGAGCAAATCAGCACTACAAAGAAATCTCTCGCCCCCCCCCCGGGGCAAAAGGGCCAGGCGAAAAAAGTCTAAAAACCAGAAAGGCAGGACAGCCCACGGAGTCAAGGGAGCCTTGTTAAGCTGATGGGCGGGATGTCAATGGCCAACAGCCAATCTTCACAAGTGTATCCTCTTTCCCAAACCATGTAAAACACAGAACCACAGAGCATAGGGCACTTCCACACATGGGCGTTGACCTTGGGAAAATGAAAAAATCAACCAGACACAGGGACCCCAAAGTTGAGGGCTGCTGTCTTGACAAGAACCTCCACTCCGGTACACGTTTCATATCCCAGGAAAGAGCCAAGTGGACAAAGACGAGTGGACAAGTGGACAAAGACAAGTGGACAAGTGGACAAGTGGTGCTACGTAGGTCCAATGGAGTGTCACTCAGCCATGAAATCCACGTCATGAGGCTGGTAGCAGCATCCTGAGTGGATTTAGGTACGATCATCCTCAGTGAAATAAGTCCCACAAAAAAAGAAACTTATGATATCACTTATCGAGGGAATGTAAAAATCGCTCCCCATGAACGGAATCCCCAAACAGAACAGAGTCACGCTTTTAGAAAACACACTTATGCCTGCTTCAGGGGAAAGGTGAGGTGGGGTGACGCATAAAACTCGAGTTTGAAATGATCACAGATACCCTTCTGAAAACCGAATATGGAATGGACACGACCTACTCCTTGTTCAATCAACTGGACTCACCAGACCCTGTTCATCGCACAAGTATCTATCCGACTAGTAAGCATCTTAAAAGCTAAGTCTTGATATCTCTGTGTAAGTGCATCAAGTGTGTGTAAAGCGGCCTAAAACCAGCAGGGAAAATCAGCTCAGACCCATTCTGAGGATACATTTCCAACATAAAGAAGAAACAAGCAGGGCAAAACAGAGAGAAATTCTTCCAAAATGCGTTCAGGGACTGGCATGCAACCAGGATTGACCACATCTACAGCCCCAGCGGCAGAAGACATAAGGCTGGACACTCTTGGGGCTGAGACGATTGGTGAGGTTGGGAAAGCAAATGCAGACCCTTGAAAGGAATCCTGCGTGCTCCCCATTCCATGGCTCCCAACTCTCCAGGTTCAACGCAATCTTCCGACAGCGAAAGCACTCATTGGAAACCCAGCGGATGCTACACCGTGGGATCGGGAAAGCTTTCTGAAACTCACCTCAGTTTTCATCTCCTGGTGCTCGTGTTCTCCATTCAGGCCCCCTTACTAACAATCTCCCCACTTGGAGACTCGGCGCCTTTCCATGCCTCTTTCGTACCGTCTGCAATTTGTCCGCAGGATGAACTGCAAGAGGGGGAACCAATGAGAGACTCGCTGGAGGTGTTTGGTCGGGCACATGTCACTCTCATTTCCCATCACGAAGAAGAATTCACCAGCGGTTCAGCCTGCCACCCCGGATCGACAATAGGGCGTGAAGCCATCCAGCCGTGTTGCGTCCCACTCACAAAAAAGCGACTTGGGAAATGGAGCTCAGGGGCACTGCACTTCCCAAACCTGCAGAGTTCTAAACGATAACTATCGCCCCAAAATATATTGAGGTCAGGCTACGAAGAGGCGCTGAACGCAAGGCAGAACTGCAGGAAACGGATGTCAACGGGTACATCGGAATGGCCCCGATAGCACATGAAAAGCGCCAGAACGTGGACAATGATGCGGTTGGCCAAAAAGGGCGTATGCGTTTTTTCCTGAATATATTCAGGAAAAAACGCATACGCCCTTTTTGGCCAACCAAGCAACCTGGGAGAGCAAATCAGCACTACAAAGAAATCTCTCGCCCCCCCCCCCGGGGCAAAAGGGCCAGGCGAAAAAAGTCTAAAAACCAGAAAGGCAGGACAGCCCACGGAGTCAAGGGAGCCTTGTTAAGCTGATGGGCGGGATGTCAATGGCCAACAGCCAATCTTCACAAGTGTATCCTCTTTCCCAAACCATGTAAAACACAGAACCACAGAGCATAGGGCACTTCCACACATGGGCGTTGACCTTGGGAAAATGAAAAAATCAACCAGACACAGGGACCCCAAAGTTGAGGGCTGCTGTCTTGACAAGAACCTCCACTCCGGTACACGTTTCATATCCCAGGAAAGAGCCAAGTGGACAAAGACGAGTGGACAAGTGGACAAAGACAAGTGGACAAGTGGACAAGTGGTGCTACGTAGGTCCAATGGAGTGTCACTCAGCCATGAAATCCACGTCATGAGGCTGGTAGCAGCATCCTGAGTGGATTTAGGTACGATCATCCTCAGTGAAATAAGTCCCACAAAAAAAGAAACTTATGATATCACTTATCGAGGGAATGTAAAAATCGCTCCCCATGCACTGAATCCCCAAACAGAACAGAGTCACGCTTTTAGAAAACACACATATGCCTGCTTCAGGGGAAAGGTGAGGTGGGGTGACGCATAAAACTCGAGTTTGAAATGAGCACAGATACCCTTCCGAAAACCGAATATGGAATGGACACGACCTACTCCTTGCTCAATCAACTGGACTCACCAGACCCTGTTCATCGCACAAGTATCTATCCGACTAGTAAGCATCTTAAAAGCTAAGTCTTGATATCTCTGTGTAAGTGCATCAAGTGTGTGTAAAGCGGCCTAAAACCAGCAGGGAAAATCAGCTCAGACCCATTCTGAGGATACATTTCCAACATAAAGAAGAAACAAGCAGGGCAAAACAGAGAGAAATTCTTCCAAAATGCGTTCAGGGACTGGCATGCAACCAGGATTGACCACATCTACAGCCCCAGCGGCAGAAGACATAAGGCTGGACACTCTTGGGGCTGAGACGATTGGTGAGGTTGGGAAAGCAAATGCAGACCCTTGAAAGGAATCCTGCGTGCTCCCCATTCCATGGGTCCCAACTCTCCAGGTTCAACGCAATCTTCCGACAGCGAAAGCACTCATTGGAAACCCAGCGGATGCTACACCGTGGGATCGGGAAAGCTTTCTGAAACTCACCTCAGTTTTCCTCTCCTGGTGCTCGTGTTCTCCATTCAGGCCCCCTTACTAACAATCTCCCCACTTGGAGACTCGGCGCCTTTCCATGCCTCTTTCGTACCGTCTGCAATTTGTCCGCAGGATGAACTGCAAGAGGGGGAACCAATGAGAGACTCGCTGGAGGTGTTTGGTCGGGCACATGTCACTCTCATTTCCCATCACGAAGAAGAATTCACCAGCGGTTCAGCCTGCCACCCCGGATCGACAATAGGGCGTGAAGCCATCCAGCCGTGTTGCGTCCCACTCACAAAAAAGCGACTTGGGAAATGGAGCTCAGGGGCACTGCACTTCCCAAACCTGCAGAGTTCTAAACGATAACTATCGCCCCAAAATATATTGAGGTCAGGCTACGAAGAGGCGCTGAACGCAAGGCAGAACTGCAGGAAACGGATGTCAACGGGTACATCGGAATGGCCCCGATAGCACATGAAAAGCGCCAGAACGTGGACAATGATGCGGTTGGCCAAAAAGGGCGTATGCGTTTTTTCCTGAATATATTCAGGAAAAAACGCATACGCCCTTTTTGGCCAACCAAGCAACCTGGGAGAGCAAATCAGCACTACAAAGAAATCTCTCGCCCCCCCCCCCCCGGGGCAAAAGGGCCAGGCGAAAAAAGTCTAAAAACCAGAAAGGCAGGACAGCCCACGGAGTCAAGGGAGCCTTGTTAAGCTGATGGGCGGGTTGTCAATGGCCAACAGCCAATCTTCACAAGTGTATCCTCTTTCCCAAACCATGTAAAACACAGAACCACAGAGCATAGGGCACTTCCACACATGGGCGTTGACCTTGGGAAAATGAAAAAATCAACCAGACACAGGGACCCCAAAGTTGAGGGCTGCTGTCTTGACAAGAACCTCCACTCCGGTACACGTTTCATATCCCAGGAAAGAGCCAAGTGGACAAAGACGAGTGGACAAGTGGACAAAGACAAGTGGACAAGTGGACAAGTGGTGCTACGTAGGTCCAATGGAGTGTCACTCAGCCATGAAATCCACGTCATGAGGCTGGTAGCAGCATCCTGAGTGGATTTAGGTACGATCATCCTCAGTGAAATAAGTCCCACAAAAAAAGAAACTTATGATATCACTTATCGAGGGAATGTAAAAATCGCTCCCCATGAACGGAATCCCCAAACAGAACAGAGTCACGCTTTTAGAAAACACACTTATGCCTGCTTCAGGGGAAAGGTGAGGTGCGGTGACGCATAAAACTCGAGTTTGAAATGAGCACAGATACCCTTCCGAAAACCAAATATGGAATGGACACGACCTACTCCTTGCTCAATCAACTGGACTCACCAGACCCTGTTCATCGCACAAGTATCTATCCGACTAGTAAGCATCTTAAAAGCTAAGTCTTGATATCTCTGTGTAAGTGCATCAAGTGTGTGTAAAGCGGCCTAAAACCAGCAGGGAAAATCAGCTCAGACCCATTCTGAGGATACATTTCCAACACAAAGAAGAAACAAGCAGGGCAAAACAGAGAGAAATTCTTCCAAAATGCGTTCAGGGACTGGCATGCAACCAGGATTGACCACATCTACAGCCCCAGCGGCAGAAGACATAAGGCTGGACACTCTTGGGGCTGAGACGATTGGTGAGGTTGGGAAAGCAAATGCAGACCCTTGAAAGGAATCCTGCGTGCTCCCCATTCCATGGGTCCCAACTCTCCAGGTTCAACGCAATCTTCCGACAGCGAAAGCACTCATTGGAAACCCAGCGGATGCTACACCGTGGGATCGGGAAAGCTTTCTGAAACTCACCTCAGTTTTCCTCTCCTGGTGCTCGTGTTCTCCATTCAGGCCCCCTTACTAACAATCTCCCCACTTGGAGACTCGGCGCCTTTCCATGCCTCTTTCGTACCGTCTGCAATTTGTCCGCAGGATGAACTGCAAGAGGGGGAACCAATGAGAGACTCGCTGGAGGTGTTTGGTCGGGCACATGTCACTCTCATTTCCCATCACGAAGAAGAATTCACCAGAGGTTCAGCCTGCCACCCCGGATCGACAATAGGGCGTGAAGCCATCCAGCCGTGTTGCGTCCCACTCACAAAAAAGCGACTTGGGAAATGGAGCTCAGGGGCACTGCACTTCCCAAACCTGCAGAGTTCTAAACGATAACTATCGCCCCAAAATATATTGAGGTCAGGCTACGAAGAGGCGCTGAACGCAAGGCAGAACTGCAGGAAACGGATGTCAACGGGTACATCGGAATGGCCCCGATAGCACATGAAAAGCGCCAGAACGTGGACAATGATGCGGTTGGCCAAAAAGGGCGTATGCGTTTTTTCCTGAATATATTCAGGAAAAAACGCATACGCCCTTTTTGGCCAACCAAGCAACCTGGGAGAGCAAATCAGCACTACAAAGAAATCTCTCGCCCCCCCCCCCGGGGCAAAAGGGCCAGGCGAAAAAAGTCTAAAAACCAGAAAGGCAGGACAGCCCACGGAGTCAAGGGAGCCTTGTTAAGCTGATGGGCGGGATGTCAATGGCCAACAGCCAATCTTCACAAGTGTATCCTCTTTCCCAAACCATGTAAAACACAGAACCACAGAGCATAGGGCACTTCCACACATGGGCGTTGACCTTGGGAAAATGAAAAAATCAACCAGACACAGGGACCCCAAAGTTGAGGGCTGCTGTCTTGACAAGAACCTCCACTCCGGTACACGTTTCATATCCCAGGAAAGAGCCAAGTGGACAAAGACGAGTGGACAAGTGGACAAAGACAAGTGGACAAGTGGACAAGTGGTGCTACGTAGGTCCAATGGAGTGTCACTCAGCCATGAAATCCACGTCATGAGGCTGGTAGCAGCATCCTGAGTGGATTTAGGTACGATCATCCTCAGTGAAATAAGTCCCACAAAAAAAGAAACTTATGATATCACTTATCGAGGGAATGTAAAAATCGCTCCCCATGCACTGAATCCCCAAACAGAACAGAGTCACGCTTTTAGAAAACACACTTATGCCTGCTTCAGGGGAAAGGTGAGGTGGGGTGACGCATAAAACTCGAGTTTGAAATGAGCACAGATACCCTTCCGAAAACCGAATATGGAATGGACACGACCTACTCCTTGCTCAATCAACTGGACTCACCAGACCCTGTTCATCGCACAAGTATCTATCCGACTAGTAAGCATCTTAAAAGCTAAGTCTTGATATCTCTGTGTAAGTGCATCAAGTGTGTGTAAAGCGGCCTAAAACCAGCAGGGAAAATCAGCTCAGACCCATTCTGAGGATACATTTCCAACATAAAGAAGAAACAAGCAGGGCAAAACAGAGAGAAATTCTTCCAAAATGCGTTCAGGGACTGGCATGCAACCAGGATTGACCACATCTACAGCCCCAGCGGCAGCAGACATAAGGCTGGACACTCTTGGGGCTGAGACGATTGGTGAGGTTGGGAAAGCAAATGCAGACCCTTGAAAGGAATCCTGCGTGCTCCCCATTCCATGGGTCCCAACTCTCCAGGTTCAACGCAATCTTCCGACAGCGAAAGCACTCATTGGAAACCCAGTGGATGCTACACCGTGGGATCGGGAAAGCTTTCTGAAACTCACCTCAGTTTTCATCTCCTGGTGCTCGTGTTCTCCATTCAGGCCCCCTTACTAACAATCTCCCCACTTGGAGACTCGGCGCCTTTCCATGCCTCTTTCGTACCGTCTGCAATTTGTCCGCAGGATGAACTGCAAGAGGGGGAACCAATGAGAGACTCGCTGGAGGTGTTTGGTCGGGCACATGTCACTCTCATTTCCCATCACGAAGAAGAATTCACCAGCGGTTCAGCCTGCCACCCCGGATCGACAGTAGGGCGTGAAGCCATCCAGCCGTGTTGCGTCCCACTCACAAAAAAGCGACTTGGGAAATGGAGCTCAGGGGCACTGCACTTCCCAAACCTGCAGAGTTCTAAACGATAACTATCGCCCCAAAATATATTGAGGTCAGGCTACGAAGAGGCGCTGAACGCAAGGCAGAACTGCAGGAAACGGATGTCAACGGGTACATCGGAATGGCCCCGATAGCACATGAAAAGCGCCAGAACGTGGACAATGATGCGGTTGGCCAAAAAGGGCGTATGCGTTTTTTCCTGAATATATTCAGGAAAAAACGCATACGCCCTTTTTGGCCAACCAAGCAACCTGGGAGAGCAAATCAGCACTACAAAGAAATCTCTCGCCCCCCCCGGGGCAAAAGGGCCAGGCGAAAAAAGTCTAAAAACCAGAAAGGCAGGACAGCCCACGGAGTCAAGGGAGCCTTGTTAAGCTGATGGGCGGGATGTCAATGGCCAACAGCCAATCTTCACAAGTGTATCCTCTTTCCCAAACCATGTAAAACACAGAACCACAGAGCATAGGGCACTTCCACACATGGGCGTTGACCTTGGGAAAATGAAAAAATCAACCAGACACAGGGACCCCAAAGTTGAGGGCTGCTGTCTTGACAAGAACCTCCACTCCGGTACACGTTTCATATCCCAGGAAAGAGCCAAGTGGACAAAGACGAGTGGACAAGTGGACAAAGACAAGTGGACAAGTGGACAAGTGGTGCTACGTAGGTCCAATGGAGTGTCACTCAGCCATGAAATCCACGTCATGAGGCTGGTAGCAGCATCCTGAGTGGATTTAGGTACGATCATCCTCAGTGAAATAAGTCCCACAAAAAAAGAAACTTATGATATCACTTATCGAGGGAATGTAAAAATCGCTCCCCATGAACGGAATCCCCAAACAGAACAGAGTCACGCTTTTAGAAAACACACTTATGCCTGCTTCAGGGGAAAGGTGAGGTGCGGTGACGCATAAAACTCGAGTTTGAAATGAGCACAGATACCCTTCCGAAAACCGAATATGGAATGGACACGACCTACTCCTTGCTCAATCAACTGGACTCACCAGACCCTGTTCATCGCACAAGTATCTATCCGACTAGTAAGCATCTTAAAAGCTAAGTCTTGATATCTCTGTGTAAGTGCATCAAGTGTGTGTAAAGCGGCCTAAAACCAGCAGGGAAAATCAGCTCAGACCCATTCTGAGGATACATTTCCAACACAAAGAAGAAACAAGCAGGGCAAAACAGAGAGAAATTCTTCCAAAATGCGTTCAGGGACTGGCATGCAACCAGGATTGACCACATCTACAGCCCCAGCGGCAGAAGACATAAGGCTGGACACTCTTGGGGCTGAGACGATTGGTGAGGTTGGGAAAGCAAATGCAGACCCTTGAAAGGAATCCTGCGTGCTCCCCATTCCATGGCTCCCAACTCTCCAGGTTCAACGCAATCTTCCGACAGCGAAAGCACTCATTGGAAACCCAGCGGATGCTACACCGTGGGATCGGGAAAGCTTTCTGAAACTCACCTCAGTTTTCCTCTCCTGGTGCTCGTGTTCTCCATTCAGGCCCCCTTACTAACAATCTCCCCACTTGGAGACTCGGCGCCTTTCCATGCCTCTTTCGTACCGTCTGCAATTTGTCCGCAGGATGAACTGCAAGAGGGGGAACCAATGAGAGACTCGCTGGAGGTGTTTGGTCGGGCACATGTCACTCTCATTTCCCATCACGAAGAAGAATTCACCAGCGGTTCAGCCTGCCACCGCGGATCGACAATAGGGCGTGAAGCCATCCAGCCGTGTTGCGTCCCACTCACAAAAAAGCGACTTGGGAAATGGAGCTCAGGGGCCCTGCACTTCCCAAACCTGCAGAGTTCTAAACGATAACTATCGCCCCAAAATATATTGAGCGCAGGCTACGAAGAGGCGCTGAACGCAAGGCAGAACTGCAGGAAACGGATGTCAACGGGTACATCAGAATGGCCCCGATAGCACATGAAAAGCGCCAGAACGTGGACAATGATGCGGTTGGCCAAAAAGGGCGTATGCGTTTTTTCCTGAATATATTCAGGAAAAAACGCATACGCCCTTTTTGGCCAACCAAGCAACCTGGGAGTGCAAATCAGCACTACAAAGAAATCTCTCGCCCCCCCCCGGGGCAAAAGGGCCAGGCGAAAAAAGTCTAAAAACCAGAAAGGCAGGACAGCCCACGGAGTCAAGGGAGCCTTGTTAAGCTGATGGGCGGGATGTCAATGGCCAACAGCCAATCTTCACAAGTGTATCCTCTTTCCCAAACCATGTAAAACACAGAACCACAGAGCATAGGGCACTTCCACACATGGGCGTTGACCTTGGGAAAATGAAAAAATCAACCAGACACAGGGACCCCAAAGTTGAGGGCTGCTGTCTTGACAAGAACCTCCACTCCGGTACACGTTTCATATCCCAGGAAAGAGCCAAGTGGACAAAGACGAGTGGACAAGTGGACAAAGACAAGTGGACAAGTGGACAAGTGGTGCTACGTAGGTCCAATGGAGTGTCACTCAGCCATGAAATCCACGTCATGAGGCTGGTAGCAGCATCCTGAGTGGATTTAGGTACGATCATCCTCAGTGAAATAAGTCCCACAAAAAAAGAAACTTATGATATCACTTATCGAGGGAATGTAAAAATCGCTCCCCATGAACGGAATCCCCAAACAGAACAGAGTCACGCTTTTAGAAAACACACTTATGCCTGCTTCAGGGGAAAGGTGAGGTGCGGTGACGCATAAAACTCGAGTTTGAAATGAGCACAGATACCCTTCCGAAAACCGAATATGGAATGGACACGACCTACTCCTTGCTCAATCAACTGGACTCACCAGACCCTGTTCATCGCACAAGTATCTATCCGACTAGTAAGCATCTTAAAAGCTAAGTCTTGATATCTCTGTGTAAGTGCATCAAGTGTGTGTAAAGCGGCCTAAAACCAGCAGGGAAAATCTGCTCAGACCCATTCTGAGGATACATTTCCAACACAAAGAAGAAACAAGCAGGGCAAAACAGAGAGAAATTCTTCCAAAATGCGTTCAGGGACTGGCATGCAACCAGGATTGACCACATCTACAGCCCCCGCGGCAGAAGACATAAGGCTGGACACTCTTGGGGCTGAGACGATTGGTGAGGTTGGGAAAGCAAATGCAGACCCTTGAAAGGAATCCTGCGTGCTCCCCATTCCATGGCTCCCAACTCTCCAGGTTCAACGCAATCTTCCGACAGCGAAAGCACTCATTGGAAACCCAGCGGATGCTACACCGTGGGATCGGGAAAGCTTTCTGAAACTCACCTCAGTTTTCCTCTCCTGGTGCTCGTGTTCTCCATTCAGGCCCCCTTACTAACAATCTCCCCACTTGGAGACTCGGCGCCTTTCCATGCCTCTTTCGTACCGTCTGCAATTTGTCCGCAGGATGAACTGCAAGAGGGGGAACCAATGAGAGACTCGCTGGAGGTGTTTGGTCGGGCACATGTCACTCTCATTTCCCATCACGAAGAAGAATTCACCAGAGGTTCAGCCTGCCACCCCGGATCGACAATAGGGCGTGAAGCCATCCAGCCGTGTTGCGTCCCACTCACAAAAAAGCGACTTGGGAAATGGAGCTCAGGGGCACTGCACTTCCCAAACCTGCAGAGTTCTAAACGATAACTATCGCCCCAAAATATATTGAGGTCAGGCTACGAAGAGGCGCTGAACGCAAGGCAGAACTGCAGGAAACGGATGTCAACGGGTACATCGGAATGGCCCCGATAGCACATGAAAAGCGCCAGAACGTGGACAATGATGCGGTTGGCCAAAAAGGGCGTATGCGTTTTTTCCTGAATATATTCAGGAAAAAACGCATACGCCCTTTTTGGCCAACCAAGCAACCTGGGAGAGCAAATCAGCACTACAAAGAAATCTCTCGCCCCCCCCCGGGGCAAAAGGGCCAGGCGAAAAAAGTCTAAAAACCAGAAAGGCAGGACAGCCCACGGAGTCAAGGGAGCCTTGTTAAGCTGATGGGCGGGATGTCAATGGCCAACAGCCAATCTTCACAAGTGTATCCTCTTTCCCAAACCATGTAAAACACAGAACCACAGAGCATAGGGCACTTCCACACATGGGCGTTGACCTTGGGAAAATGAAAAAATCAACCAGACACAGGGACCCCAAAGTTGAGGGCTGCTGTCTTGACAAGAACCTCCACTCCGGTACACGTTTCATATCCCAGGAAAGAGCCAAGTGGACAAAGACGAGTGGACAAGTGGACAAAGACAAGTGGACAAGTGGACAAGTGGTGCTACGTAGGTCCAATGGAGTGTCACTCAGCCATGAAATCCACGTCATGAGGCTGGTAGCAGCATCCTGAGTGGATTTAGGTACGATCATCCTCAGTGAAATAAGTCCCACAAAAAAAGAAACTTATGATATCACTTATCGAGGGAATGTAAAAATCGCTCCCCATGAACGGAATCCCCAAACAGAACAGAGTCACGCTTTTAGAAAACACACTTATGCCTGCTTCAGGGGAAAGGTGAGGTGGGGTGACGCATAAAACTCGAGTTTGAAATGAGCACAGATACCCTTCCGAAAACCGAATATGGAATGGACACGACCTACTCCTTGCTCAATCAACTGGACTCACCAGACCCTGTTCATCGCACAAGTATCTATCCGACTAGTAAGCATCTTAAAAGCTAAGTCTTGATATCTCTGTGTAAGTGCATCAAGTGTGTGTAAAGCGGCCTAAAACCAGCAGGGAAAATCAGCTCAGACCCATTCTGAGGATACATTTCCAACACAAAGAAGAAACAAGCAGGGCAAAACAGAGAGAAATTCTTCCAAAATGCGTTCAGGGACTGGCATGCAACCAGGATTGACCACATCTACAGCCCCAGCGGCAGAAGACATAAGGCTGGACACTCTTGGGGCTGAGACGATTGGTGAGGTTGGGAAAGCAAATGCAGACCCTTGAAAGGAATCCTGCGTGCTCCCCATTCCATGAGTCCCAACTCTCCAGGTTCAACGCAATCTTCCGACAGCGAAAGCACTCATTGGAAACCCAGCGGATGCTACACCGTGGGATCGGGAAAGCTTTCTGAAACTCACCTCAGTTTTCCTCTCCTGGTGCTCGTGTTCTCCATTCAGGCCCCCTTACTAACAATCTCCCCACTTGGAGACTCGGCGCCTTTCCATGCCTCTTTCGTACCGTCTGCAATTTGTCCGCAGGATGAACTGCAAGAGGGGGAACCAATGAGAGACTCGCTGGAGGTGTTTGGTCGGGCACATGTCACTCTCATTTCCCATCACGAAGAAGAATTCACCAGCGGTTCAGCCTGCAACCGCGGATCGACAATAGGGCGTGAAGCCATCCAGCCGTGTTGCGTCCCACTCACAAAAAAGCGACTTGGGAAATGGAGCTCAGGGGCCCTGCACTTCCCAAACCTGCAGAGTTCTAAACGATAACTATCGCCCCAAAATATATTGAGGTCAGGCTACGAAGAGGCGCTGAACGCAAGGCAGAACTGCAGGAAACGGATGTCAACGGGTACATCGGAATGGCCCCGATAGCACATGAAAAGCGCCAGAACGTGGACAATGATGCGGTTGGCCAAAAAGGGCGTATGCGTTTTTTCCTGAATATATTCAGGAAAAACCGCATACGCCCTTTTTGGCCAGCCAAGCAACCTGGAAGAGCAAATCAGCACTACAAAGAAATCTCTCGCCCCCCCCCCCCCCGGGGCAAAAGGGCCAGGCGAAAAAAGTCTAAAAACCAGAAAGGCAGGACAGCCCACGGAGTCAAGGGAGCCTTGTTAAGCTGATGGGCGGGATGTCAATGGCCAACAGCCAATCTTCACAAGTGTATCCTCTTTCCCAAACCATGGAAAACACAGAACCACAGAGCATAGGGCACTTCCACACATGGGCGTTGACCTTGGGAAAATGAAAAAATCAACCAGACACAGGGACCCCAAAGTTGAGGGCTGCTGTCTTGACAAGAACCTCCACTCCGGTACACGTTTCATATCCCAGGAAAGAGCCAAGTGGACAAAGACGAGTGGACAAGTGGACAAAGACAAGTGGACAAGTGGACAAGTGGTGCTACGTAGGTCCAATGGAGTGTCACTCAGCCATGAAATCCACGTCATGAGGCTGGTAGCAGCATCCTGAGTGGATTTAGGTACGATCATCCTCAGTGAAATAAGTCCCACAAAAAAAGAAACTTATGATATCACTTATCGAGGGAATGTAAAAATCGCTCCCCATGCACTGAATCCCCAAACAGAACAGAGTCACGCTTTTAGAAAACACACTTATGCCTGCTTCAGGGGAAAGGTGAGGTGGGGTGACGCATAAAACTCGAGTTTGAAATGAGCACAGATACCCTTCCGAAAACCGAATATGGAATGGACACGACCTACTCCTTGCTCAATCAACTGGACTCACCAGACCCTGTTCATCGCACAAGTATCTATCCGACTAGTAAGCATCTTAAAAGCTAAGTCTTGATATCTCTGTGTAAGTGCATCAAGTGTGTGTAAAGCGGCCTAAAACCAGCAGGGAAAATCAGCTCAGACCCATTCTGAGGATACATTTCCAACATAAAGAAGAAACAAGCAGGGCAAAACAGAGAGAAATTCTTCCAAAATGCGTTCAGGGACTGGCATGCAACCAGGATTGACCACATCTACAGCCCCAGCGGCAGCAGACATAAGGCTGGACACTCTTGGGGCTGAGACGATTGGTGAGGTTGGGAAAGCAAATGCAGACCCTTGAAAGGAATCCTGCGTGCTCCCCATTCCATGGGTCCCAACTCTCCAGGTTCAACGCAATCTTCCGACAGCGAAAGCACTCATTGGAAACCCAGTGGATGCTACACCGTGGGATCGGGAAAGCTTTCTGAAACTCACCTCAGTTTTCATCTCCTGGTGCTCGTGTTCTCCATTCAGGCCCCCTTACTAACAATCTCCCCACTTGGAGACTCGGCGCCTTTCCATGCCTCTTTCGTACCGTCTGCAATTTGTCCGCAGGATGAACTGCAAGAGGGGGAACCAATGAGAGACTCGCTGGAGGTGTTTGGTCGGGCACATGTCACTCTCATTTCCCATCACGAAGAAGAATTCACCAGCGGTTCAGCCTGCCACCCCGGATCGACAGTAGGGCGTGAAGCCATCCAGCCGTGTTGCGTCCCACTCACAAAAAAGCGACTTGGGAAATGGAGCTCAGGGGCACTGCACTTCCCAAACCTGCAGAGTTCTAAACGATAACTATCGCCCCAAAATATATTGAGGTCAGGCTACGAAGAGGCGCTGAACGCAAGGCAGAACTGCAGGAAACGGATGTCAACGGGTACATCGGAATGGCCCCGATAGCACATGAAAAGCGCCAGAACGTGGACAATGATGCGGTTGGCCAAAAAGGGCGTATGCGTTTTTTCCTGAATATATTCAGGAAAAAACGCATACGCCCTTTTTGGCCAACCAAGCAACCTGGGAGAGCAAATCAGCACTACAAAGAAATCTCTCGCCCCCCCCGGGGCAAAAGGGCCAGGCGAAAAAAGTCTAAAAACCAGAAAGGCAGGACAGCCCACGGAGTCAAGGGAGCCTTGTTAAGCTGATGGGCGGGATGTCAATGGCCAACAGCCAATCTTCACAAGTGTATCCTCTTTCCCAAACCATGTAAAACACAGAACCACAGAGCATAGGGCACTTCCACACATGGGCGTTGACCTTGGGAAAATGAAAAAATCAACCAGACACAGGGACCCCAAAGTTGAGGGCTGCTGTCTTGACAAGAACCTCCACTCCGGTACACGTTTCATATCCCAGGAAAGAGCCAAGTGGACAAAGACGAGTGGACAAGTGGACAAAGACAAGTGGACAAGTGGACAAGTGGTGCTACGTAGGTCCAATGGAGTGTCACTCAGCCATGAAATCCACGTCATGAGGCTGGTAGCAGCATCCTGAGTGGATTTAGGTACGATCATCCTCAGTGAAATAAGTCCCACAAAAAAAGAAACTTATGATATCACTTATCGAGGGAATGTAAAAATCGCTCCCCATGAACGGAATCCCCAAACAGAACAGAGTCACGCTTTTAGAAAACACACTTATGCCTGCTTCAGGGGAAAGGTGAGGTGCGGTGACGCATAAAACTCGAGTTTGAAATGAGCACAGATACCCTTCCGAAAACCGAATATGGAATGGACACGACCTACTCCTTGCTCAATCAACTGGACTCACCAGACCCTGTTCATCGCACAAGTATCTATCCGACTAGTAAGCATCTTAAAAGCTAAGTCTTGATATCTCTGTGTAAGTGCATCAAGTGTGTGTAAAGCGGCCTAAAACCAGCAGGGAAAATCAGCTCAGACCCATTCTGAGGATACATTTCCAACACAAAGAAGAAACAAGCAGGGCAAAACAGAGAGAAATTCTTCCAAAATGCGTTCAGGGACTGGCATGCAACCAGGATTGACCACATCTACAGCCCCAGCGGCAGAAGACATAAGGCTGGACACTCTTGGGGCTGAGACGATTGGTGAGGTTGGGAAAGCAAATGCAGACCCTTGAAAGGAATCCTGCGTGCTCCCCATTCCATGGCTCCCAACTCTCCAGGTTCAACGCAATCTTCCGACAGCGAAAGCACTCATTGGAAACCCAGCGGATGCTACACCGTGGGATCGGGAAAGCTTTCTGAAACTCACCTCAGTTTTCCTCTCCTGGTGCTCGTGTTCTCCATTCAGGCCCCCTTACTAACAATCTCCCCACTTGGAGACTCGGCGCCTTTCCATGCCTCTTTCGTACCGTCTGCAATTTGTCCGCAGGATGAACTGCAAGAGGGGGAACCAATGAGAGACTCGCTGGAGGTGTTTGGTCGGGCACATGTCACTCTCATTTCCCATCACGAAGAAGAATTCACCAGCGGTTCAGCCTGCCACCGCGGATCGACAATAGGGCGTGAAGCCATCCAGCCGTGTTGCGTCCCACTCACAAAAAAGCGACTTGGGAAATGGAGCTCAGGGGCCCTGCACTTCCCAAACCTGCAGAGTTCTAAACGATAACTATCGCCCCAAAATATATTGAGCGCAGGCTACGAAGAGGCGCTGAACGCAAGGCAGAACTGCAGGAAACGGATGTCAACGGGTACATCAGAATGGCCCCGATAGCACATGAAAAGCGCCAGAACGTGGACAATGATGCGGTTGGCCAAAAAGGGCGTATGCGTTTTTTCCTGAATATATTCAGGAAAAAACGCATACGCCCTTTTTGGCCAACCAAGCAACCTGGGAGTGCAAATCAGCACTACAAAGAAATCTCTCGCCCCCCCCCGGGGCAAAAGGGCCAGGCGAAAAAAGTCTAAAAACCAGAAAGGCAGGACAGCCCACGGAGTCAAGGGAGCCTTGTTAAGCTGATGGGCGGGATGTCAATGGCCAACAGCCAATCTTCACAAGTGTATCCTCTTTCCCAAACCATGTAAAACACAGAACCACAGAGCATAGGGCACTTCCACACATGGGCGTTGACCTTGGGAAAATGAAAAAATCAACCAGACACAGGGACCCCAAAGTTGAGGGCTGCTGTCTTGACAAGAACCTCCACTCCGGTACACGTTTCATATCCCAGGAAAGAGCCAAGTGGACAAAGACGAGTGGACAAGTGGACAAAGACAAGTGGACAAGTGGACAAGTGGTGCTACGTAGGTCCAATGGAGTGTCACTCAGCCATGAAATCCACGTCATGAGGCTGGTAGCAGCATCCTGAGTGGATTTAGGTACGATCATCCTCAGTGAAATAAGTCCCACAAAAAAAGAAACTTATGATATCACTTATCGAGGGAATGTAAAAATCGCTCCCCATGAACGGAATCCCCAAACAGAACAGAGTCACGCTTTTAGAAAACACACTTATGCCTGCTTCAGGGGAAAGGTGAGGTGCGGTGACGCATAAAACTCGAGTTTGAAATGAGCACAGATACCCTTCCGAAAACCGAATATGGAATGGACACGACCTACTCCTTGCTCAATCAACTGGACTCACCAGACCCTGTTCATCGCACAAGTATCTATCCGACTAGTAAGCATCTTAAAAGCTAAGTCTTGATATCTCTGTGTAAGTGCATCAAGTGTGTGTAAAGCGGCCTAAAACCAGCAGGGAAAATCTGCTCAGACCCATTCTGAGGATACATTTCCAACACAAAGAAGAAACAAGCAGGGCAAAACAGAGAGAAATTCTTCCAAAATGCGTTCAGGGACTGGCATGCAACCAGGATTGACCACATCTACAGCCCCCGCGGCAGAAGACATAAGGCTGGACACTCTTGGGGCTGAGACGATTGGTGAGGTTGGGAAAGCAAATGCAGACCCTTGAAAGGAATCCTGCGTGCTCCCCATTCCATGGCTCCCAACTCTCCAGGTTCAACGCAATCTTCCGACAGCGAAAGCACTCATTGGAAACCCAGCGGATGCTACACCGTGGGATCGGGAAAGCTTTCTGAAACTCACCTCAGTTTTCCTCTCCTGGTGCTCGTGTTCTCCATTCAGGCCCCCTTACTAACAATCTCCCCACTTGGAGACTCGGCGCCTTTCCATGCCTCTTTCGTACCGTCTGCAATTTGTCCGCAGGATGAACTGCAAGAGGGGGAACCAATGAGAGACTCGCTGGAGGTGTTTGGTCGGGCACATGTCACTCTCATTTCCCATCACGAAGAAGAATTCACCAGAGGTTCAGCCTGCCACCCCGGATCGACAATAGGGCGTGAAGCCATCCAGCCGTGTTGCGTCCCACTCACAAAAAAGCGACTTGGGAAATGGAGCTCAGGGGCACTGCACTTCCCAAACCTGCAGAGTTCTAAACGATAACTATCGCCCCAAAATATATTGAGGTCAGGCTACGAAGAGGCGCTGAACGCAAGGCAGAACTGCAGGAAACGGATGTCAACGGGTACATCGGAATGGCCCCGATAGCACATGAAAAGCGCCAGAACGTGGACAATGATGCGGTTGGCCAAAAAGGGCGTATGCGTTTTTTCCTGAATATATTCAGGAAAAAACGCATACGCCCTTTTTGGCCAACCAAGCAACCTGGGAGAGCAAATCAGCACTACAAAGAAATCTCTCGCCCCCCCCCGGGGCAAAAGGGCCAGGCGAAAAAAGTCTAAAAACCAGAAAGGCAGGACAGCCCACGGAGTCAAGGGAGCCTTGTTAAGCTGATGGGCGGGATGTCAATGGCCAACAGCCAATCTTCACAAGTGTATCCTCTTTCCCAAACCATGTAAAACACAGAACCACAGAGCATAGGGCACTTCCACACATGGGCGTTGACCTTGGGAAAATGAAAAAATCAACCAGACACAGGGACCCCAAAGTTGAGGGCTGCTGTCTTGACAAGAACCTCCACTCCGGTACACGTTTCATATCCCAGGAAAGAGCCAAGTGGACAAAGACGAGTGGACAAGTGGACAAAGACAAGTGGACAAGTGGACAAGTGGTGCTACGTAGGTCCAATGGAGTGTCACTCAGCCATGAAATCCACGTCATGAGGCTGGTAGCAGCATCCTGAGTGGATTTAGGTACGATCATCCTCAGTGAAATAAGTCCCACAAAAAAAGAAACTTATGATATCACTTATCGAGGGAATGTAAAAATCGCTCCCCATGAACGGAATCCCCAAACAGAACAGAGTCACGCTTTTAGAAAACACACTTATGCCTGCTTCAGGGGAAAGGTGAGGTGGGGTGACGCATAAAACTCGAGTTTGAAATGAGCACAGATACCCTTCCGAAAACCGAATATGGAATGGACACGACCTACTCCTTGCTCAATCAACTGGACTCACCAGACCCTGTTCATCGCACAAGTATCTATCCGACTAGTAAGCATCTTAAAAGCTAAGTCTTGATATCTCTGTGTAAGTGCATCAAGTGTGTGTAAAGCGGCCTAAAACCAGCAGGGAAAATCAGCTCAGACCCATTCTGAGGATACATTTCCAACACAAAGAAGAAACAAGCAGGGCAAAACAGAGAGAAATTCTTCCAAAATGCGTTCAGGGACTGGCATGCAACCAGGATTGACCACATCTACAGCCCCAGCGGCAGAAGACATAAGGCTGGACACTCTTGGGGCTGAGACGATTGGTGAGGTTGGGAAAGCAAATGCAGACCCTTGAAAGGAATCCTGCGTGCTCCCCATTCCATGAGTCCCAACTCTCCAGGTTCAACGCAATCTTCCGACAGCGAAAGCACTCATTGGAAACCCAGCGGATGCTACACCGTGGGATCGGGAAAGCTTTCTGAAACTCACCTCAGTTTTCCTCTCCTGGTGCTCGTGTTCTCCATTCAGGCCCCCTTACTAACAATCTCCCCACTTGGAGACTCGGCGCCTTTCCATGCCTCTTTCGTACCGTCTGCAATTTGTCCGCAGGATGAACTGCAAGAGGGGGAACCAATGAGAGACTCGCTGGAGGTGTTTGGTCGGGCACATGTCACTCTCATTTCCCATCACGAAGAAGAATTCACCAGCGGTTCAGCCTGCAACCGCGGATCGACAATAGGGCGTGAAGCCATCCAGCCGTGTTGCGTCCCACTCACAAAAAAGCGACTTGGGAAATGGAGCTCAGGGGCCCTGCACTTCCCAAACCTGCAGAGTTCTAAACGATAACTATCGCCCCAAAATATATTGAGGTCAGGCTACGAAGAGGCGCTGAACGCAAGGCAGAACTGCAGGAAACGGATGTCAACGGGTACATCGGAATGGCCCCGATAGCACATGAAAAGCGCCAGAACGTGGACAATGATGCGGTTGGCCAAAAAGGGCGTATGCGTTTTTTCCTGAATATATTCAGGAAAAACCGCATACGCCCTTTTTGGCCAGCCAAGCAACCTGGAAGAGCAAATCAGCACTACAAAGAAATCTCTCGCCCCCCCCCCCCCCGGGGCAAAAGGGCCAGGCGAAAAAAGTCTAAAAACCAGAAAGGCAGGACAGCCCACGGAGTCAAGGGAGCCTTGTTAAGCTGATGGGCGGGATGTCAATGGCCAACAGCCAATCTTCACAAGTGTATCCTCTTTCCCAAACCATGGAAAACACAGAACCACAGAGCATAGGGCACTTCCACACATGGGCGTTGACCTTGGGAAAATGAAAAAATCAACCAGACACAGGGACCCCAAAGTTGAGGGCTGCTGTCTTGACAAGAACCTCCACTCCGGTACACGTTTCATATCCCAGGAAAGAGCCAAGTGGACAAAGACGAGTGGACAAGTGGACAAAGACAAGTGGACAAGTGGACAAGTGGTGCTACGTAGGTCCAATGGAGTGTCACTCAGCCATGAAATCCACGTCATGAGGCTGGTAGCAGCATCCTGAGTGGATTTAGGTACGATCATCCTCAGTGAAATAAGTCCCACAAAAAAAGAAACTTATGATATCACTTATCGAGGGAATGTAAAAATCGCTCCCCATGCACTGAATCCCCAAACAGAACAGAGTCACGCTTTTAGAAAACACACTTATGCCTGCTTCAGGGGAAAGGTGAGGTGCGGTGACGCATAAAACTCGAGTTTGAAATGAGCACAGATACCCTTCCGAAAACCGAATATGGAATGGACACGACCTACTCCTTGCTCAATCAACTGGACTCACCAGACCCTGTTCATCGCACAAGTATCTATCCGACTAGTAAGCATCTTAAAAGCTAAGTCTTGATATCTCTGTGTAAGTGCATCAAGTGTGTGTAAAGCGGCCTAAAACCAGCAGGGAAAATCAGCTCAGACCCATTCTGAGGATACATTTCCAACACAAAGAAGAAACAAGCAGGGCAAAACAGAGAGAAATTCTTCCAAAATGCGTTCAGGGACTGGCATGCAACCAGGATTGACCACATCTACAGCCCCAGCGGCAGAAGACATAAGGCTGGACACTCTTGGGGCTGAGACGATTGGTGAGGTTGGGAAAGCAAATGCAGACCCTTGAAAGGAATCCTGCGTGCTCCCCATTCCATGGGTCCCAACTCTCCAGGTTAAACGCAATCTTCCGACAGCGAAAGCACTCATTGGAAACCCAGCGGATGCTATACCGTGGGATCGGGAAAGCTTTCTGAAACTCACCTCAGTTTTCCTCTCCTGGTGCTCGTGTTCTCCATTCAGGCCCCCTTACTAACAATCTCCCCACTTGGAGACTCGGCGCCTTTCCATGCCTCTTTCGTACCGTCTGCAATTTGTCCGCAGGATGAACTGCAAGAGGGGGAACCAATGAGAGACTCGCTGGAGGTGTTTGGTCGGGCACATGTCACTCTCATTTCCCATCACGAAGAAGAATTCACCAGCGGTTCAGCCTGCCACCGGATCGACAATAGGGCGTGAAGCCATCCAGCCGTGTTGCGTCCCACTCACAAAAAAGCGACTTGGGAAATGGAGCTCAGGGGCCCTGCACTTCCCAAACCTGCAGAGTTCTAAACGATAACTATCGCCCCAAAATATATTGAGGTCAGGCTACGAAGAGGCGCTGAACGCAAGGCAGAACTGCAGGAAACGGATGTCAACGGGTACATCGGAATGGCCCCGATAGCACATGAAAAGCGCCAGAACGTGGACAATGATGCGGTTGGCCAAAAAGGGCGTATGCGTTTTTTCCTGAATATATTCAGGAAAAAACGCATACGCCCTTTTTGGCCAGCCAAGCAACCTGGAAGAGCAAATCAGCACTACAAAGAAATCTCTCGCCCCCCCCCCCGGGGCAAAAGGGCCAGGCGAAAAAAGTCTAAAAACCAGAAAGGCAGGACAGCCCACGGAGTCAAGGAAGCCTTGTTAAGCTGATGGGCGGGATGTCAATGGCCAACAGCCAATCTTCACAAGTGTATCCTCTTTCCCAAACCATGTAAAACACAGAACCACAGAGCATAGGGCACTTCCACACATGGGCGTTGACCTTGGGAAAATGAAAAAATCAACCAGACACAGGGACCCCAAAGTTGAGGGCTGCTGTCTTGACAAGAACCTCCACTCCGGTACACGTTTCATATCCCAGGAAAGAGCCAAGTGGACAAAGACGAGTGGACAAGTGGACAAAGACAAGTGGACAAGTGGACAAGTGGTGCTACGTAGGTCCAATGGAGTGTCACTCAGCCATGAAATCCACGTCATGAGGCTGGTAGCAGCATCCTGAGTGGATTTAGGTACGATCATCCTCAGTGAAATAAGTCCCACAAAAAAAGAAACTTATGATATCACTTATCGAGGGAATGTAAAAATCGCTCCCCATGAACGGAATCCCCAAACAGAACAGAGTCACGCTTTTAGAAAACACACTTATGCCTGCTTCAGGGGAAAGGTGAGGTGGGGTGACGCATAAAACTCGAGTTTGAAATGAGCACAGATACCCTTCCGAAAACCGAATATGGAATGGACACGACCTACTCCTTGCTCAATCAACTGGACTCACCAGACCCTGTTCATCGCACAAGTATCTATCCGACTAGTAAGCATCTTCAAAGCTAAGTCTTGATATCTCTGTGTAAGTGCATCAAGTGTGTGTAAAGCGGCCTAAAACCAGCAGGGAAAATCAGCTCAGACCCATTCTGAGGATACATTTCCAACATAAAGAAGAAACAAGCAGGGCAAAACAGAGAGAAATTCTTCCAAAATGCGTTCAGGGACTGGCATGCAACCAGGATTGACCACATCTACAGCCCCAGCGGCAGAAGACATAAGGCTGGACAATCTTGGGGCTGAGACGATTGGTGAGGTTGGGAAAGCAAATGCAGACCCTTGAAAGGAATCCTGCGTGCTCCCCATTCGATGGCTCCCAACTCTCCAGGTTCAACGCAATCTTCCGACAGCGAAAGCACTCATTGGAAACCCAGCGGATGCTACACCGTGGGATCGGGAAAGCTTTCTGAAACTCACCTCAGTTTTCCTCTCCTGGTGCTCGTGTTCTCCATTCAGGCCCCCTTACTAACAATCTCCCCACTTGGAGACTCGGCGCCTTTCCATGCCTCTTTCGTACCGTCTGCAATTTGTCCGCAGGATGAACTGCAAGAGGGGGAACCAATGAGAGACTCGCTGGAGGTGTTTGGTCGGGCACATGTCACTCTCATTTCCCATCACGAAGAAGAATTCACCAGAGGTTCAGCCTGCCACCAGATCGACAATAGGGCGTGAAGCCATCCAGCCGTGTTGCGTCCCACTCACAAAAAAGCGACTTGGGAAATGGAGCTCAGGGGCCCTGCACTTCCCAAACCTGCAGAGTTCTAAACGATAACTATCGCCCCAAAATATATTGAGGTCAGGCTACGAAGAGGCGCTGAACGCAAGGCAGAACTGCAGGAAACGGATGTCAACGGGTACATCGGAATGGCCCCGATAGCACATGAAAAGCGCCAGAACGTGGACAATGATGCGGTTGGCCAAAAAGGGCGTATGCGTTTTTTCCTGAATATATTCAGGAAAAAACGCATACGCCCTTTTTGGCCAACCAAGCAACCTGGGAGAGCAAATCAGCACTACAAAGAAATCTCTCGCCCCCCCCCCCCCGGGGCAAAAGGGCCAGGCGAAAAAAGTCTAAAAACCAGAAAGGCAGGACAGCCCACGGAGTCAAGGGAGCCTTGTTAAGCTGATGGGCGGGATGTCAATGGCCAACAGCCAATCTTCACAAGTGTATCCTCTTTCCCAAACCATGTAAAACACAGAACCACAGAGCATAGGGCACTTCCACACATGGGCGTTGACCTTGGGAAAATGAAAAAATCAACCAGACACAGGGACCCCAAAGTTGAGGGCTGCTGTCTTGACAAGAACCTCCACTCCGGTACACGTTTCATATCCCAGGAAAGAGCCAAGTGGACAAAGACGAGTGGACAAGTGGACAAAGACAAGTGGACAAGTGGACAAGTGGTGCTACGTAGGTCCAATGGAGTGTCACTCAGCCATGAAATCCACGTCATGAGGCTGGTAGCAGCATCCTGAGTGGATTTAGGTACGATCATCCTCAGTGAAATAAGTCCCACAAAAAAAGAAACTTATGATATCACTTATCGAGGGAATGTAAAAATCGCTCCCCATGAACGGAATCCCCAAACAGAACAGAGTCACGCTTTTAGAAAACACACTTATGCCTGCTTCAGGGGAAAGGTGAGGTGGGGTGACGCATAAAACTCGAGTTTGAAATGAGCACAGATACCCTTCCGAAAACCGAATATGGAATGGACACGACCTACTCCTTGCTCAATCAACTGGACTCACCAGACCCTGTTCATCGCACAAGTATCTATCCGACTAGTAAGCATCTTAAAAGCTAAGTCTTGATATCTCTGTGTAAGTGCATCAAGTGTGTGTAAAGCGGCCTAAAACCAGCAGGGAAAATCAGCTCAGACCCATTCTGAGGATACATTTCCAACATAAAGAAGAAACAAGCAGGGCAAAACAGAGAGAAATTCTTCCAAAATGCGTTCAGGGACTGGCATGCAACCAGGATTGACCACATCTACAGCCCCAGCGGCAGAAGACATAAGGCTGGACACTCTTGGGGCTGAGACGATTGGTGAGGTTGGGAAAGCAAATGCAGACCCTTGAAAGGAATCCTGCGTGCTCCCCATTCCATGGCTCCCAACTCTCCAGGTTCAACGCAATCTTCCGACAGCGAAAGCACTCATTGGAAACCCAGCGGATGCTACACCGTGGGATCGGGAAAGCTTTCTGAAACTCACCTCAGTTTTCCTCTCCTGGTGCTCGTGTTCTCCATTCAGGCCCCCTTACTAACAATCTCCCCACTTGGAGACTCGGCGCCTTTCCATGCCTCTTTCGTACCGTCTGCAATTTGTCCGCAGGATGAACTGCAAGAGGGGGAACCAATGAGAGACTCGCTGGAGGTGTTTGGTCGGGCACATGTCACTCTCATTTCCCATCACGAAGAAGAATTCACCAGCGGTTCAGCCTGCCACCGCGGATCGACAATAGGGCGTGAAGCCATCCAGCCGTGTTGCGTCCCACTCACAAAAAAGCGACTTGGGAAATGGAGCTCAGGGGCACTGCACTTCCCAAACCTGCAGAGTTCTAAACGATAACTATCGCCCCAAAATATATTGAGCGCAGGCTACGAAGAGGCGCTGAACGCAAGGCAGAACTGCAGGAAACGGATGTCAACGGGTACATCGGAATGGCCCCGATAGCACATGAAAATCGCCAGAACGTGGACAATGATGCGGTTGGCCAAAAAGGGCGTATGCGTTTTTTCCTGAATATATTCAGGAAAAAACGCATACGCCCTTTTTGGCCAACCAAGCAACCTGGGAGAGCAAATCAGCACTACAAAGAAATCTCTCGCCCCCCCCCGGGGCAAAAGGGCCAGGCGAAAAAAGTCTAAAAACCAGAAAGGCAGGACAGCCCACGGAGTCAAGGGAGCCTTGTTAAGCTGATGGGCGGGATGTCAATGGCCAACAGCCAATCTTCACAAGTGTATCCTCTTTCCCAAACCATGTAAAACACAGAACCACAGAGCATAGGGCACTTCCACACATGGGCGTTGACCTTGGGAAAATGAAAAAATCAACCAGACACAGGGACCCCAAAGTTGAGGGCTGCTGTCTTGACAAGAACCTCCACTCCGGTACACGTTTCATATCCCAGGAAAGAGCCAAGTGGACAAAGACGAGTGGACAAGTGGACAAAGACAAGTGGACAAGTGGACAAGTGGTGCTACGTAGGTCCAATGGAGTGTCACTCAGCCATGAAATCCACGTCATGAGGCTGGTAGCAGCATCCTGAGTGGATTTAGGTACGATCATCCTCAGTGAAATAAGTCCCACAAAAAAAGAAACTTATGATATCACTTATCGAGGGAATGTAAAAATCGCTCCCCATGAACGGAATCCCCAAACAGAACAGAGTCACGCTTTTAGAAAACACACTTATGCCTGCTTCAGGGGAAAGGTGAGGTGCGGTGACGCATAAAACTCGAGTTTGAAATGAGCACAGATACCCTTCCGAAAACCGAATATGGAATGGACACGACCTACTCCTTGCTCAATCAACTGGACTCACCAGACCCTGTTCATCGCACAAGTATCTATCCGACTAGTAAGCATCTTAAAAGCTAAGTCTTGATATCTCTGTGTAAGTGCATCAAGTGTGTGTAAAGCGGCCTAAAACCAGCAGGGAAAATCAGCTCAGACCCATTCTGAGGATACATTTCCAACACAAAGAAGAAACAAGCAGGGCAAAACAGAGAGAAATTCTTCCAAAATGCGTTCAGGGACTGGCATGCAACCAGGATTGACCACATCTACAGCCCCCGCGGCAGAAGACATAAGGCTGGACACTCTTGGGGCTGAGACGATTGGTGAGGTTGGGAAAGCAAATGCAGACCCTTGAAAGGAATCCTGCGTGCTCCCCATTCCATGGGTCCCAACTCTCCAGGTTCAACGCAATCTTCCGACAGCGAAAGCACTCATTGGAAACCCAGCGGATGCTACACCGTGGGATCGGGAAAGCTTTCTGAAACTCACCTCAGTTTTCCTCTCCTGGTGCTCGTGTTCTCCATTCAGGCCCCCTTACTAACAATCTCCCCACTTGGAGACTCGGCGCCTTTCCATGCCTCTTTCGTACCGTCTGCAATTTGTCCGCAGGATGAACTGCAAGAGGGGGAACCAATGAGAGACTCGCTGGAGGTGTTTGGTCGGGCACATGTCACTCTCATTTCCCATCACGAAGAAGAATTCACCAGCGGTTCAGCCTGCCACCGCGGATCGACAATAGGGCGTGAAGCCATCCAGCCGTGTTGCGTCCCACTCACAAAAAAGCGACTTGGGAAATGGAGCTCAGGGGCCCTGCACTTCCCAAACCTGCAGAGTTCTAAACGATAACTATCGCCCCAAAATATATTGAGGTCAGGCTACGAAGAGGCGCTGAACGCAAGGCAGAACTGCAGGAAACGGATGTCAACGGGTACATCGGAATGGCCCCGATAGCACATGAAAAGCGCCAGAACGTGGACAATGATGCGGTTGGCCAAAAAGGGCGTATGCGTTTTTTCCTGAATATATTCAGGAAAAAACGCATACGCCCTTTTTGGCCAACCAAGCAACCTGGGAGAGCAAATCAGCACTACAAAGAAATCTCTCGCCCCCCCCCGGGGCAAAAGGGCCAGGCGAAAAAAGTCTAAAAACCAGAAAGGCAGGACAGCCCACGGAGTCAAGGGAGCCTTGTTAAGCTGATGGGCGGGATGTCAATGGCCAACAGCCAATCTTCACAAGTGTATCCTCTTTCCCAAACCATGTAAAACACAGAACCACAGAGCATAGGGCACTTCCACACATGGGCGTTGACCTTGGGAAAATGAAAAAATCAACCAGACACAGGGACCCCAAAGTTGAGGGCTGCTGTCTTGACAAGAACCTCCACTCCGGTACACGTTTCATATCCCAGGAAAGAGCCAAGTGGACAAAGACGAGTGGACAAGTGGACAAAGACAAGTGGACAAGTGGACAAGTGGTGCTACGTAGGTCCAATGGAGTGTCACTCAGCCATGAAATCCACGTCATGAGGCTGGTAGCAGCATCCTGAGTGGATTTAGGTACGATCATCCTCAGTGAAATAAGTCCCACAAAAAAAGAAACTTATGATATCACTTATCGAGGGAATGTAAAAATCGCTCCCCATGAACGGAATCCCCAAACAGAACAGAGTCACGCTTTTAGAAAACACACTTATGCCTGCTTCAGGGGAAAGGTGAGGTGCGGTGACGCATAAAACTCGAGTTTGAAATGAGCACAGATACCCTTCCGAAAACCGAATATGGAATGGACACGACCTACTCCTTGCTCAATCAACTGGACTCACCAGACCCTGTTCATCGCACAAGTATCTATCCGACTAGTAAGCATCTTAAAAGCTAAGTCTTGATATCTCTGTGTAAGTGCATCAAGTGTGTGTAAAGCGGCCTAAAACCAGCAGGGAAAATCAGCTCAGACCCATTCTGAGGATACATTTCCAACATAAAGAAGAAACAAGCAGGGCAAAACAGAGAGAAATTCTTCCAAAATGCGTTCAGGGACTGGCATGCAACCAGGATTGACCACATCTACAGCCCCAGCGGCAGAAGACATAAGGCTGGACACTCTTGGGGCTGAGACGATTGGTGAGGTTGGGAAAGCAAATGCAGACCCTTGAAAGGAATCCTGCGTGCTCCCCATTCCATGGGTCCCAACTCTCCAGGTTCAACGCAATCTTCCGACAGCGAAAGCACTCATTGGAAACCCAGCGGATGCTACACCGTGGGATCGGGAAAGCTTTCTGAAACTCACCTCAGTTTTCATCTCCTGGTGCTCGTGTTCTCCATTCAGGCCCCCTTACTAACAATCTCCCCACTTGGAGACTCGGCGCCTTTCCATGCCTCTTTCGTACCGTCTGCAATTTGTCCGCAGGATGAACTGCAAGAGGGGGAACCAATGAGAGACTCGCTGGAGGTGTTTGGTCGGGCACATGTCACTCTCATTTCCCATCACGAAGAAGAATTCACCAGCGGTTCAGCCTGCCACCCCGGATCGACAATAGGGCGTGAAGCCATCCAGCCGTGTTGCGTCCCACTCACAAAAAAGCGACTTGGGAAATGGAGCTCAGGGGCACTGCACTTCCCAAACCTGCAGAGTTCTAAACGATAACTATCGCCCCAAAATATATTGAGGTCAGGCTACGAAGAGGCGCTGAACGCAAGGCAGAACTGCAGGAAACGGATGTCAACGGGTACATCGGAATGGCCCCGATAGCACATGAAAAGCGCCAGAACGTGGACAATGATGCGGTTGGCCAAAAAGGGCGTATGCGTTTTTTCCTGAATATATTCAGGAAAAAACGCATACGCCCTTTTTGGCCAACCAAGCAACCTGGGAGAGCAAATCAGCACTACAAAGAAATCTCTCGCCCCCCACCCCGGGGCAAAAGGGCCAGGCGAAAAAAGTCTAAAAACCAGAAAGGCAGGACAGCCCACGGAGTCAAGGGAGCCTTGTTAAGCTGATGGGCGGGATGTCAATGGCCAACAGCCAATCTTCACAAGTGTATCCTCTTTCCCAAACCATGTAAAACACAGAACCACAGAGCATAGGGCACTTCCACACATGGGCGTTGACCTTGGGAAAATGAAAAAATCAACCAGACACAGGGACCCCAAAGTTGAGGGCTGCTGTCTTGACAAGAACCTCCACTCCGGTACACGTTTCATATCCCAGGAAAGAGCCAAGTGGACAAAGACGAGTGGACAAGTGGACAAAGACAAGTGGACAAGTGGACAAGTGGTGCTACGTAGGTCCAATGGAGTGTCACTCAGCCATGAAATCCACGTCATGAGGCTGGTAGCAGCATCCTGAGTGGATTTAGGTACGATCATCCTCAGTGAAATAAGTCCCACAAAAAAAGAAACTTATGATATCACTTATCGAGGGAATGTAAAAATCGCTCCCCATGCACTGAATCCCCAAACAGAACAGAGTCACACTTTTAGAAAACACACTTATGCCTGCTTCAGGGGAAAGGTGAGGTGGGGTGACGCATAAAACTCGAGTTTGAAATGAGCACAGACACCCTTCCGAAAACCGAATATGGAATGGACACGACCTACTCCTTGCTCAATCAACTGGACTCACCAGACCCTGTTCATCGCACAAGTATCTATCCGACTAGTAAGCATCTTAAAAGCTAAGTCTTGATATCTCTGTGTAAGTGCATCAAGTGTGTGTAAAGCGGCCTAAAACCAGCAGGGAAAATCAGCTCAGACCCATTCTGAGGATACATTTCCAACACAAAGAAGAAACAAGCAGGGCAAAACAGAGAGAAATTCTTCCAAAATGCGTTCAGGGACTGGCATGCAACCAGGATTGACCACATCTACAGCCCCAGCGGCAGAAGACATAAGGCTGGACACTCTTGGGGCTGAGACGATTGGTGAGGTTGGGAAAGCAAATGCAGACCCTTGAAAGGAATCCTGCGTGCTCCCCATTCCATGGCTCCCAACTCTCCAGGTTCAACGCAATCTTCCGACAGCGAAAGCACTCATTGGAAACCCAGCGGATGCTACACCGTGGGATCGGGAAAGCTTTCTGAAACTCACCTCAGTTTTCCTCTCCTGGTGCTCGTGTTCTCCATTCAGGCCCCCTTACTAACAATCTCCCCACTTGGAGACTCGGCGCCTTTCCATGCCTCTTTCGTACCGTCTGCAATTTGTCCGCAGGATGAACTGCAAGAGGGGGAACCAATGAGAGACTCGCTGGAGGTGTTTGGTCGGGCACATGTCACTCTCATTTCCCATCACGAAGAAGAATTCACCAGAGGTTCAGCCTGCCACCCCGGATCGACAATAGGGCGTGAAGCCATCCAGCCGTGTTGCGTCCCACTCACAAAAAAGCGACTTGGGAAATGGAGCTCAGGAGACCTGCACTTCCCAAACCTGCAGAGTTCTAAACGATAACTATCGCCCCAAAATATATTGAGGGCAGGCTACGAAGAGGCGCTGAACGCAAGGCAGAACTGCAGGAAACGGATGTCAACGGGTACATCGGAATGGCCCCGATAGCACATGAAAAGCGCCAGAACGTGGACAATGATGCGGTTGGCCAAAAAGGGCGTATGCGTTTTTTCCTGAATATATTCAGGAAAAAACGCATACGCCCTTTTTGGCCAACCAAGCAACCTGGGAGAGCAAATCAGCACTACAAAGAAATCTCTCGCCCCCCCCCCCGGGGCAAAAGGGCCAGGCGAAAAAAGTCTAAAAACCAGAAAGGCAGGACAGGCCACGGAGTCAAGGGAGCCTTGTTAAGCTGATGGGCGGGTTGTCAATGGCCAACAGCCAATCTTCACAAGTGTATCCTCTTTCCCAAACCATGTAAAACACAGAACCACAGAGCATAGGGCACTTCCACACATGGGCGTTGACCTTGGGAAAATGAAAAAATCAACCAGACACAGGGACCCCAAAGTTGAGGGCTGCTGTCTTGACAAGAACCTCCACTCCGGTACACGTTTCATATCCCAGGAAAGAGCCAAGTGGACAAAGACGAGTGGACAAGTGGACAAAGACAAGTGGACAAGTGGACAAGTGGTGCTACGTAGGTCCAATGGAGTGTCACTCAGCCATGAAATCCACGTCATGAGGCTGGTAGCAGCATCCTGAGTGGATTTAGGTACGATCATCCTCAGTGAAATAAGTCCCACAAAAAAAGAAACTTATGATATCACTTATCGAGGGAATGTAAAAATCGCTCCCCATGCACTGAATCCCCAAACAGAACAGAGTCACGCTTTTAGAAAACACACTTATGCCTGCTTCAGGGGAAAGGTGAGGTGGGGTGACGCATAAAACTCGAGTTTGAAATGAGCACAGATACCCTTCCGAAAACCGAATATGGAATGGACACGACCTACTCCTTGCTCAATCAACTGGACTCACCAGACCCTGTTCATCGCACAAGTATCTATCCGACTAGTAAGCATCTTAAAAGCTAAGTCTTGATATCTCTGTGTAAGTGCATCAAGTGTGTGTAAAGCGGCCTAAAACCAGCAGGGAAAATCAGCTCAGACCCATTCTGAGGATACATTTCCAACATAAAGAAGAAACAAGCAGGGCAAAACAGAGAGAAATTCTTCCAAAATGCGTTCAGGGACTGGCATGCAACCAGGATTGACCACATCTACAGCCCCAGCGGCAGAAGACATAAGGCTGGACACTCTTGGGGCTGAGACGATTGGTGAGGTTGGGAAAGCAAATGCAGACCCTTGAAAGGAATCCTGCGTGCTCCCCATTCCATGGCTCCCAACTCTCCAGGTTCAACGCAATCTTCCGACAGCGAAAGCACTCATTGGAAACCCAGCGGATGCTACACCGTGGGATCGGGAAAGCTTTCTGAAACTCACCTCAGTTTTCCTCTCCTGGTGCTCGTGTTCTCCATTCAGGCCCCCTTACTAACAATCTCCCCACTTGGAGACTCGGCGCCTTTCCATGCCTCTTTCGTACCGTCTGCAATTTGTCCGCAGGATGAACTGCAAGAGGGGGAACCAATGAGAGACTCGCTGGAGGTGTTTGGTCGGGCACATGTCACTCTCATTTCCCATCACGAAGAAGAATTCACCAGAGGTTCAGCCTGCCACCCCGGATCGACAATAGGGCGTGAAGCCATCCAGCCGTGTTGCGTCCCACTCACAAAAAAGCGACTTGGGAAATGGAGCTCAGGGGCCCTGCACTTCCCAAACCTGCAGAGTTCTAAACGATAACTATCGCCCCAAAATATATTGAGGGCAGGCTACGAAGAGGCGCTGAACGCAAGGCAGAACTGCAGGAAACGGATGTCAACGGGTACATCGGAATGGCCCCGATAGCACATGAAAAGCGCCAGAACGTGGACAATGATGCGGTTGGCCAAAAAGGGCGTATGCGTTTTTTCCTGAATATATTCAGGAAAAAACGCATACGCCCTTTTTGGCCAACCAAGCAACCTGGGAGAGCAAATCAGCACTACAAAGAAATCTCTCGCCCCCCCCCCCGGGGCAAAAGGGCCAGGCGAAAAAAGTCTAAAAACCAGAAAGGCAGGACAGGCCACGGAGTCAAGGGAGCCTTGTTAAGCTGATGGGCGGGTTGTCAATGGCCAACAGCCAATCTTCACAAGTGTATCCTCTTTCCCAAACCATGTAAAACACAGAACCACAGAGCATAGGGCACTTCCACACATGGGCGTTGACCTTGGGAAAATGAAAAAATCAACCAGACACAGGGACCCCAAAGTTGAGGGCTGCTGTCTTGACAAGAACCTCCACTCCGGTACACGTTTCATATCCCAGGAAAGAGCCAAGTGGACAAAGACGAGTGGACAAGTGGACAAAGACAAGTGGACAAGTGGACAAGTGGTGCTACGTAGGTCCAATGGAGTGTCACTCAGCCATGAAATCCACGTCATGAGGCTGGTAGCAGCATCCTGAGTGGATTTAGGTACGATCATCCTCAGTGAAATAAGTCCCACAAAAAAAGAAACTTATGATATCACTTATCGAGGGAATGTAAAAATCGCGCCCCATGCACTGAATCCCCAAACAGAACAGAGTCACGCTTTTAGAAAACACACTTATGCCTGCTTCAGGGGAAAGGTGAGGTGGGGTGACGCATAAAACTCGAGTTTGAAATGAGCACAGATACCCTTCCGAAAACCGAATATGGAATGGACACGACCTACTCCTTGCTCAATCAACTGGACTCACCAGACCCTGTTCATCGCACAAGTATCTATCCGACTAGTAAGCATCTTCAAAGCTAAGTCTTGATATCTCTGTGTAAGTGCATCAAGTGTGTGTAAAGCGGCCTAAAACCAGCAGGGAAAATCAGCTCAGACCCATTCTGAGGATACATTTCCAACATAAAGAAGAAACAAGCAGGGCAAAACAGAGAGAAATTCTTCCAAAATGCGTTCAGGGACTGGCATGCAACCAGGATTGACCACATCTACAGCCCCAGCGGCAGAAGACATAAGGCTGGACACTCTTGGGGCTGAGACGATTGGTGAGGTTGGGAAAGCAAATGCAGACCCTTGAAAGGAATCCTGCGTGCTCCCCATTCCATGGGTCCCAACTCTCCAGGTTCAACGCAATCTTCCGACAGCGAAAGCACTCATTGGAAACCCAGCGGATGCTACACCGTGGGATCGGGAAAGCTTTCTGAAACTCACCTCAGTTTTCCTCTCCTGGTGCTCGTGTTCTCCATTCAGGCCCCCTTACTAACAATCTCCCCACTTGGAGACTCGGCGCCTTTCCATGCCTCTTTCGTACCGTCTGCAATTTGTCCGCAGGATGAACTGCAAGAGGGGGAACCAATGAGAGACTCGCTGGAGGTGTTTGGTCGGGCACATGTCACTCTCATTTCCCATCACGAAGAAGAATTCACCAGAGGTTCAGCCTGCCACCCCGGATCGACAATAGGGCGTGAAGCCATCCAGCCGTGTTGCGTCCCACTCACAAAAAAGCGACTTGGGAAATGGAGCTCAGGGGCCCTGCACTTCCCAAACCTGCCGAGTTCTAAACGATAACTATCGCCCCAAAATATATTGAGGGCAGGCTACGAAGAGGCGCTGAACGCAAGGCAGAACTGCAGGAAATGGATGTCAACGGGTACATCGGAATGGCCCCGATAGCACATGAAAAGCGCCAGAACGTGGACAATGATGCGGTTGGCCAAAAAGGGCGTATGCGTTTTTTCCTGAATATATTCAGGAAAAAACGCATACGCCCTTTTTGGCCAACCAAGCAACCTGGGAGAGCAAATCAGCACTACAAAGAAATCTCTCGCCCCCCCCCCCCGGGGCAAAAGGGCCAGGCGAAAAAAGTCTAAAAACCAGAAAGGCAGGACAGCCCACGGAATCAAGGGAGCCTTGTTAAGCTGATGGGCGGGTTGTCAATGGCCAACAGCCAATCTTCACAAGTGTATCCTCTTTCCCAAACCATGTAAAACACAGAACCACAGAGCATAGGGCACTTCCACACATGGGCGTTGACCTTGGGAAAATGAAAAAATCAACCAGACACAGGGACCCCAAAGTTGAGGGCTGCTGTCTTGACAAGAACCTCCACTCCGGTACACGTTTCATATCCCAGGAAAGAGCCAAGTGGACAAAGACGAGTGGACAAGTGGACAAAGACAAGTGGACAAGTGGACAAGTGGTGCTACGTAGGTCCAATGGAGTGTCACTCAGCCATGAAATCCACGTCATGAGGCTGGTAGCAGCATCCTGAGTGGATTTAGGTACGATCATCCTCAGTGAAATAAGTCCCACAAAAAAAGAAACTTATGATATCACTTATCGAGGGAATGTAAAAATCGCTCCCCATGCACTGAATCCCCAAACAGAACAGAGTCACGCTTTTAGAAAACACACTTATGCCTGCTTCAGGGGAAAGGTGAGGTGGGGTGACGCATAAAACTCGAGTTTGAAATGAGCACAGATACCCTTCCGAAAACCGAATATGGAATGGACACGACCTACTCCTTGCTCAATCAACTGGACTCACCAGACCCTGTTCATCGCACAAGTGTCTATCCGACTAGTAAGCATCTTAAAAGCTAAGTCTTGATATCTCTGTGTAAGTGCATCAAGTGTGTGTAAAGCGGCCTAAAACCAGCAGGGAAAATCAGCTCAGACCCATTCTGAGGATACATTTCCAACATAAAGAAGAAACAAGCAGGGCAAAACAGAGAGAAATTCTTCCAAAATGCGTTCAGGGACTGGCATGCAACCAGGATTGACCACATCTACAGCCCCAGCGGCAGAAGACATAAGGCTGGACACTCTTGGGGCTGAGACGATTGGTGAGGTTGGGAAAGCAAATGCAGACCCTTGAAAGGAATCCTGCGTGCTCCCCATTCCATGGCTCCCAACTCTCCAGGTTCAACGCAATCTTCCGACAGCGAAAGCACTCATTGGAAACCCAGCGGATGCTACACCGTGGGATCGGGAAAGCTTTCTGAAACTCACCTCAGTTTTCCTCTCCTGGTGCTCGTGTTCTCCATTCAGGCCCCCTTACTAACAATCTCCCCACTTGGAGACTCGGCGCCTTTCCATGCCTCTTTCGTACCGTCTGCAATTTGTCCGCAGGATGAACTGCAAGAGGGGGAACCAATGAGAGACTCGCTGGAGGTGTTTGGTCGGGCACATGTCACTCTCATTTCCCATCACGAAGAAGAATTCACCAGAGGTTCAGCCTGCCACCCCGGATCGACAATAGGGCGTGAAGCCATCCAGCCGTGTTGCGTCCCACTCACAAAAAAGCGACTTGGGAAATGGAGCTCAGGGGCCCTGCACTTCCCAAACCTGCAGAGTTCTAAACGATAACTATCGCCCCAAAATATATTGAGGGCAGGCTACGAAGAGGCGCTGAACGCAAGGCAGAACTGCAGGAAACGGATGTCAACGGGTACATCGGAATGGCCCCGATAGCACATGAAAAGCGCCAGAACGTGGACAATGATGCGGTTGGCCAAAAAGGGCGTATGCGTTTTTTCCTGAATATATTCAGGAAAAAACGCATACGCCCTTTTTGGCCAACCAAGCAACCTGGGAGAGCAAATCAGCACTACAAAGAAATCTCTCGCCCCCCCCCCCGGGGCAAAAGGGCCAGGCGAAAAAAGTCTAAAAACCAGAAAGGCAGGACAGGCCACGGAGTCAAGGGAGCCTTGTTAAGCTGATGGGCGGGTTGTCAATGGCCAACAGCCAATCTTCACAAGTGTATCCTCTTTCCCAAACCATGTAAAACACAGAACCACAGAGCATAGGGCACTTCCACACATGGGCGTTGACCTTGGGAAAATGAAAAAATCAACCAGACACAGGGACCCCAAAGTTGAGGGCTGCTGTCTTGACAAGAACCTCCACTCCGGTACACGTTTCATATCCCAGGAAAGAGCCAAGTGGACAAAGACGAGTGGACAAGTGGACAAAGACAAGTGGACAAGTGGACAAGTGGTGCTACGTAGGTCCAATGGAGTGTCACTCAGCCATGAAATCCACGTCATGAGGCTGGTAGCAGCATCCTGAGTGGATTTAGGTACGATCATCCTCAGTGAAATAAGTCCCACAAAAAAAGAAACTTATGATATCACTTATCGAGGGAATGTAAAAATCGCTCCCCATGCACTGAATCCCCAAACAGAACAGAGTCACGCTTTTAGAAAACACACTTATGCCTGCTTCAGGGGAAAGGTGAGGTGGGGTGACGCATAAAACTCGAGTTTGAAATGAGCACAGATACCCTTCCGAAAACCGAATATGGAATGGACACGACCTACTCCTTGCTCAATCAACTGGACTCACCAGACCCTGTTCATCGCACAAGTATCTATCCGACTAGTAAGCATCTTAAAAGCTAAGTCTTGATATCTCTGTGTAAGTGCATCAAGTGTGTGTAAAGCGGCCTAAAACCAGCAGGGAAAATCAGCTCAGACCCATTCTGAGGATACATTTCCAACATAAAGAAGAAACAAGCAGGGCAAAACAGAGAGAAATTCTTCCAAAATGCGTTCAGGGACTGGCATGCAACCAGGATTGACCACATCTACAGCCCCAGCGGCAGAAGACATAAGGCTGGACACTCTTGGGGCTGAGACGATTGGTGAGGTTGGGAAAGCAAATGCAGACCCTTGAAAGGAATCCTGCGTGCTCCCCATTCCATGGCTCCCAACTCTCCAGGTTCAACGCAATCTTCCGACAGCGAAAGCACTCATTGGAAACCCAGCGGATGCTACACCGTGGGATCGGGAAAGCTTTCTGAAACTCACCTCAGTTTTCCTCTCCTGGTGCTCGTGTTCTCCATTCAGGCCCCCTTACTAACAATCTCCCCACTTGGAGACTCGGCGCCTTTCCATGCCTCTTTCGTACCGTCTGCAATTTGTCCGCAGGATGAACTGCAAGAGGGGGAACCAATGAGAGACTCGCTGGAGGTGTTTGGTCGGGCACATGTCACTCTCATTTCCCATCACGAAGAAGAATTCACCAGAGGTTCAGCCTGCCACCCCGGATCGACAATAGGGCGTGAAGCCATCCAGCCGTGTTGCGTCCCACTCACAAAAAAGCGACTTGGGAAATGGAGCTCAGGGGCCCTGCACTTCCCAAACCTGCAGAGTTCTAAACGATAACTATCGCCCCAAAATATATTGAGGGCAGGCTACGAAGAGGCGCTGAACGCAAGGCAGAACTGCAGGAAACGGATGTCAACGGGTACATCGGAATGGCCCCGATAGCACATGAAAAGCGCCAGAACGTGGCCAACCAAGCAACCTGGGAGAGCAAATCAGCACTACAAAGAAATCTCTCGCCCCCCACCCCGGGGCAAAAGGGCCAGGCGAAAAAAGTCTAAAAACCAGAAAGGCAGGATAGCCCACGGAGTCAAGGGAGCCTTGTTAAGCTGATGGGCGGGATGTCAATGGCCAACAGCCAATCTTCACAAGTGTATCCTCTTTCCCAAACCATGTAAAACACAGAACCACAGAGCATAGGGCACTTCCACACATGGGCGTTGACCTTGGGAAAATGAAAAAATCAACCAGACACAGGGACCCCAAAGTTGAGGGCTGCTGTCTTGACAAGAACCTCCACTCCGGTACACGTTTCATATCCCAGGAAAGAGCCAAGTGGACAAAGACGAGTGGACAAGTGGACAAAGACAAGTGGACAAGTGGACAAGTGGTGCTACGTAGGTCCAATGGAGTGTCACTCAGCCATGAAATCCACGTCATGAGGCTGGTAGCAGCATCCTGAGTGGATTTAGGTACGATCATCCTCAGTGAAATAAGTCCCACAAAAAAAGAAACTTATGATATCACTTATCGAGGGAATGTAAAAATCGCTCCCCATGCACTGAATCCCCAAACAGAACAGAGTCACGCTTTTAGAAAACACACTTATGCCTGCTTCAGGGGAAAGGTGAGGTGGGGTGACGCATAAAACTCGAGTTTGAAATGAGCACAGATACCCTTCCGAAAACCGAATATGGAATGGACACGACCTACTCCTTGCTCAATCAACTGGACTCACCAGACCCTGTTCATCGCACAAGTATCTATCCGACTAGTAAGCATCTTAAAAGCTAAGTCTTGATATCTCTGTGTAAGTGCATCAAGTGTGTGTAAAGCGGCCTAAAACCAGCAGGGAAAATCAGCTCAGACCCATTCTGAGGATACATTTCCAACATAAAGAAGAAACAAGCAGGGCAAAACAGAGAGAAATTCTTCCAAAATGCATTCAGGGACTGGCATGCAACCAGGATTGACCACATCTACAGCCCCAGCGGCAGAAGACATAAGGCTGGACACTCTTGGGGCTGAGACGATTGGTGAGGTTGGGAAAGCAAATGCAGACCCTTGAAAGGAATCCTGCGTGCTCCCCATTCCATGGGTCCCAACTCTCCAGGTTCAACGCAATCTTCCGACAGCGAAAGCACTCATTGGAAACCCAGCGGATGCTACACCGTGGGATCGCGAAAGCTTTCTGAAACTCACCTCAGTTTTCCTCTCCTGGTGCTCGTGTTCTCCATTCAGGCCCCCTTACTAACAATCTCCCCACTTGGAGACTCGGCGCCTTTCCATGCCTCTTTCGTACCGTCTGCAATTTGTCCGCAGGATGAACTGCAAGAGGGGGAACCAATGAGAGACTCGCTGGAGGTGTTTGGTCGGGCACATGTCACTCTCATTTCCCATCACGAAGAAGAATTCACCAGAGGTTCAGCCTGCCACCCCGGATCGAGAATAGGGCGTGAAGCCATCCAGCCGTGTTGCGTCCCACTCACAAAAAAGCGACTTGGGAAATGGAGCTCAGGGGCCCTGCACTTCCCAAACCTGCAGAGTTCTAAACGATAACTATCGCCCCAAAATATATTGAGGGCAGGCTACGAAGAGGCGCTGAACGCAAGGCAGAACTGCAGGAAACGGATGTCAACGGGTACATCGGAATGGCCCCGATAGCACATGAAAAGCGCCAGAACGTGGACAATGATGCGGTTGGCCAAAAAGGGCGTATGCGTTTTTTCCTGAATATATTCAGGAAAAAACGCATACGCCCTTTTTGGCCAACCAAGCAACCTGGGAGAGCAAATCAGCACTACAAAGAAATCTCTCGCCCCCCCCCCGGGGCAAAAGGGCCAGGCGAAAAAAGTCTAAAAACCAGAAAGGCAGGACAGCCCACGGAGTCAAGGGAGCCTTGTTAAGCTGATGGGCGGGTTGTCAATGGCCAACAGCCAATCTTCACAAGTGTATCCTCTTTCCCAAACCATGTAAAACACAGAACCACAGAGCATAGGGCACTTCCACACATGGGCGTTGACCTTGGGAAAATGAAAAAATCAACCAGACACAGGGACCCCAAAGTTGAGGGCTGCTGTCTTGACAAGAACCTCCACTCCGGTACACGTTTCATATCCCAGGAAAGAGCCAAGTGGACAAAGACGAGTGGACAAGTGGACAAAGACAAGTGGACAAGTGGACAAGTGGTGCTACGTAGGTCCAATGGAGTGTCACTCAGCCATGAAATCCACGTCATGAGGCTGGTAGCAGCATCCTGAGTGGATTTAGGTACGATCATCCTCAGTGAAATAAGTCCCACAAAAAAAGAAACTTATGATATCACTTATCGAGGGAATGTAAAAATCGCTCCCCATGAACGGAATCCCCAAACAGAACAGAGTCACGCTTTTAGAAAACACACTTATGCCTGCTTCAGGGGAAAGGTGAGGTGCGGTGACGCATAAAACTCGAGTTTGAAATGAGCACAGATACCCTTCCGAAAACCGAATATGGAATGGACACGACCTACTCCTTGCTCAATCAACTGGACTCACCAGACCCTGTTCATCGCACAAGTATCTATCCGACTAGTAAGCATCTTAAAAGCTAAGTCTTGATATCTCTGTGTAAGTGCATCAAGTGTGTGTAAAGCGGCCTAAAACCAGCAGGAAAAATCAGCTCAGACCCATTCTGAGGATACATTTCCAACACAAAGAAGAAACAAGCAGGGCAAAACAGAGAGAAATTCTTCCAAAATGCGTTCAGGGACTGGCATGCAACCAGGATTGACCACATCTACAGCCCCAGCGGCAGAAGACATAAGGCTGGACACTCTTGGGGCTGAGACGATTGGTGAGGTTGGGAAAGCAAATGCAGACCCTTGAAAGGAATCCTGCGTGCTCCCCATTCCATGGGTCCCAACTCTCCAGGTTCAACGCAATCTTCCGACAGCGAAAGCACTCATTGGAAACCCAGCGGATGCTACACCGTGGGATCGGGAAAGCTTTCTGAAACTCACCTCAGTTTTCCTCTCCTGGTGCTCGTGTTCTCCATTCAGGCCCCCTTACTAACAATCTCCCCACTTGGAGACTCGGCGCCTTTCCATGCCTCTTTCGTACCGTCTGCAATTTGTCCGCAGGATGAACTGCAAGAGGGGGAACCAATGAGAGACTCGCTGGAGGTGTTTGGTCGGGCACATGTCACTCTCATTTCCCATCACGAAGAAGAATTCACCAGAGGTTCAGCCTGCCACCCCGGATCGACAATAGGGCGTGAAGCCATCCAGCCGTGTTGCGTCCCACTCACAAAAAAGCGACTTGGGAAATGGAGCTCAGGGGCACTGCACTTCCCAAACCTGCAGAGTTCTAAACGATAACTATCGCCCCAAAATATATTGAGGTCAGGCTACGAAGAGGCGCTGAACGCAAGGCAGAACTGCAGGAAACGGATGTCAACGGGTACATCGGAATGGCCCCGATAGCACATGAAAAGCGCCAGAACGTGGACAATGATGCAGTTGGCCAAAAAGGGCGTATGCGTTTTTTCCTGAATATATTCAGGAAAAAACGCATACGCCCTTTTTGGCCAACCAAGCAACCTGGGAGAGCAAATCAGCACTACAAAGAAATCTCTCTGGCCCCCCCGGGGCAAAAGGGCCAGGCGAAAAAAGTCTAAAAACCAGAAAGGCAGGACAGCCCACGGAGTCAAGGGAGCCTTGTTAAGCTGATGGGCGGGATGTCAATGGCCAACAGCCAATCTTCACAAGTGTATCCTCTTTCCCAAACCATGTAAAACACAGAACCACAGAGCATAGGGCACTTCCACACATGGGCGTTGACCTTGGGAAAATGAAAAAATCAACCAGACACAGGGACCCCAAAGTTGAGGGCTGCTGTCTTGACAAGAACCTCCACTCCGGTACACGTTTCATATCCCAGGAAAGAGCCAAGTGGACAAAGACGAGTGGACAAGTGGACAAAGACAAGTGGACAAGTGGACAAGTGGTGCTACGTAGGTCCAATGGAGTGTCACTCAGCCATGAAATCCACGTCATGAGGCTGGTAGCAGCATCCTGAGTGGATTTAGGTACGATCATCCTCAGTGAAATAAGTCCCACAAAAAAAGAAACTTATGATATCACTTATCGAGGGAATGTAAAAATCGCTCCCCATGAACGGAATCCCCAAACAGAACAGAGTCACGCTTTTAGAAAACACACTTATGCCTGCTTCAGGGGAAAGGTGAGGTGCGGTGACGCATAAAACTCGAGTTTGAAATGAGCACAGATACCCTTCCGAAAACCGAATATGGAATGGACACGACCTACTCCTTGCTCAATCAACTGGACTCACCAGACCCTGTTCATCGCACAAGTATCTATCCGACTAGTAAGCATCTTAAAAGCTAAGTCTTGATATCTCTGTGTAAGTGCATCAAGGGTGTGTAAAGCGGCCTAAAACCAGCAGGGAAAATCAGCTCAGACCCATTCTGAGGATACATTTCCAACACAAAGAAGAAACAAGCAGGGCAAAACAGAGAGAAATTCTTCCAAAATGCGTTCAGGGACTGGCATGCAACCAGGATTGACCACATCTACAGCCCCAGCGGCAGAAGACATAAGGCTGGACACTCTTGGGGCTGAGACGATTGGTGAGGTTGGGAAAGCAAATGCAGACCCTTGAAAGGAATCCTGCGTGCTCCCCATTCCATGGGTCCCAACTCTCCAGGTTCAACGCAATCTTCCGACAGCGAAAGCACTCATTGGAAACCCAGCGGATGCTACACCGTGGGATCGGGAAAGCTTTCTGAAACTCACCTCAGTTTTCCTCTCCTGGTGCTCGTGTTCTCCATTCAGGCCCCCTTACTAACAATCTCCCCACTTGGAGACTCGGCGCCTTTCCATGCCTCTTTCGTACCGTCTGCAATTTGTCCGCAGGATGAACTGCAAGAGGGGGAACCAATGAGAGACTCGCTGGAGGTGTTTGGTCGGGCACATGTCACTCTCATTTCCCATCACGAAGAAGAATTCACCAGCGGTTCAGCCTGCAACCGCGGATCGACAATAGGGCGTGAAGCCATCCAGCCGTGTTGCGTCCCACTCACAAAAAAGCGACTTGGGAAATGGAGCTCAGGGGCCCTGCACTTCCCAAACCTGCAGAGTTCTAAACGATAACTATCGCCCCAAAATATATTGAGGTCAGGCTACGAAGAGGCGCTGAACGCAAGGCAGAACTGCAGGAAACGGATGTCAACGGGTACATCGGAATGGCCCCGATAGCACATGAAAAGCGCCAGAACGTGGACAATGATGCGGTTGGCCAAAAAGGGCGTATGCGTTTTTTCCTGAATATATTCAGGAAAAAACGCATACGCCCTTTTTGGCCAGCCAAGCAACCTGGAAGAGCAAATCAGCACTACAAAGAAATCTCTCGCCCCCCCCCCCCGGGGCAAAAGGGCCAGGCGAAAAAAGTCTAAAAACCAGAAAGGCAGGACAGCCCACGGAGTCAAGGGAGCCTTGTTAAGCTGATGGGCGGGATGTCAATGGCCAACAGCCAATCTTCACAAGTGTATCCTCTTTCCCAAACCATGTAAAACACAGAACCACAGAGCATAGGGCACTTCCACACATGGGCGTTGACCTTGGGAAAATGAAAAAATCAACCAGACACAGGGACCCCAAAGTTGAGGGCTGCTGTCTTGACAAGAACCTCCACTCCGGTACACGTTTCATATCCCAGGAAAGAGCCAAGTGGACAAAGACGAGTGGACAAGTGGACAAAGACAAGTGGACAAGTGGACAAGTGGTGCTACGTAGGTCCAATGGAGTGTCACTCAGCCATGAAATCCACGTCATGAGGCTGGTAGCAGCATCCTGAGTGGATTTAGGTACGATCATCCTCAGTGAAATAAGTCCCACAAAAAAAGAAACTTATGATATCACTTATCGAGGGAATGTAAAAATCGCTCCCCATGAACGGAATCCCCAAACAGAACAGAGTCACGCTTTTAGAAAACACACTTATGCCTGCTTCAGGGGAAAGGTGAGGTGCGGTGACGCATAAAACTCGAGTTTGAAATGAGCACAGATACCCTTCCGAAAACCGAATATGGAATGGACACGACCTACTCCTTGCTCAATCAACTGGACTCACCAGACCCTGTTCATCGCACAAGTATCTATCCGACTAGTAAGCATCTTAAAAGCTAAGTCTTGATATCTCTGTGTAAGTGCATCAAGTGTGTGTAAAGCGGCCTAAAACCAGCAGGGAAAATCAGCTCAGACCCATTCTGAGGATACATTTCCAACACAAAGAAGAAACAAGCAGGGCAAAACAGAGAGAAATTCTTCCAAAATGCGTTCAGGGACTGGCATGCAACCAGGATTGACCACATCTACAGCCCCAGCGGCAGAAGACATAAGGCTGGACACTCTTGGGGCTGAGACGATTGGTGAGGTTGGGAAAGCAAATGCAGACCCTTGAAAGGAATCCTGCGTGCTCCCCATTCCATGGGTCCCAACTCTCCAGGTTCAACGCAATCTTCCGACAGCGAAAGCACTCATTGGAAACCCAGCGGATGCTACACCGTGGGATCGGGAAAGCTTTCTGAAACTCACCTCAGTTTTCCTCTCCTGGTGCTCGTGTTCTCCATTCAGGCCCCCTTACTAACAATCTCCCCACTTGGAGACTCGGCGCCTTTCCATGCCTCTTTCGTACCGTCTGCAATTTGTCCGCAGGATGAACTGCAAGAGGGGGAACCAATGAGAGACTCGCTGGAGGTGTTTGGTCGGGCACATGTCACTCTCATTTCCCATCACGAAGAAGAATTCACCAGCGGTTCAGCCTGCAACCGCGGATCGACAATAGGGCGTGAAGCCATCCAGCCGTGTTGCGTCCCACTCACAAAAAAGCGACTTGGGAAATGGAGGTCAGGGGCCCTGCACTTCCCAAACCTGCAGAGTTCTAAACGATAACTATCGCCCCAAAATATATTGAGGTCAGGCTACGAAGAGGCGCTGAACGCAAGGCAGAACTGCAGGAAACGGATGTCAACGGGTACATCGGAATGGCCCCGATAGCACATGAAAAGCGCCAGAACGTGGACAATGATGCGGTTGGCCAAAAAGGGCGTATGCGTTTTTTCCTGAATATATTCAGGAAAAAACGCATACGCCCTTTTTGGCCAGCCAAGCAACCTGGAAGAGCAAATCAGCACTACAAAGAAATCTCTCGCCCGCCCCCCCCGGGGCAAAAGGGCCAGGCGAAAAAAGTCTAAAAACCAGAAAGGCAGGACAGCCCACGGAGTCAAGGGAGCCTTGTTAAGCTGATGGGCGGGATGTCAATGGCCAACAGCCAATCTTCACAAGTGTATCCTCTTTCCCAAACCATGTAAAACACAGAACCACAGAGCATAGGGCACTTCCACACATGGGCGTTGACCTTGGGAAAATGAAAAAATCAACCAGACACAGGGACCCCAAAGTTAAGGGCTGCTGTCTTGACAAGAACCTCCACTCCGGTACACGTTTCATATCCCAGGAAAGAGCCAAGTGGACAAAGACGAGTGGACAAGTGGACAAAGACAAGTGGACAAGTGGACAAGTGGTGCTACGTAGGTCCAATGGAGTGTCACTCAGTCATGAAATCCACGTCATGAGGCTGGTAGCAGCATCCTGAGTGGATTTAGGTACGATCATCCTCAGTGAAATAAGTCCCACAAAAAAAGAAACTTATGATATCACTTATCGAGGGAATGTAAAAATCGCTCCCCATGAACGGAATCCCCAAACAGAACAGAGTCACGCTTTTAGAAAACACACTTATGCCTGCTTCAGGGGAAAGGTGAGGTGGGGTGACGCATAAAACTCGAGTTTGAAATGAGCACAGATACCCTTCCGAAAACCGAATATGGAATGGACACGACCTACTCCTTGCTCAATCAACTGGACTCACCAGACCCTGTTCATCGCACAAGTATCTATCCGACTAGTAAGCATCTTAAAAGCTAAGTCTTGATATCTCTGTGTAAGTGCATCAAGGGTGTGTAAAGCGGCCTAAAACCAGCAGGGAAAATCAGCTCAGACCCATTCTGAGGATACATTTCCAACATAAAGAAGAAACAAGCAGGGCAAAACAGAGAGAAATTCTTCCAAAATGCGTTCAGGGACTGGCATGCAACCAGGATTGACCACATCTACAGCCCCAGCGGCAGAAGACATAAGGCTGGACACTCTTGGGGCTGAGACGATTGGTGAGGTTGGGAAAGCAAATGCAGACCCTTGAAAGGAATCCTGCGTGCTCCCCATTCCATGGCTCCCAACTCTCCAGGTTCAACGCAATCTTCCGACAGCGAAAGCACTCATTGGAAACCCAGCGGATGCTACACCGTGGGATCGGGAAAGCTTTCTGAAACTCACCTCAGTTTTCCTCTCCTGGTGCTCGTGTTCTCCATTCAGGCCCCCTTACTAACAATCTCCCCACTTGGAGACTCGGCGCCTTTCCATGCCTCTTTCGTACCGTCTGCAATTTGTCCGCAGGATGAACTGCAAGAGGGGGAACCAATGAGAGACTCGCTGGAGGTGTTTGGTCGGGCACATGTCACTCTCATTTCCCATCACGAAGAAGAATTCACCAGCGGTTCAGCCTGCCACCGCGGATCGACAATAGGGCGTGAAGCCATCCAGCCGTGTTGCGTCCCACTCACAAAAAAGCGACTTGGGAAATGGAGCTCAGGGGCCCTGCACTTCCCAAACCTGCAGAGTTCTAAACGATAACTATCGCCCCAAAATATATTGAGGTCAGGCTACGAAGAGGCGCTGAACGCAAGGCAGAACTGCAGGAAACGGATGTCAACGGGTACATCGGAATGGCCCCGATAGCACATGAAAAGCGCCAGAACGTGGACAATGATGCGGTTGGCCAAAAAGGGCGTATGCGTTTTTTCCTGAATATATTCAGGAAAAAACGCATACGCCCTTTTTGGCCAACCAAGCAACCTGGGAGAGCAAATCAGCACTACAAAGAAATCTCTCGCCCCCCCCCCCCGGGGCAAAAGGGCCAGGCGAAAAAAGTCTAAAAACCAGAAAGGCAGGACAGCCCACGGAGTCAAGGGAGCCTTGTTAAGCTGATGGGCGGGATGTCAATGGCCAACAGCCAATCTTCACAAGTGTATCCTCTTTCCCAAACCATGTAAAACACAGAACCACAGAGCATAGGGCACTTCCACACATGGGCGTTGACCTTGGGAAAATGAAAAAATCAACCAGACACAGGGACCCCAAAGTTGAGGGCTGCTGTCTTGACAAGAACCTCCACTCCGGTACACGTTTCATATCCCAGGAAAGAGCCAAGTGGACAAAGACGAGTGGACAAGTGGACAAAGACAAGTGGACAAGTGGACAAGTGGTGCTACGTAGGTCCAATGGAGTGTCACTCAGCCATGAAATCCACGTCATGAGGCTGGAAGCAGCATCCTGAGTGGATTTAGGTACGATCATCCTCAGTGAAATAAGTCCCACAAAAAAAGAAACTTATGATATCACTTATCGAGGGAATGTAAAAATCGCTCCCCATGAACGGAATCCCCAAACAGAACAGAGTCACGCTTTTAGAAAACACACTTATGCCTGCTTCAGGGGAAAGGTGAGGTGCGGTGACGCATAAAACTCGAGTTTGAAATGAGCACAGATACCCTTCCGAAAACCGAATATGGAATGGACACGACCTACTCCTTGCTCAATCAACTGGACTCACCAGACCCTGTTCATCGCACAAGTATCTATCCGACTAGTAAGCATCTTAAAAGCTAAGTCTTGATATCTCTGTGTAAGTGCATCAAGTGTGTGTAAAGCGGCCTAAAACCAGCAGGGAAAATCAGCTCAGACCCATTCTGAGGATACATTTCCAACATAAAGAAGAAACAAGCAGGGCAAAACAGAGAGAAATTCTTCCAAAATGCGTTCAGGGACTGGCATGCAACCAGGATTGACCACATCTACAGCCCCAGCGGCAGAAGACATAAGGCTGGACACTCTTGGGGCTGAGACGATTGGTGAGGTTGGGAAAGCAAGTGCAGACCCTTGAAAGGAATCCTGCGTGCTCCCCATTCCATGGCTCCCAACTCTCCAGGTTCAACGCAATCTTCCGACAGCGAAAGCACTCATTGGAAACCCAGCGGATGCTACACCGTGGGATCGGGAAAGCTTTCTGAAACTCACCTCAGTTTTCCTCTCCTGGTGCTCGTGTTCTCCATTCAGGCCCCCTTACTAACAATCTCCCCACTTGGAGACTCGGCGCCTTTCCATGCCTCTTTCGTACCGTCTGCAATTTGTCCGCAGGATGAACTGCAAGAGGGGGAACCAATGAGAGACTCGCTGGAGGTGTTTGGTCGGGCACATGTCACTCTCATTTCCCATCACGAAGAAGAATTCACCAGCGGTTCAGCCTGCCACCGCGGATCGACAATAGGGCGTGAAGCCATCCAGCCGTGTTGCGTCCCACTCACAAAAAAGCGACTTGGGAAATGGAGCTCAGGGGCCCTGCACTTCCCAAACCTGCAGAGTTCTAAACGATAACTATCGCCCCAAAATATATTGAGGTCAGGCTACGAAGAGGCGCTGAACGCAAGGCAGAACTGCAGGAAACGGATGTCAACGGGTACATCGGAATGGCCCCGATAGCACATGAAAAGCGCCAGAACGTGGACAATGATGCGGTTGGCCAAAAAGGGCGTATGCGTTTTTTCCTGAATATATTCAGGAAAAAACGCATACGCCCTTTTTGGCCAACCAAGCAACCTGGGAGAGCAAATCAGCACTACAAAGAAATCTCTCGCCCCCCCCCGGGGCAAAAGGGCCAGGCGAAAAAAGTCTAAAAACCAGAAAGGCAGGACAGCCCACGGAGTCAAGGGAGCCTTGTTAAGCTGATGGGCGGGATGTCAATGGCCAACAGCCAATCTTCACAAGTGTATCCTCTTTCCCAAACCATGTAAAACACAGAACCACAGAGCATAGGGCACTTCCACACATGGGCGTTGACCTTGGGAAAATGAAAAAATCAACCAGACACAGGGACCCCAAAGTTGAGGGCTGCTGTCTTGACAAGAACCTCCACTCCGGTACACGTTTCATATCCCAGGAAAGAGCCAAGTGGACAAAGACGAGTGGACAAGTGGACAAAGACAAGTGGACAAGTGGACAAGTGGTGCTACGTAGGTCCAATGGAGTGTCACTCAGCCATGAAATCCACGTCATGAGGCTGGTAGCAGCATCCTGAGTGGATTTAGGTACGATCATCCTCAGTGAAATAAGTCCCACAAAAAAAGAAACTTATGATATCACTTATCGAGGGAATGTAAAAATCGCTCCCCATGAACGGAATCCCCAAACAGAACAGAGTCACGCTTTTAGAAAACACACTTATGCCTGCTTCAGGGGAAAGGTGAGGTGCGGTGACGCATAAAACTCGAGTTTGAAATGAGCACAGATACCCTTCCGAAAACCGAATATGGAATGGACACGACCTACTCCTTGCTCAATCAACTGGACTCACCAGACCCTGTTCATCGCACAAGTATCTATCCGACTAGTAAGCATCTTAAAAGCTAAGTCTTGATATCTCTGTGTAAGTGCATCAAGTGTGTGTAAAGCGGCCTAAAACCAGCAGGGAAAATCAGCTCAGACCCATTCTGAGGATACATTTCCAACATAAAGAAGAAACAAGCAGGGCAAAACAGAGAGAAATTCTTCCAAAATGCGTTCAGGGACTGGCATGCAACCAGGATTGACCACATCTACAGCCCCAGCGGCAGAAGACATAAGGCTGGACACTCTTGGGGCTGAGACGATTGGTGAGGTTGGGAAAGCAAATGCAGACCCTTGAAAGGAATCCTGCGTGCTCCCCATTCCATGGGTCCCAACTCTCCAGGTTCAACGCAATCTTCCGACAGCGAAAGCACTCATTGGAAACCCAGCGGATGCTACACCGTGGGATCGGGAAAGCTTTCTGAAACTCACCTCAGTTTTCCTCTCCTGGTGCTCGTGTTCTCCATTCAGGCCCCCTTACTAACAATCTCCCCACTTGGAGACTCGGCGCCTTTCCATGCCTCTTTCGTACCGTCTGCAATTTGTCCGCAGGATGAACTGCAAGAGGGGGAACCAATGAGAGACTCGCTGGAGGTGTTTGGTCGGGCACATGTCACTCTCATTTCCCATCACGAAGAAGAATTCACCAGCGGTTCAGCCTGCCACCGCGGATCGACAATAGGGCGTGAAGCCATCCAGCCGTGTTGCGTCCCACTCACAAAAAAGCGACTTGGGAAATGGAGCTCAGGGGCCCTGCACTTCCCAAACCTGCAGAGTTCTAAACGATAACTATCGCCCCAAAATATATTGAGGTCAGGCTACGAAGAGGCGCTGAACGCAAGGCAGAACTGCAGGAAACGGATGTCAACGGGTACATCGGAATGGCCCCGATAGCACATGAAAAGCGCCAGAACGTGGACAATGATGCGGTTGGCCAAAAAGGGCGTATGCGTTTTTTCCTGAATATATTCAGGAAAAAACGCATACGCCCTTTTTGGCCAACCAAGCAACCTGGGAGAGCAAATCAGCACTACAAAGAAATCTCTCGCCCCCCCCCCGGGGCAAAAGGGCCAGGCGAAAAAAGTCTAAAAACCAGAAAGGCAGGACAGCCCACGGAGTCAAGGGAGCCTTGTTAAGCTGATGGGCGGGATGTCAATGGCCAACAGCCAATCTTCACAAGTGTATCCTCTTTCCCAAACCATGGAAAACACAGAACCACAGAGCATAGGGCACTTCCACACATGGGCGTTGACCTTGGGAAAATGAAAAAATCAACCAGACACAGGGACCCCAAAGTTGAGGGCTGCTGTCTTGACAAGAACCTCCACTCCGGTACACGTTTCATATCCCAGGAAAGAGCCAAGTGGACAAAGACGAGTGGACAAGTGGACAAAGACAAGTGGACAAGTGGACAAGTGGTGCTACGTAGGTCCAATGGAGTGTCACTCAGCCATGAAATCCACGTCATGAGGCTGGTAGCAGCATCCTGAGTGGATTTAGGTACGATCATCCTCAGTGAAATAAGTCCCACAAAAAAAGAAACTTATGATATCACTTATCGAGGGAATGTAAAAATCGCTCCCCATGAACGGAATCCCCAAACAGAACAGAGTCACGCTTTTAGAAAACACACTTATGCCTGCTTCAGGGGAAAGGTGAGGTGCGGTGACGCATAAAACTCGAGTTTGAAATGAGCACAGATACCCTTCCGAAAACCGAATATGGAATGGACACGACCTACTCCTTGCTCAATCAACTGGACTCACCAGACCCTGTTCATTGCACAAGTATCTATCCGACTAGTAAGCATCTTAAAAGCTAAGTCTTGATATCTCTGTGTAAGTGCATCAAGTGTGTGTAAAGCGGCCTAAAACCAGCAGGGAAAATCAGCTCAGACCCATTCTGAGGATACATTTCCAACACAAAGAAGAAACAAGCAGGGCAAAACAGAGAGAAATTCTTCCAAAATGCGTTCAGGGACTGGCATGCAACCAGGATTGACCACATCTACAGCCCCCGCGGCAGAAGACATAAGGCTGGACACTCTTGGGGCTGAGACGATTGGTGAGGTTGGGAAAGCAAATGCAGACCCTTGAAAGGAATCCTGCGTGCTCCCCATTCCATGGCTCCCAACTCTCCAGGTTCAACGCAATCTTCCGACAGCGAAAGCACTCATTGGAAACCCAGCGGATGCTACACCGTGGGATCGGGAAAGCTTTCTGAAACTCACCTCAGTTTTCCTCTCCTGGTGCTCGTGTTCTCCATTCAGGCCCCCTTACTAACAATCTCCCCACTTGGAGACTCGGCGCCTTTCCATGCCTCTTTCGTACCGTCTGCAATTTGTCCGCAGGATGAACTGCAAGAGGGGGAACCAATGAGAGACTCGCTGGAGGTGTTTGGTCGGGCACATGTCACTCTCATTTCCCATCACGAAGAAGAATTCACCAGCGGTTCAGCCTGCCACCGCGGATCGACAATAGGGCGTGAAGCCATCCAGCCGTGTTGCGTCCCACTCACAAAAAAGCGACTTGGGAAATGGAGCTCAGGGGCCCTGCACTTCCCAAACCTGCAGAGTTCTAAACGATAACTATCGCCCCAAAATATATTGAGGTCAGGCTACGAAGAGGCGCTGAACGCAAGGCAGAACTGCAGGAAACGGATGTCAACGGGTACATCGGAATGGCCCCGATAGCACATGAAAAGCGCCAGAACGTGGACAATGATGCGGTTGGCCAAAAAGGGCGTATGCGTTTTTTCCTGAATATATTCAGGAAAAAACGCATACGCCCTTTTTGGCCAACCAAGCAACCTGGGAGAGCAAATCAGCACTACAAAGAAATCTCTCGCCCCCCCCCCCCCCGGGGCAAAAGGGCCAGGCGAAAAAAGTCTAAAAACCAGAAAGGCAGGACAGCCCACGGAGTCAAGGGAGCCTTGTTAAGCTGATGGGCGGGATGTCAATGGCCAACAGCCAATCTTCACAAGTGTATCCTCTTTCCCAAACCATGGAAAACACAGAACCACAGAGCATAGGGCACTTCCACACATGGGCGTTGACCTTGGGAAAATGAAAAAATCAACCAGACACAGGGACCCCAAAGTTGAGGGCTGCTGTCTTGACAAGAACCTCCACTCCGGTACACGTTTCATATCCCAGGAAAGAGCCAAGTGGACAAAGACGAGTGGACAAGTGGACAAAGACAAGTGGACAAGTGGACAAGTGGTGCTACGTAGGTCCAATGGAGTGTCACTCAGCCATGAAATCCACGTCATGAGGCTGGTAGCAGCATCCTGAGTGGATTTAGGTACGATCATCCTCAGTGAAATAAGTCCCACAAAAAAAGAAACTTATGATATCACTTATCGAGGGAATGTAAAAATCGCTCCCCATGAACGGAATCCCCAAACAGAACAGAGTCACGCTTTTAGAAAACACACTTATGCCTGCTTCAGGGGAAAGGTGAGGTGCGGTGACGCATAAAACTCGAGTTTGAAATGAGCACAGATACCCTTCCGAAAACCGAATATGGAATGGACACGACCTACTCCTTGCTCAATCAACTGGACTCACCAGACCCTGTTCATCGCACAAGTATCTATCCGACTAGTAAGCATCTTAAAAGCTAAGTCTTGATATCTCTGTGTAAGTGCATCAAGTGTGTGTAAAGCGGCCTAAAACCAGCAGGGAAAATCAGCTCAGACCCATTCTGAGGATACATTTCCAACATAAAGAAGAAACAAGCAGGGCAAAACAGAGAGAAATTCTTCCAAAATGCGTTCAGGGACTGGCATGCAACCAGGATTGACCACATCTACAGCCCCAGCGGCAGAAGACATAAGGCTGGACACTCTTGGGGCTGAGACGATTGGTGAGGTTGGGAAAGCAAATGCAGACCCTTGAAAGGAATCCTGCGTGCTCCCCATTCCATGGCTCCCAACTCTCCAGGTTCAACGCAATCTTCCGACAGCGAAAGCACTCATTGGAAACCCAGCGGATGCTACACCGTGGGATCGGGAAAGCTTTCTGAAACTCACCTCAGTTTTCCTCTCCTGGTGCTCGTGTTCTCCATTCAGGCCCCCTTACTAACAATCTCCCCACTTGGAGACTCGGCGCCTTTCCATGCCTCTTTCGTACCGTCTGCAATTTGTCCGCAGGATGAACTGCAAGAGGGGGAACCAATGAGAGACTCGCTGGAGGTGTTTGGTCGGGCACATGTCACTCTCATTTCCCATCACGAAGAAGAATTCACCAGCGGTTCAGCCTGCCACCGCGGATCGACAATAGGGCGTGAAGCCATCCAGCCGTGTTGCGTCCCACTCACAAAAAAGCGACTTGGGAAATGGAGCTCAGGGGCCCTGCACTTCCCAAACCTGCAGAGTTCTAAACGATAACTATCGCCCCAAAATATATTGAGGTCAGGCTACGAAGAGGCGCTGAACGCAAGGCAGAACTGCAGGAAACGGATGTCAACGGGTACATCGGAATGGCCCCGATAGCACATGAAAAGCGCCAGAACGTGGACAATGATGCGGTTGGCCAAAAAGGGCGTATGCGTTTTTTCCTGAATATATTCAGGAAAAAACGCATACGCCCTTTTTGGCCAACCAAGCAACCTGGGAGAGCAAATCAGCACTACAAAGAAATCTCTCGCCCCCCCCCGGGGCAAAAGGGCCAGGCGAAAAAAGTCTAAAAACCAGAAAGGCAGGACAGCCCACGGAGTCAAGGGAGCCTTGTTAAGCTGATGGGCGGGATGTCAATGGCCAACAGCCAATCTTCACAAGTGTATCCTCTTTCCCAAACCATGTAAAACACAGAACCACAGAGCATAGGGCACTTCCACACATGGGCGTTGACCTTGGGAAAATGAAAAAATCAACCAGACACAGGGACCCCAAAGTTGAGGGCTGCTGTCTTGACAAGAACCTCCACTCCGGTACACGTTTCATATCCCAGGAAAGAGCCAAGTGGACAAAGACGAGTGGACAAGTGGACAAAGACAAGTGGACAAGTGGACAAGTGGTGCTACGTAGGTCCAATGGAGTGTCACTCAGCCATGAAATCCACGTCATGAGGCTGGTAGCAGCATCCTGAGTGGATTTAGGTACGATCATCCTCAGTGAAATAAGTCCCACAAAAAAAGAAACTTATGATATCACTTATCGAGGGAATGTAAAAATCGCTCCCCATGAACGGAATCCCCAAACAGAACAGAGTCACGCTTTTAGAAAACACACTTATGCCTGCTTCAGGGGAAAGGTGAGGTGCGGTGACGCATAAAACTCGAGTTTGAAATGAGCACAGATACCCTTCCGAAAACCGAATATGGAATGGACACGACCTACTCCTTGCTCAATCAACTGGACTCACCAGACCCTGTTCATCGCACAAGTATCTATCCGACTAGTAAGCATCTTAAAAGCTAAGTCTTGATATCTCTGTGTAAGTGCATCAAGTGTGTGTAAAGCGGCCTAAAACCAGCAGGGAAAATCAGCTCAGACCCATTCTGAGGATACATTTCCAACATAAAGAAGAAACAAGCAGGGCAAAACAGAGAGAAATTCTTCCAAAATGCGTTCAGGGACTGGCATGCAACCAGGATTGACCACATCTACAGCCCCAGCGGCAGAAGACATAAGGCTGGACACTCTTGGGGCTGAGACGATTGGTGAGGTTGGGAAAGCAAATGCAGACCCTTGAAAGGAATCCTGCGTGCTCCCCATTCCATGGCTCCCAACTCTCCAGGTTCAACGCAATCTTCCGACAGCGAAAGCACTCATTGGAAACCCAGCGGATGCTACACCGTGGGATCGGGAAAGCTTTCTGAAACTCACCTCAGTTTTCATCTCCTGGTGCTCGTGTTCTCCATTCAGGCCCCCTTACTAACAATCTCCCCACTTGGAGACTCGGCGCCTTTCCATGCCTCTTTCGTACCGTCTGCAATTTGTCCGCAGGATGAACTGCAAGAGGGGGAACCAATGAGAGACTCGCTGGAGGTGTTTGGTCGGGCACATGTCACTCTCATTTCCCATCACGAAGAAGAATTCACCAGCGGTTCAGCCTGCCACCGCGGATCGACAATAGGGCGTGAAGCCATCCAGCCGTGTTGCGTCCCACTCACAAAAAAGCGACTTGGGAAATGGAGCTCAGGGGCCCTGCACTTCCCAAACCTGCAGAGTTCTAAACGATAACTATCGCCCCAAAATATATTGAGGGCAGGCTACGAAGAGGCGCTGAACGCAAGGCAGAACTGCAGGAAACGGATGTCAACGGGTACATCGGAATGGCCCCGATAGCACATGAAAAGCGCCAGAACGTGGACAATGATGCGGTTGGCCAAAAAGGGCGTATGCGTTTTTTCCTGAATATATTCAGGAAAAAACGCATACGCCCTTTTTGGCCAACCAAGCAACCTGGGAGAGCAAATCAGCACTACAAAGAAATCTCTCGCCCCCCCCCGGGGCAAAAGGGCCAGGCGAAAAAAGTCTAAAAACCAGAAAGGCAGGACAGCCCACGGAGTCAAGGGAGCCTTGTTAAGCTGATGGGCGGGATGTCAATGGCCAACAGCCAATCTTCACAAGTGTATCCTCTTTCCCAAACCATGGAAAACACAGAACCACAGAGCATAGGGCACTTCCACACATGGGCGTTGACCTTGGGAAAATGAAAAAATCAACCAGACACAGGGACCCCAAAGTTGAGGGCTGCTGTCTTGACAAGAACCTCCACTCCGGTACACGTTTCATATCCCAGGAAAGAGCCAAGTGGACAAAGACGAGTGGACAAGTGGACAAAGACAAGTGGACAAGTGGACAAGTGGTGCTACGTAGGTCCAATGGAGTGTCACTCAGCCATGAAATCCACGTCATGAGGCTGGTAGCAGCATCCTGAGTGGATTTAGGTACGATCATCCTCAGTGAAATAAGTCCCACAAAAAAAGAAACTTATGATATCACTTATCGAGGGAATGTAAAAATCGCTCCCCATGAACGGAATCCCCAAACAGAACAGAGTCACGCTTTTAGAAAACACACTTATGCCTGCTTCAGGGGAAAGGTGAGGTGCGGTGACGCATAAAACTCGAGTTTGAAATGAGCACAGATACCCTTCCGAAAACCGAATATGGAATGGACACGACCTACTCCTTGCTCAATCAACTGGACTCACCAGACCCTGTTCATTGCACAAGTATCTATCCGACTAGTAAGCATCTTAAAAGCTAAGTCTTGATATCTCTGTGTAAGTGCATCAAGTGTGTGTAAAGCGGCCGAAAACCAGCAGGGAAAATCAGCTCAGACCCATTCTGAGGATACATTTCCAACACAAAGAAGAAACAAGCAGGGCAAAACAGAGAGAAATTCTTCCAAAATGCGTTCAGGGACTGGCATGCAACCAGGATTGACCACATCTACAGCCCCCGCGGCAGAAGACATAAGGCTGGACACTCTTGGGGCTGAGACGATTGGTGAGGTTGGGAAAGCAAATGCAGACCCTTGAAAGGAATCCTGCGTGCTCCCCATTCCATGGCTCCCAACTCTCCAGGTTCAACGCAATCTTCCGACAGCGAAAGCACTCATTGGAAACCCAGCGGATGCTACACCGTGGGATCGGGAAAGCTTTCTGAAACTCACCTCAGTTTTCCTCTCCTGGTGCTCGTGTTCTCCATTCAGGCCCCCTTACTAACAATCTCCCCACTTGGAGACTCGGCGCCTTTCCATGCCTCTTTCGTACCGTCTGCAATTTGTCCGCAGGATGAACTGCAAGAGGGGGAACCAATGAGAGACTCGCTGGAGGTGTTTGGTCGGGCACATGTCACTCTCATTTCCCATCACGAAGAAGAATTCACCAGCGGTTCAGCCTGCCACCGCGGATCGACAATAGGGCGTGAAGCCATCCAGCCGTGTTGCGTCCCACTCACAAAAAAGCGACTTGGGAAATGGAGCTCAGGGGCCCTGCACTTCCCAAACCTGCAGAGTTCTAAACGATAACTATCGCCCCAAAATATATTGAGGTCAGGCTACGAAGAGGCGCTGAACGCAAGGCAGAACTGCAGGAAACGGATGTCAACGGGTACATCGGAATGGCCCCGATAGCACATGAAAAGCGCCAGAACGTGGACAATGATGCGGTTGGCCAAAAAGGGCGTATGCGTTTTTTCCTGAATATATTCAGGAAAAAACGCATACGCCCTTTTTGGCCAACCAAGCAACCTGGGAGAGCAAATCAGCACTACAAAGAAATCTCTCGCCCCCCCCCCCCCCCGGGGCAAAAGGGCCAGGCGAAAAAAGTCTAAAAACCAGAAAGGCAGGACAGCCCACGGAGTCAAGGGAGCCTTGTTAAGCTGATGGGCGGGATGTCAATGGCCAACAGCCAATCTTCACAAGTGTATCCTCTTTCCCAAACCATGTAAAACACAGAACCACAGAGCATAGGGCACTTCCACACATGGGCGTTGACCTTGGGAAAATGAAAAAATCAACCAGACACAGGGACCCCAAAGTTGAGGGCTGCTGTCTTGACAAGAACCTCCACTCCGGTACACGTTTCATATCCCAGGAAAGAGCCAAGTGGACAAAGACGAGTGGACAAGTGGACAAAGACAAGTGGACAAGTGGACAAGTGGTGCTACGTAGGTCCAATGGAGTGTCACTCAGCCATGAAATCCACGTCATGAGGCTGGTAGCAGCATCCTGAGTGGATTTAGGTACGATCATCCTCAGTGAAATAAGTCCCACAAAAAAAGAAACTTATGATATCACTTATCGAGGGAATGTAAAAATCGCTCCCCATGAACGGAATCCCCAAACAGAACAGAGTCACGCTTTTAGAAAACACACTTATGCCTGCTTCAGGGGAAAGGTGAGGTGCGGTGACGCATAAAACTCGAGTTTGAAATGAGCACAGATACCCTTCCGAAAACCGAATATGGAATGGACACGACCTACTCCTTGCTCAATCAACTGGACTCACCAGACCCTGTTCATCGCACAAGTATCTATCCGACTAGTAAGCATCTTAAAAGCTAAGTCTTGATATCTCTGTGTAAGTGCATCAAGTGTGTGTAAAGCGGCCTAAAACCAGCAGGGAAAATCAGCTCAGACCCATTCTGAGGATACATTTCCAACATAAAGAAGAAACAAGCAGGGCAAAACAGAGAGAAATTCTTCCAAAATGCGTTCAGGGACTGGCATGCAACCAGGATTGACCACATCTACAGCCCCAGCGGCAGAAGACATAAGGCTGGACACTCTTGGGGCTGAGACGATTGGTGAGGTTGGGAAAGCAAATGCAGACCCTTGAAAGGAATCCTGCGTGCTCCCCATTCCATGGCTCCCAACTCTCCAGGTTCAACGCAATCTTCCGACAGTGAAAGCACTCATTGGAAATCCAGTGGATGCTACACCGTGGGATCGGGAAAGCTTTCTGAAACTCACCTCAGTTTTCCTCTCCTGGTGCTCGTGTTCTCCATTCAGGCCCCCTTACTAACAATCTCCCCACTTGGAGACTCGGCGCCTTTCCATGCCTCTTTCGTACCGTCTGCAATTTGTCCGCAGGATGAACTGCAAGAGGGGGAACCAATGAGAGACTCGCTGGAGGTGTTTGGTCGGGCACATGTCACTCTCATTTCCCATCACGAAGAAGAATTCACCAGCGGTTCAGCCTGCCACCGCGGATCGACAATAGGGCGTGAAGCCATCCAGCCGTGTTGCGTCCCACTCACAAAAAAGCGACTTGGGAAATGGAGCTCAGGGGCCCTGCACTTCCCAAACCTGCAGAGTTCTAAACGATAACTATCGCCCCAAAATATATTGAGGGCAGGCTACGAAGAGGCGCTGAACGCAAGGCAGAACTGCAGGAAACGGATGTCAACGGGTACATCGGAATGGCCCCGATAGCACATGAAAAGCGCCAGAACGTGGACAATGATGCGGTTGGCCAAAAAGGGCGTATGCGTTTTTTCCTGAATATATTCAGGAAAAAACGCATACGCCCTTTTTGGCCAACCAAGCAACCTGGGAGAGCAAATCAGCACTACAAAGAAATCTCTCGCCCCCCCCCCGGGGCAAAAGGGCCAGGCGAAAAAAGTCTAAAAACCAGAAAGGCAGGACAGCCCACGGAGTCAAGGGAGCCTTGTTAAGCTGATGGGCGGGATGTCAATGGCCAACAGCCAATCTTCACAAGTGTATCCTCTTTCCCAAACCATGTAAAACACAGAACCACAGAGCATAGGGCACTTCCACACATGGGCGTTGACCTTGGGAAAATGAAAAAATCAACCAGACACAGGGACCCCAAAGTTGAGGGCTGCTGTCTTGACAAGAACCTCCACTCCGGTACACGTTTCATATCCCAGGAAAGAGCCAAGTGGACAAAGACGAGTGGACAAGTGGACAAAGACAAGTGGACAAGTGGACAAGTGGTGCTACGTAGGTCCAATGGAGTGTCACTCAGCCATGAAATCCACGTCATGAGGCTGGTAGCAGCATCCTGAGTGGATTTAGGTACGATCATCCTCAGTGAAATAAGTCCCACAAAAAAAGAAACTTATGATATCACTTATCGAGGGAATGTAAAAATCGCTCCCCATGAACGGAATCCCCAAACAGAACAGAGTCACGCTTTTAGAAAACACACTTATGCCTGCTTCAGGGGAAAGGTGAGGTGCGGTGACGCATAAAACTCGAGTTTGAAATGAGCACAGATACCCTTCCGAAAACCGAATATGGAATGGACACGACCTACTCCTTGCTCAATCAACTGGACTCACCAGACCCTGTTCATCGCACAAGTATCTATCCGACTAGTAAGCATCTTAAAAGCTAAGTCTTGATATCTCTGTGTAAGTGCATCAAGTGTGTGTAAAGCGGCCTAAAACCAGCAGGGAAAATCAGCTCAGACCCATTCTGAGGATACATTTCCAACATAAAGAAGAAACAAGCAGGGCAAAACAGAGAGAAATTCTTCCAAAATGCGTTCAGGGACTGGCATGCAACCAGGATTGACCACATCTACAGCCCCAGCGGCAGAAGACATAAGGCTGGACACTCTTGGGGCTGAGACGATTGGTGAGGTTGGGAAAGCAAATGCAGACCCTTGAAAGGAATCCTGCGTGCTCCCCATTCCATGGCTCCCAACTCTCCAGGTTCAACGCAATCTTCCGACAGCGAAAGCACTCATTGGAAACCCAGCGGATGCTACACCGTGGGATCGGGAAAGCTTTCTGAAACTCACCTCAGTTTTCCTCTCCTGGTGCTCGTGTTCTCCATTCAGGCCCCCTTACTAACAATCTCCCCACTTGGAGACTCGGCGCCTTTCCATGCCTCTTTCGTACCGTCTGCAATTTGTCCGCAGGATGAACTGCAAGAGGGGGAACCAATGAGAGACTCGCTGGAGGTGTTTGGTCGGGCACATGTCACTCTCATTTCCCATCACGAAGAAGAATTCACCAGCGGTTCAGCCTGCCACCGCGGATCGACAATAGGGCGTGAAGCCATCCAGCCGTGTTGCGTCCCACTCACAAAAAAGCGACTTGGGAAATGGAGCTCAGGGGCCCTGCACTTCCCAAACCTGCAGAGTTCTAAACGATAACTATCGCCCCAAAATATATTGAGGGCAGGCTACGAAGAGGCGCTGAACGCAAGGCAGAACTGCAGGAAACGGATGTCAACGGGTACATCGGAATGGCCCCGATAGCACATGAAAAGCGCCAGAACGTGGACAATGATGCGGTTGGCCAAAAAGGGCGTATGCGTTTTTTCCTGAATATATTCAGGAAAAAACGCATACGCCCTTTTTGGCCAACCAAGCAACCTGGGAGAGCAAATCAGCACTACAAAGAAATCTCTCGCCCCCCCCCGGGGCAAAAGGGCCAGGCGAAAAAAGTCTAAAAACCAGAAAGGCAGGACAGCCCACGGAGTCAAGGGAGCCTTGTTAAGCTGATGGGCGGGATGTCAATGGCCAACAGCCAATCTTCACAAGTGTATCCTCTTTCCCAAACCATGTAAAACACAGAACCACAGAGCATAGGGCACTTCCACACATGGGCGTTGACCTTGGGAAAATGAAAAAATCAACCAGACACAGGGACCCCAAAGTTGAGGGCTGCTGTCTTGACAAGAACCTCCACTCCGGTACACGTTTCATATCCCAGGAAAGAGCCAAGTGGACAAAGACGAGTGGACAAGTGGACAAAGACAAGTGGACAAGTGGACAAGTGGTGCTACGTAGGTCCAATGGAGTGTCACTCAGCCATGAAATCCACGTCATGAGGCTGGTAGCAGCATCCTGAGTGGATTTAGGTACGATCATCCTCAGTGAAATAAGTCCCACAAAAAAAGAAACTTATGATATCACTTATCGAGGGAATGTAAAAATCGCTCCCCATGAACGGAATCCCCAAACAGAACAGAGTCACGCTTTTAGAAAACACACTTATGCCTGCTTCAGGGGAAAGGTGAGGTGCGGTGACGCATAAAACTCGAGTTTGAAATGAGCACAGATACCCTTCCGAAAACCGAATATGGAATGGACACGACCTACTCCTTGCTCAATCAACTGGACTCACCAGACCCTGTTCATCGCACAAGTATCTATCCGACTAGTAAGCATCTTAAAAGCTAAGTCTTGATATCTCTGTGTAAGTGCATCAAGTGTGTGTAAAGCGGCCTAAAACCAGCAGGGAAAATCAGCTCAGACCCATTCTGAGGATACATTTCCAACATAAAGAAGAAACAAGCAGGGCAAAACAGAGAGAAATTCTTCAAAAATGCGTTCAGGGACTGGCATGCAACCAGGATTGACCACATCTACAGCCCCAGCGGCAGAAGACATAAGGCTGGACACTCTTGGGGCTGAGACGATTGGTGAGGGTGGGAAAGCAAATGCAGACCCTTGAAAGGAATCCTGCGTGCTCCCCATTCCATGGCTCCCAACTCTCCAGGTTCAACGCAATCTTCCGACAGCGAAAGCACTCATTGGAAACCCAGCGGATGCTACACCGTGGGATCGGGAAAGCTTTCTGAAACTCACCTCAGTTTTCATCTCCTGGTGCTCGTGTTCTCCATTCAGGCCCCCTTACTAACAATCTCCCCACTTGGAGACTCGGCGCCTTTCCATGCCTCTTTCGTACCGTCTGCAATTTGTCCGCAGGATGAACTGCAAGAGGGGGAACCAATGAGAGACTCGCTGGAGGTGTTTGGTCGGGCACATGTCACTCTCATTTCCCATCACGAAGAAGAATTCACCAGCGGTTCAGCCTGCCACCGCGGATCGACAATAGGGCGTGAAGCCATCCAGCCGTGTTGCGTCCCACTCACAAAAAAGCGACTTGGGAAATGGAGCTCAGGGGCCCTGCACTTCCCAAACCTGCAGAGGTCTAAACGATAACTATCGCCCCAAAATATATTGAGGGCAGGCTACGAAGAGGCGCTGAACGCAAGGCAGAACTGCAGGAAACGGATGTCAACGGGTACATCGGAATGGCCCCGATAGCACATGAAAAGCGCCAGAACGTGGACAATGATGCGGTTGGCCAAAAAGGGCGTATGCGTTTTTTCCTGAATATATTCAGGAAAAAATGCATACGCCCTTTTTGGCCAACCAAGCAACCTGGGAGAGCAAATCAGCACTACAAAGAAATCTCTCGCCCCCCCCCGGGGCAAAAGGGCCAGGCGAAAAAAGTCTAAAAACCAGAAAGGCAGGACAGCCCACGGAGTCAAGGGAGCCTTGTTAAGCTGATGGGCGGGATGTCAATGGCCAACAGCCAATCTTCACAAGTGTATCCTCTTTCCCAAACCATGGAAAACACAGAACCACAGAGCATAGGGCACTTCCACACATGGGCGTTGACCTTGGGAAAATGAAAAAATCAACCAGACACAGGGACCCCAAAGTTGAGGGCTGCTGTCTTGACAAGAACCTCCACTCCGGTACACGTTTCATATCCCAGGAAAGAGCCAAGTGGACAAAGACGAGTGGACAAGTGGACAAAGACAAGTGGACAAGTGGACAAGTGGTGCTACGTAGGTCCAATGGAGTGTCACTCAGCCATGAAATCCACGTCATGAGGCTGGTAGCAGCATCCTGAGTGGATTTAGGTACGATCATCCTCAGTGAAATAAGTCCCACAAAAAAAGAAACTTATGATATCACTTATCGAGGGAATGTAAAAATCGCTCCCCATGAACGGAATCCCCAAACAGAACAGAGTCACGCTTTTAGAAAACACACTTATGCCTGCTTCAGGGGAAAGGTGAGGTGCGGTGACGCATAAAACTCGAGTTTGAAATGAGCACAGATACCCTTCCGAAAACCGAATATGGAATGGACACGACCTACTCCTTGCTCAATCAACTGGACTCACCAGACCCTGTTCATTGCACAAGTATCTATCCGACTAGTAAGCATCTTAAAAGCTAAGTCTTGATATCTCTGTGTAAGTGCATCAAGTGTGTGTAAAGCGGCCGAAAACCAGCAGGGAAAATCAGCTCAGACCCATTCTGAGGATACATTTCCAACACAAAGAAGAAACAAGCAGGGCAAAACAGAGAGAAATTCTTCCAAAATGCGTTCAGGGACTGGCATGCAACCAGGATTGACCACATCTACAGCCCCCGCGGCAGAAGACATAAGGCTGGACACTCTTGGGGCTGAGACGATTGGTGAGGTTGGGAAAGCAAATGCAGACCCTTGAAAGGAATCCTGCGTGCTCCCCATTCCATGGCTCCCAACTCTCCAGGTTCAACGCAATCTTCCGACAGCGAAAGCACTCATTGGAAACCCAGCGGATGCTACACCGTGGGATCGGGAAAGCTTTCTGAAACTCACCTCAGTTTTCCTCTCCTGGTGCTCGTGTTCTCCATTCAGGCCCCCTTACTAACAATCTCCCCACTTGGAGACTCGGCGCCTTTCCATGCCTCTTTCGTACCGTCTGCAATTTGTCCGCAGGATGAACTGCAAGAGGGGGAACCAATGAGAGACTCGCTGGAGGTGTTTGGTCGGGCACATGTCACTCTCATTTCCCATCACGAAGAAGAATTCACCAGCGGTTCAGCCTGCCACCGCGGATCGACAATAGGGCGTGAAGCCATCCAGCCGTGTTGCGTCCCACTCACAAAAAAGCGACTTGGGAAATGGAGCTCAGGGGCCCTGCACTTCCCAAACCTGCAGAGTTCTAAACGATAACTATCGCCCCAAAATATATTGAGGTCAGGCTACGAAGAGGCGCTGAACGCAAGGCAGAACTGCAGGAAACGGATGTCAACGGGTACATCGGAATGGCCCCGATAGCACATGAAAAGCGCCAGAACGTGGACAATGATGCGGTTGGCCAAAAAGGGCGTATGCGTTTTTTCCTGAATATATTCAGGAAAAAACGCATACGCCCTTTTTGGCCAACCAAGCAACCTGGGAGAGCAAATCAGCACTACAAAGAAATCTCTCGCCCCCCCCCCCCGGGGCAAAAGGGCCAGGCGAAAAAAGTCTAAAAACCAGAAAGGCAGGACAGCCCACGGAGTCAAGGGAGCCTTGTTAAGCTGATGGGCGGGATGTCAATGGCCAACAGCCAATCTTCACAAGTGTATCCTCTTTCCCAAACCATGTAAAACACAGAACCACAGAGCATAGGGCACTTCCACACATGGGCGTTGACCTTGGGAAAATGAAAAAATCAACCAGACACAGGGACCCCAAAGTTGAGGGCTGCTGTCTTGACAAGAACCTCCACTCCGGTACACGTTTCATATCCCAGGAAAGAGCCAAGTGGACAAAGACGAGTGGACAAGTGGACAAAGACAAGTGGACAAGTGGACAAGTGGTGCTACGTAGGTCCAATGGAGTGTCACTCAGCCATGAAATCCACGTCATGAGGCTGGTAGCAGCATCCTGAGTGGATTTAGGTACGATCATCCTCAGTGAAATAAGTCCCACAAAAAAAGAAACTTATGATATCACTTATCGAGGGAATGTAAAAATCGCTCCCCATGAACGGAATCCCCAAACAGAACAGAGTCACGCTTTTAGAAAACACACTTATGCCTGCTTCAGGGGAAAGGTGAGGTGCGGTGACGCATAAAACTCGAGTTTGAAATGAGCACAGATACCCTTCCGAAAACCGAATATGGAATGGACACGACCTACTCCTTGCTCAATCAACTGGACTCACCAGACCCTGTTCATCGCACAAGTATCTATCCGACTAGTAAGCATCTTAAAAGCTAAGTCTTGATATCTCTGTGTAAGTGCATCAAGTGTGTGTAAAGCGGCCTAAAACCAGCAGGGAAAATCAGCTCAGACCCATTCTGAGGATACATTTCCAACATAAAGAAGAAACAAGCAGGGCAAAACAGAGAGAAATTCTTCCAAAATGCGTTCAGGGACTGGCATGCAACCAGGATTGACCACATCTACAGCCCCAGCGGCAGAAGACATAAGGCTGGACACTCTTGGGGCTGAGACGATTGGTGAGGTTGGGAAAGCAAATGCAGACCCTTGAAAGGAATCCTGCGTGCTCCCCATTCCATGGCTCCCAACTCTCCAGGTTCAACGCAATCTTCCGACAGCGAAAGCACTCATTGGAAACCCAGCGGATGCTACACCGTGGGATCGGGAAAGCTTTCTGAAACTCACCTCAGTTTTCCTCTCCTGGTGCTCGTGTTCTCCATTCAGGCCCCCTTACTAACAATCTCCCCACTTGGAGACTCGGCGCCTTTCCATGCCTCTTTCGTACCGTCTGCAATTTGTCCGCAGGATGAACTGCAAGAGGGGGAACCAATGAGAGACTCGCTGGAGGTGTTTGGTCGGGCACATGTCACTCTCATTTCCCATCACGAAGAAGAATTCACCAGCGGTTCAGCCTGCCACCGCGGATCGACAATAGGGCGTGAAGCCATCCAGCCGTGTTGCGTCCCACTCACAAAAAAGCGACTTGGGAAATGGAGCTCAGGGGTCCTGCACTTCCCAAACCTGCAGAGTTCTAAACGATAACTATCGCCCCAAAATATATTGAGGTCAGGCTACGAAGAGGCGCTGAACGCAAGGCAGAACTGCAGGAAACGGATGTCAACGGGTACATCGGAATGGCCCCGATAGCACATGAAAAGCGCCAGAACGTGGACAATGATGCGGTTGGCCAAAAAGGGCGTATGCGTTTTTTCCTGAATATATTCAGGAAAAAACGCATACGCCCTTTTTGGCCAACCAAGCAACCTGGGAGAGCAAATCAGCACTACAAAGAAATCTCTCGCCCCCCCCCCCCCCGGGGCAAAAGGGTCAGGCGAAAAAAGTCTAAAAACCAGAAAGGCAGGACAGCCCACGGAGTCAAGGGAGCCTTGTTAAGCTGATGGGCGGGATGTCAATGGCCAACAGCCAATCTTCACAAGTGTATCCTCTTTCCCAAACCATGGAAAACACAGAACCACAGAGCATAGGGCACTTCCACACATGGGCGTTGACCTTGGGAAAATGAAAAAATCAACCAGACACAGGGACCCCAAAGTTGAGGGCTGCTGTCTTGACAAGAACCTCCACTCCGGTACACGTTTCATATCCCAGGAAAGAGCCAAGTGGACAAAGACGAGTGGACAAGTGGACAAAGACAAGTGGACAAGTGGACAAGTGGTGCTACGTAGGTCCAATGGAGTGTCACTCAGCCATGAAATCCACGTCATGAGGCTGGTAGCAGCATCCTGAGTGGATTTAGGTACGATCATCCTCAGTGAAATAAGTCCCACAAAAAAAGAAACTTATGATATCACTTATCGAGGGAATGTAAAAATCGCTCCCCATGAACGGAATCCCCAAACAGAACAGAGTCACGCTTTTAGAAAACACACTTATGCCTGCTTCAGGGGAAAGGTGAGGTGCGGTGACGCATAAAACTCGAGTTTGAAATGAGCACAGATACCCTTCCGAAAACCGAATATGGAATGGACACGACCTACTCCTTGCTCAATCAACTGGACTCACCAGACCCTGTTCATCGCACAAGTATCTATCCGACTAGTAAGCATCTTAAAAGCTAAGTCTTGATATCTCTGTGTAAGTGCATCAAGTGTGTGTAAAGCGGCCTAAAACCAGCAGGGAAAATCAGCTCAGACCCATTCTGAGGATACATTTCCAACATAAAGAAGAAACAAGCAGGGCAAAACAGAGAGAAATTCTTCCAAAATGCGTTCAGGGACTGGCATGCAACCAGGATTGACCACATCTACAGCCCCAGCGGCAGAAGACATAAGGCTGGACACTCTTGGGGCTGAGACGATTGGTGAGGTTGGGAAAGCAAATGCAGACCCTTGAAAGGAATCCTGCGTGCTCCCCATTCCATGGCTCCCAACTCTCCAGGTTCAACGCAATCTTCCGACAGCGAAAGCACTCATTGGAAACCCAGCGGATGCTACACCGTGGGATCGGGAAAGCTTTCTGAAACTCACCTCAGTTTTCCTCTCCTGGTGCTCGTGTTCTCCATTCAGGCCCCCTTACTAACAATCTCCCCACTTGGAGACTCGGCGCCTTTCCATGCCTCTTTCGTACCGTCTGCAATTTGTCCGCAGGATGAACTGCAAGAGGGGGAACCAATGAGAGACTCGCTGGAGGTGTTTGGTCGGGCACATGTCACTCTCATTTCCCATCACGAAGAAGAATTCACCAGCGGTTCAGCCTGCCACCGCGGATCGACAATAGGGCGTGAAGCCATCCAGCCGTGTTGCGTCCCACTCACAAAAAAGCGACTTGGGAAATGGAGCTCAGGGGCACTGCACTTCCCAAACCTGCAGAGTTCTAAACGATAACTATCGCCCCAAAATATATTGAGGGCAGGCTACGAAGAGGCGCTGAACGCAAGGCAGAACTGCAGGAAACGGATGTCAACGGGTACATCGGAATGGCCCCGATAGCACATGAAAAGCGCCAGAACGTGGACAATGATGCGGTTGGCCAAAAAGGGCGTATGCGTTTTTTCCTGAATATATTCAGGAAAAAACGCATACGCCCTTTTTGGCCAACCAAGCAACCTGGGAGAGCAAATCAGCACTACAAAGAAATCTCTCGCCCCCCCCCCGGGGCAAAAGGGCCAGGCGACAAAAGTCTAAAAACCAGAAAGGCAGGACAGGCCACGGAGTCAAGGGAGCCTTGTTAAGCTGATGGGCGGGATGTCAATGGCCAACAGCCAATCTTCACAAGTGTATCCTCTTTCCCAAACCATGTAAAACACAGAACCACAGAGCATAGGGCACTTCCACACATGGGCGTTGACCTTGGGAAAATGAAAAAATCAACCAGACACAGGGACCCCAAAGTTGAGGGCTGCTGTCTTGACAAGAACCTCCACTCCGGTACACGTTTCATATCCCAGGAAAGAGCCAAGTGGACAAAGACGAGTGGACAAGTGGACAAAGACAAGTGGACAAGTGGACAAGTGGTGCTACGTAGGTCCAATGGAGTGTCACTCAGCCATGAAATCCACGTCATGAGGCTGGTAGCAGCATCCTGAGTGGATTTAGGTACGATCATCCTCAGTGAAATAAGTCCCACAAAAAAAGAAACTTATGATATCACTTATCGAGGGAATGTAAAAATCGCTCCCCATGAACGGAATCCCCAAACAGAACAGAGTCACGCTTTTAGAAAACACACTTATGCCTGCTTCAGGGGAAAGGTGAGGTGCGGTGACGCATAAAACTCGAGTTTGAAATGAGCACAGATACCCTTCCGAAAACCGAATATGGAATGGACACGACCTACTCCTTGCTCAATCAACTGGACTCACCAGACCCTGTTCATTGCACAAGTATCTATCCGACTAGTAAGCATCTTAAAAGCTAAGTCTTGATATCTCTGTGTAAGTGCATCAAGTGTGTGTAAAGCGGCCTAAAACCAGCAGGGAAAATCAGCTCAGACCCATTCTGAGGATACATTTCCAACACAAAGAAGAAACAAGCAGGGCAAAACAGAGAGAAATTCTTCCAAAATGCGTTCAGGGACTGGCATGCAACCAGGATTGACCACATCTACAGCCCCCGCGGCAGAAGACATAAGGCTGGACACTCTTGGGGCTGAGACGATTGGTGAGGTTGGGAAAGCAAATGCAGACCCTTGAAAGGAATCCTGCGTGCTCCCCATTCCATGGCTCCCAACTCTCCAGGTTCAACGCAATCTTCCGACAGCGAAAGCACTCATTGGAAACCCAGCGGATGCTACACCGTGGGATCGGGAAAGCTTTCTGAAACTCACCTCAGTTTTCCTCTCCTGGTGCTCGTGTTCTCCATTCAGGCCCCCTTACTAACAATCTCCCCACTTGGAGACTCGGCGCCTTTCCATGCCTCTTTCGTACCGTCTGCAATTTGTCCGCAGGATGAACTGCAAGAGGGGGAACCAATGAGAGACTCGCTGGAGGTGTTTGGTCGGGCACATGTCACTCTCATTTCCCATCACGAAGAAGAATTCACCAGCGGTTCAGCCTGCCACCGCGGATCGACAATAGGGCGTGAAGCCATCCAGCCGTGTTGCGTCCCACTCACAAAAAAGCGACTTGGGAAATGGAGCTCAGGGGCCCTGCACTTCCCAAACCTGCAGAGTTCTAAACGATAACTATCGCCCCAAAATATATTGAGGTCAGGCTACGAAGAGGCGCTGAACGCAAGGCAGAACTGCAGGAAACGGATGTCAACGGGTACATCGGAATGGCCCCGATAGCACATGAAAAGCGCCAGAACGTGGACAATGATGCGGTTGGCCAAAAAGGGCGTATGCGTTTTTTCCTGAATATATTCAGGAAAAAACGCATACGCCCTTTTTGGCCAACCAAGCAACCTGGGAGAGCAAATCAGCACTACAAAGAAATCTCTCGCCCCCCCCCCCCGGGGCAAAAGGGCCAGGCGAAAAAAGTCTAAAAACCAGAAAGGCAGGACAGCCCACGGAGTCAAGGGAGCCTTGTTAAGCTGATGGGCGGGATGTCAATGGCCAACAGCCAATCTTCACAAGTGTATCCTCTTTCCCAAACCATGTAAAACACAGAACCACAGAGCATAGGGCACTTCCACACATGGGCGTTGACCTTGGGAAAATGAAAAAATCAACCAGACACAGGGACCCCAAAGTTGAGGGCTGCTGTCTTGACAAGAACCTCCACTCCGGTACACGTTTCATATCCCAGGAAAGAGCCAAGTGGACAAAGACGAGTGGACAAGTGGACAAAGACAAGTGGACAAGTGGACAAGTGGTGCTACGTAGGTCCAATGGAGTGTCACTCAGCCATGAAATCCACGTCATGAGGCTGGTAGCAGCATCCTGAGTGGATTTAGGTACGATCATCCTCAGTGAAATAAGTCCCACAAAAAAAGAAACTTATGATATCACTTATCGAGGGAATGTAAAAATCGCTCCCCATGAACAGAATCCCCAAACAGAACAGAGTCACGCTTTTAGAAAACACACTTATGCCTGCTTCAGGGGAAAGGTGAGGTGCGGTGACGCATAAAACTCGAGTTTGAAATGAGCACAGATACCCTTCCGAAAACCGAATATGGAATGGACACGACCTACTCCTTGCTCAATCAACTGGACTCACCAGACCCTGTTCATCGCACAAGTATCTATCCGACTAGTAAGCATCTTAAAAGCTAAGTCTTGATATCTCTGTGTAAGTGCATCAAGTGTGTGTAAAGCGGCCTAAAACCAGCAGGGAAAATCAGCTCAGACCCATTCTGAGGATACGTTTCCAACACAAAGAAGAAACAAGCAGGGCAAAACAGAGAGAAATTCTTCCAAAATGCGTTCAGGGACTGGCATGCAACCAGGATTGACCACATCTACAGCCCCAGCGGCAGAAGACATAAGGCTGGACACTCTTGGGGCTGAGACGATTGGTGAGGTTGGGAAAGCAAATGCAGACCCTTGAAAGGAATCCTGCGTGCTCCCCATTCCATGGCTCCCAACTCTCCAGGTTCAACGCAATCTTCCGACAGCGAAAGCACTCATTGGAAACCCAGCGGATGCTACACCGTGGGATCGGGAAAGCTTTCTGAAACTCACCTCAGTTTTCCTCTCCTGGTGCTCGTGTTCTCCATTCAGGCCCCCTTACTAACAATCTCCCCACTTGGAGACTCGGCGCCTTTCCATGCCTCTTTCGTACCGTCTGCAATTTGTCCGCAGGATGAACTGCAAGAGGGGGAACCAATGAGAGACTCGCTGGAGGTGTTTGGTCGGGCACATGTCACTCTCATTTCCCATCACGAAGAAGAATTCACCAGCGGTTCAGCCTGCAACCGCGGATCGACAATAGGGCGTGAAGCCATCCAGCCGTGTTGCGTCCCACTCACAAAAAAGCGACTTGGGAAATGGAGCTCAGGGGCCCTGCACTTCCCAAACCTGCAGAGTTCTAAACGATAACTATCGCCCCAAAATATATTGAGGTCAGGCTACGAAGAGGCGCTGAACGCAAGGCAGAACTGCAGGAAACGGATGTCAACGGGTACATCGGAATGGCCCCCATAGCACATGAAAAGCGCCAGAACGTGGACAATGATGCGGTTGGCCAAAAAGGGCGTATGCGTTTTTTCCTGAATATATTCAGGAAAAAACGCATACGCCCTTTTTGGCCAACCAAGCAACCTGGGAGAGCAAATCAGCACTACAAAGAAATCTCTCGCCCCCCCCCCCCGGGGCAAAAGGGCCAGGCGAAAAAAGTCTAAAAACCAGAAAGGCAGGACAGCCCACGGAGTCAAGGGAGCCTTGTTAAGCTGATGGGCGGGATGTCAATGGCCAACAGCCAATCTTCACAAGTGTATCCTCTTTCCCAAACCATGTAAAACACAGAACCACAGAGCATAGGGCACTTCCACACATGGGCGTTGACCTTGGGAAAATGAAAAAATCAACCAGACACAGGGACCCCAAAGTTGAGGGCTGCTGTCTTGACAAGAACCTCCACTCCGGTACACGTTTCATATCCCAGGAAAGAGCCAAGTGGACAAAGACGAGTGGACAAGTGGACAAAGACAAGTGGACAAGTGGACAAGTGGTGCTACGTAGGTCCAATGGAGTGTCACTCAGCCATGAAATCCACGTCATGAGGCTGGTAGCAGCATCCTGAGTGGATTTAGGTACGATCATCCTCAGTGAAATAAGTCCCACAAAAAAAGAAACTTATGATATCACTTATCGAGGGAATGTAAAAATCGCTCCCCATGAACGGAATCCCCAAACAGAACAGAGTCACGCTTTTAGAAAACACACTTATGCCTGCTTCAGGGGAAAGGTGAGGTGCGGTGACGCATAAAACTCGAGTTTGAAATGAGCACAGATACCCTTCCGAAAACCGAATATGGAATGGACACGACCTACTCCTTGCTCAATCAACTGGACTCACCAGACCCTGTTCATCGCACAAGTATCTATCCGACTAGTAAGCATCTTAAAAGCTAAGTCTTGATATCTCTGTGTAAGTGCATCAAGTGTGTGTAAAGCGGCCTAAAACCAGCAGGGAAAATCAGCTCAGACCCATTCTGAGGATACGTTTCCAACACAAAGAAGAAACAAGCAGGGCAAAACAGAGAGAAATTCTTCCAAAATGCGTTCAGGGACTGGCATGCAACCAGGATTGACCACATCTACAGCCCCAGCGGCAGAAGACATAAGGCTGGACACTCTTGGGGCTGAGACGATTGGTGAGGTTGGGAAAGCAAATGCAGACCCTTGAAAGGAATCCTGCGTGCTCCCCATTCCATGGGTCCCAACTCTCCAGGTTCAACGCAATCTTCCGACAGCGAAAGCACTCATTGGAAACCCAGCGGATGCTACACCGTGGGATCGGGAAAGCTTTCTGAAACTCACCTCAGTTTTCCTCTCCTGGTGCTCGTGTTCTCCATTCAGGCCCCCTTACTAACAATCTCCCCACTTGGAGACTCGGCGCCTTTCCATGCCTCTTTCGTACCGTCTGCAATTTGTCCGCAGGATGAACTGCAAGAGGGGGAACCAATGAGAGACTCGCTGGAGGTGTTTGGTCGGGCACATGTCACTCTCATTTCCCATCACGAAGAAGAATTCACCAGCGGTTCAGCCTGCAACCGCGGATCGACAATAGGGCGTGAAGCCATCCAGCCGTGTTGCGTCCCACTCACAAAAAAGCGACTTGGGAAATGGAGCTCAGGGGCCCTGCACTTCCCAAACCTGCAGAGTTCTAAACGATAACTATCGCCCCAAAATATATTGAGGTCAGGCTACGAAGAGGCGCTGAACGCAAGGCAGAACTGCAGGAAACGGATGTCAACGGGTACATCGGAATGGCCCCCATAGCACATGAAAAGCGCCAGAACGTGGACAATGATGCGGTTGGCCAAAAAGGGCGTATGCGTTTTTTCCTGAATATATTCAGGAAAAAACGCATACGCCCTTTTTGGCCAACCAAGCAACCTGGGAGAGCAAATCAGCACTACAAAGAAATCTCTCGCCCCCCCCCCCCCGGGGCAAAAGGGCCAGGCGAAAAAAGTCTAAAAACCAGAAAGGCAGGACAGCCCACGGAGTCAAGGGAGCCTTGTTAAGCTGATGGGCGGGATGTCAATGGCCAACAGCCAATCTTCACAAGTGTATCCTCTTTCCCAAACCATGTAAAACACAGAACCACAGAGCATAGGGCACTTCCACACATGGGCGTTGACCTTGGGAAAATGAAAAAATCAACCAGACACAGGGACCCCAAAGTTGAGGGCTGCTGTCTTGACAAGAACCTCCACTCCGGTACACGTTTCATATCCCAGGAAAGAGCCAAGTGGACAAAGACGAGTGGACAAGTGGACAAAGACAAGTGGACAAGTGGACAAGTGGTGCTACGTAGGTCCAATGGAGTGTCACTCAGCCATGAAATCCACGTCATGAGGCTGGTAGCAGCATCCTGAGTGGATTTAGGTACGATCATCCTCAGTGAAATAAGTCCCACAAAAAAAGAAACTTATGATATCACTTATCGAGGGAATGTAAAAATCGCTCCCCATGAACGGAATCCCCAAACAGAACAGAGTCACGCTTTTAGAAAACACACTTATGCCTGCTTCAGGGGAAAGGTGAGGTGCGGTGACGCATAAAACTCGAGTTTGAAATGAGCACAGATACCCTTCCGAAAACCGAATATGGAATGGACACGACCTACTCCTTGCTCAATCAACTGGACTCACCAGACCCTGTTCATCGCACAAGTATCTATCCGACTAGTAAGCATCTTAAAAGCTAAGTCTTGATATCTCTGTGTAAGTGCATCAAGTGTGTGTAAAGCGGCCTAAAACCAGCAGGGAAAATCAGCTCAGACCCATTCTGAGGATACGTTTCCAACACAAAGAAGAAACAAGCAGGGCAAAACAGAGAGAAATTCTTCCAAAATGCGTTCAGGGACTGGCATGCAACCAGGATTGACCACATCTACAGCCCCCGCGGCAGAAGACATAAGGCTGGACACTCTTGGGGCTGAGACGATTGGTGAGGTTGGGAAAGCAAATGCAGACCCTTGAAAGGAATCCTGCGTGCTCCCCATTCCATGGCTCCCAACTCTCCAGGTTCAACGCAATCTTCCGACAGCGAAAGCACTCATTGGAAACCCAGCGGATGCTACACCGTGGGATCGGGAAAGCTTTCTGAAACTCACCTCAGTTTTCCTCTCCTGGTGCTCGTGTTCTCCATTCAGGCCCCCTTACTAACAATCTCCCCACTTGGAGACTCGGCGCCTTTCCATGCCTCTTTCGTACCGTCTGCAATTTGTCCGCAGGATGAACTGCAAGAGGGGGAACCAATGAGAGACTCGCTGGAGGTGTTTGGTCGGGCACATGTCACTCTCATTTCCCATCACGAAGAAGAATTCACCAGCGGTTCAGCCTGCAACCGCGGATCGACAATAGGGCGTGAAGCCATCCAGCCGTGTTGCGTCCCACTCACAAAAAAGCGACTTGGGAAATGGAGCTCAGGGCCCCTGCACTTCCCAAACCTGCAGAGTTCTAAACGATAACTATCGCCCCAAAATATATTGAGGTCAGGCTACGAAGAGGCGCTGAACGCAAGGCAGAACTGCAGGAAACGGATGTCAACGGGTACATCGGAATGGCCCCGATAGCACATGAAAAGCGCCAGAACGTGGACAATGATGCGGTTGGCCAAAAAGGGCGTATGCGTTTTTTCCTGAATATATTCAGGAAAAAACGCATACGCCCTTTTTGGCCAACCAAGCAACCTGGGAGAGCAAATCAGCACTACAAAGAAATCTCTCGCCCCCCCCCCCGGGGCAAAAGGGCCAGGCGAAAAAAGTCTAAAAACCAGAAAGGCAGGACAGCCCACGGAGTCAAGGGAGCCTTGTTAAGCTGATGGGCGGGATGTCAATGGCCAACAGCCAATCTTCACAAGTGTATCCTCTTTCCCAAACCATGTAAAACACAGAACCACAGAGCATAGGGCACTTCCACACATGGGCGTTGACCTTGGGAAAATGAAAAAATCAACCAGACACAGGGACCCCAAAGTTGAGGGCTGCTGTCTTGACAAGAACCTCCACTCCGGTACACGTTTCATATCCCAGGAAAGAGCCAAGTGGACAAAGACGAGTGGACAAGTGGACAAAGACAAGTGGACAAGTGGACAAGTGGTGCTACGTAGGTCCAATGGAGTGTCACTCAGCCATGAAATCCACGTCATGAGGCTGGTAGCAGCATCCTGAGTGGATTTAGGTACGATCATCCTCAGTGAAATAAGTCCCACAAAAAAAGAAACTTATGATATCACTTATCGAGGGAATGTAAAAATCGCTCCCCATGAACAGAATCCCCAAACAGAACAGAGTCACGCTTTTAGAAAACACACTTATGCCTGCTTCAGGGGAAAGGTGAGGTGCGGTGACGCATAAAACTCGAGTTTGAAATGAGCACAGATACCCTTCCGAAAACCGAATATGGAATGGACACGACCTACTCCTTGCTCAATCAACTGGACTCACCAGACCCTGTTCATCGCACAAGTATCTATCCGACTAGTAAGCATCTTAAAAGCTAAGTCTTGATATCTCTGTGTAAGTGCATCAAGTGTGTGTAAAGCGGCCTAAAACCAGCAGGGAAAATCAGCTCAGACCCATTCTGAGGATACGTTTCCAACACAAAGAAGAAACAAGCAGGGCAAAACAGAGAGAAATTCTTCCAAAATGCGTTCAGGGACTGGCATGCAACCAGGATTGACCACATCTACAGCCCCAGCGGCAGAAGACATAAGGCTGGACACTCTTGGGGCTGAGACGATTGGTGAGGTTGGGAAAGCAAATGCAGACCCTTGAAAGGAATCCTGCGTGCTCCCCATTCCATGGCTCCCAACTCTCCAGGTTCAACGCAATCTTCCGACAGCGAAAGCACTCATTGGAAACCCAGCGGATGCTACACCGTGGGATCGGGAAAGCTTTCTGAAACTCACCTCAGTTTTCCTCTCCTGGTGCTCGTGTTCTCCATTCAGGCCCCCTTACTAACAATCTCCCCACTTGGAGACTCGGCGCCTTTCCATGCCTCTTTCGTACCGTCTGCAATTTGTCCGCAGGATGAACTGCAAGAGGGGGAACCAATGAGAGACTCGCTGGAGGTGTTTGGTCGGGCACATGTCACTCTCATTTCCCATCACGAAGAAGAATTCACCAGCGGTTCAGCCTGCAACCGCGGATCGACAATAGGGCGTGAAGCCATCCAGCCGTGTTGCGTCCCACTCACAAAAAAAGCGACTTGGGAAATGGAGCTCAGGGGCCCTGCACTTACCAAACCTGCAGAGTTCTAAACGATAACTATCGCCCCAAAATATATTGAGGTCAGGCTACGAAGAGGCGCTGAACGCAAGGCAGAACTGCAGGAAACGGATGTCAACGAGTACATCGGAATGGCCCCCATAGCACATGAAAAGCGCCAGAACGTGGACAATGATGCGGTTGGCCAAAAAGGGCGTATGCGTTTTTTCCTGAATATATTCAGGAAAAAACGCATACGCCCTTTTTGGCCAACCAAGCAACCTGGGAGAGCAAATCAGCACTACAAAGAAATCTCTCGCCCCCCCCCCCCCGGGGCAAAAGGGCCAGGCGAAAAAAGTCTAAAAACCAGAAAGGCAGGACAGCCCACGGAGTCAAGGGAGCCTTGTTAAGCTGATGGGCGGGATGTCAATGGCCAACAGCCAATCTTCACAAGTGTATCCTCTTTCCCAAACCATGTAAAACACAGAACCACAGAGCATAGGGCACTTCCACACATGGGCGTTGACCTTGGGAAAATGAAAAAATCAACCAGACACAGGGACCCCAAAGTTGAGGGCTGCTGTCTTGACAAGAACCTCCACTCCGGTACACGTTTCATATCCCAGGAAAGAGCCAAGTGGACAAAGACGAGTGGACAAGTGGACAAAGACAAGTGGACAAGTGGACAAGTGGTGCTACGTAGGTCCAATGGAGTGTCACTCAGCCATGAAATCCACGTCATGAGGCTGGTAGCAGCATCCTGAGTGGATTTAGGTACGATCATCCTCAGTGAAATAAGTCCCACAAAAAAAGAAACTTATGATATCACTTATCGAGGGAATGTAAAAATCGCTCCCCATGAACGGAATCCCCAAACAGAACAGAGTCACGCTTTTAGAAAACACACTTATGCCTGCTTCAGGGGAAAGGTGAGGTGCGGTGACGCATAAAACTCGAGTTTGAAATGAGCACAGATACCCTTCCGAAAACCGAATATGGAATGGACACGACCTACTCCTTGCTCAATCAACTGGACTCACCAGACCCTGTTCATCGCACAAGTATCTATCCGACTAGTAAGCATCTTAAAAGCTAAGTCTTGATATCTCTGTGTAAGTGCATCAAGTGTGTGTAAAGCGGCCTAAAACCAGCAGGGAAAATCAGCTCAGACCCATTCTGAGGATACGTTTCCAACACAAAGAAGAAACAAGCAGGGCAAAACAGAGAGAAATTCTTCCAAAATGCGTTCAGGGACTGGCATGCAACCAGGATTGACCACATCTACAGCCCCAGCGGCAGAAGACATAAGGCTGGACACTCTTGGGGCTGAGACGATTGGTGAGGTTGGGAAAGCAAATGCAGACCCTTGAAAGGAATCCTGCGTGCTCCCCATTCCATGGCTCCCAACTCTCCAGGTTCAACGCAATCTTCCGACAGCGAAAGCACTCATTGGAAACCCAGCGGATGCTACACCGTGGGATCGGGAAAGCTTTCTGAAACTCACCTCAGTTTTCCTCTCCTGGTGCTCGTGTTCTCCATTCAGGCCCCCTTACTAACAATCTCCCCACTTGGAGACTCGGCGCCTTTCCATGCCTCTTTCGTACCGTCTGCAATTTGTCCGCAGGATGAACTGCAAGAGGGGGAACCAATGAGAGACTCGCTGGAGGTGTTTGGTCGGGCACATGTCACTCTCATTTCCCATCACGAAGAAGAATTCACCAGCGGTTCAGCCTGCAACCGCGGATCGACAATAGGGCGTGAAGCCATCCAGCCGTGTTGCGTCCCACTCACAAAAAAGCGACTTGGGAAATGGAGCTCAGGGGCACTGCACTTCCCAAACCTGCAGAGTTCTAAACGATAACTATCGCCCCAAAATATATTGAGGGCAGGCTACGAAGAGGCGCTGAACGCAAGGCAGAACTGCAGGAAACGGATGTCAACGGGTACATCGGAATGGCCCCGATAGCACATGAAAAGCGCCAGAACGTGGACAATGATGCGGTTGGCCAAAAATGGCGTATGCGTTTTTTCCTGAATATATTCAGGAAAAAACGCATACGCCCTTTTTGGCCAACCAAGCAACCTGGGAGAGCAAATCAGCACTACAAAGAAATCTCTCGCCCCCCCCCGGGGAAAAAGGGCCAGGCGAAAAAAGTCTAAAAACCAGAAAGGCAGGACAGCCCACGGAGTCAAGGGAGCCTTGTTAAGCTGATGGGCGGGATGTCAATGGCCAACAGCCAATCTTCACAAGTGTATCCTCTTTCCCAAACCATGTAAAACACAGAACCACAGAGCATAGGGCACTTCCACACATGGGCGTTGACCTTGGGAAAATGAAAAAATCAACCAGACACAGGGACCCCAAAGTTGAGGGCTGCTGTCTTGACAAGAACCTCCACTCCGGTACACGTTTCATATCCCAGGAAAGAGCCAAGTGGACAAAGACGAGTGGACAAGTGGACAAAGACAAGTGGACAAGTGGACAAGTGGTGCTACATAGGTCCAATGGAGTGTCACTCAGCCATGAAATCCACGTCATGAGGCTGGTAGCATCATCCTGAGTGGATTTAGGTACGATCATCCTCAGTGAAATAAGTCCCACAAAAAAAGAAACTTATGATATCACTTATCGAGGGAATGTAAAAATCGCTCCCCATGAACGGAATCCCCAAACAGAACAGAGTCACGCTTTTAGAAAACACACTTATGCCTGCTTCAGGGGAAAGGTGAGGTGCGGTGACGCATAAAACTCGAGTTTGAAATGAGCACAGATACCCTTCCGAAAACCGAATATGGAATGGACACGACCTACTCCTTGCTCAATCAACTGGACTCACCAGACCCTGTTCATCGCACAAGTATCTATCCGACTAGTAAGCATCTTAAAAGCTAAGTCTTGATATCTCTGTGTAAGTGCATCAAGTGTGTGTAAAGCGGCCTAAAACCAGCAGGGAAAATCAGCTCAGACCCATTCTGAGGATACATTTCCAACACAAAGAAGAAACAAGCAGGGCAAAACAGAGAGAAATTCTTCCAAAATGCGTTCAGGGACTGGCATGCAACCAGGATTGACCACATCTACAGCCCCCGCGGCAGAAGACATAAGGCTGGACACTCTTGGGGCTGAGACGATTGGTGAGGTTGGGAAAGCAAATGCAGACCCTTGAAAGGAATCCTGCGTGCTCCCCATTCCATGGGTCCCAACTCTCCAGGTTCAACGCAATCTTCCGACAGCGAAAGCACTCATTGGAAACCCAGCGGATGCTACACCGTGGGATCGGGAAAGCTTTCTGAAACTCACCTCAGTTTTCCTCTCCTGGTGCTCGTGTTCTCCATTCAGGCCCCCTTACTAACAATCTCCCCACTTGGAGACTCGGCGCCTTTCCATGCCTCTTTCGTACCATCTGCAATTTGTCCGCAGGATGAACTGCAAGAGGGGGAACCAATGAGAGACTCGCTGGAGGTGTTTGGTCGGGCACATGTCACTCTCATTTCCCATCACGAAGAAGAATTCACCAGCGGTTCAGCCTGCCACCGCAGATCGACAATAGGGCGTGAAGCCATCCAGCCGTGTTGCGTCCCACTCACAAAAAAGCGACTTGGGAAATGGAGCTCAGGGGCCCTGCACTTCCCAAACCTGCAGAGTTCTAAACGATAACTATCGCCCCAAAATATATTGAGGTCAGGCTACGAAGAGGCGCTGAACGCAAGGCAGAACTGCAGGAAACGGATGTCAACGGGTACATCGGAATGGCCCCGATAGCACATGAAAAGCGCCAGAACGTGGACAATGATGCGGTTGGCCAAAAAGGGCGTATGCGTTTTTTCCTGAATATATTCAGGAAAAAACGCATACGCCCTTTTTGGCCAACCAAGCAACCTGGGAGAGCAAATCAGCACTACAAAGAAATCTCTCGCCCCCCCCCCCGGGGCAAAAGGGCCAGGCGAAAAAAGTCTAAAAACCAGAAAGGCAGGACAGCCCACGGAGTCAAGGGAGCCTTGTTAAGCTGATGGGCGGGATGTCAATGGCCAACAGCCAATCTTCACAAGTGTATCCTCTTTCCCAAACCATGTAAAACACAGAACCACAGAGCATAGGGCACTTCCACACATGGGCGTTGACCTTGGGAAAATGAAAAAATCAACCAGACACAGGGACCCCAAAGGTGAGGGCTGCTGTCTTGACAAGAACCTCCACTCCGGTACACGTTTCATATCCCAGGAAAGAGCCAAGTGGACAAAGACGAGTGGACAAGTGGACAAAGACAAGTGGACAAGTGGACAAGTGGTGCTACGTAGGTCCAATGGAGTGTCACTCAGCCATGAAATCCACGTCATGAGGCTGGTAGCAGCATCCTGAGTGGATTTAGGTACGATCATCCTCAGTGAAATAAGTCCCACAAAAAAAGAAACTTATGATATCACTTATCGAGGGAATGTAAAAATCGCTCCCCATGAACGGAATCCCCAAACAGAACAGAGTCACGCTTTTAGAAAACACACTTATGCCTGCTTCAGGGGAAAGGTGAGGTGCGGTGACGCATAAAACTCGAGTTTGAAATGAGCACAGATACCCTTCCGAAAACCGAATATGGAATGGACACGACCTACTCCTTGCTCAATCAACTGGACTCACCAGACCCTGTTCATCGCACAAGTATCTATCCGACTAGTAAGCATCTTAAAAGCTAAGTCTTGATATCTCTGTGTAAGTGCATCAAGGGTGTGTAAAGCGGCCTAAAACCAGCAGGGAAAATCAGCTCAGACCCATTCTGAGGATACATTTCCAACACAAAGAAGAAACAAGCAGGGCAAAACAGAGAGAAATTCTTCCAAAATGCGTTCAGGGACTGGCATGCAACCAGGATTGACCACATCTACAGCCCCAGCGGCAGAAGACATAAGGCTGGACACTCTTGGGGCTGAGACGATTGGTGAGGTTGGGAAAGCAAATGCAGACCCTTGAAAGGAATCCTGCGTGCTCCCCATTCCATGGCTCCCAACTCTCCAGGTTCAACGCAATCTTCCGACAGCGAAAGCACTCATTGGAAACCCAGCGGATGCTACACCGTGGGATCGGGAAAGCTTTCTGAAACTCACCTCAGTTTTCCTCTCCTGGTGCTCGTGTTCTCCATTCAGGCCCCCTTACTAACAATCTCCCCACTTGGAGACTCGGCGCCTTTCCATGCCTCTTTCGTACCGTCTGCAATTTGTCCGCAGGATGAACTGCAAGAGGGGGAACCAATGAGAGACTCGCTGGAGGTGTTTGGTCGGGCACATGTCACTCTCATTTCCCATCACGAAGAAGAATTCACCAGCGGTTCAGCCTGCAACCGCGGATCGACAATAGGGCGTGAAGCCATCCAGCCGTGTTGCGTCCCACTCACAAAAGAGCGACTTGGGAAATGGAGCTCAGGGGCCCTGCACTTCCCAAACCTGCAGAGTTCTAAACGATAACTATCGCCCCAAAATATATTGAGGTCAGGCTACGAAGAGGCGCTGAACGCAAGGCAGAACTGCAGGAAACGGATGTCAACGGGTACATCGGAATGGCCCCGATAGCACATGAAAAGCGCCAGAACGTGGACAATGATGCGGTTGGCCAAAAAGGGCGTATGCGTTTTTTCCTGAATATATTCAGGAAAAAACGCATACGCCCTTTTTGGCCAACCAAGCAACCTGGGAGAGCAAATCAGCACTACAAAGAAATCTCTCGCCCCCCCCCCCGGGGCAAAAGGGCCAGGCGAAAAAAGTCTAAAAACCAGAAAGGCAGGACAGCCCACGGAGTCAAGGGAGCCTTGTTAAGCTGATGGGCGGGATGTCAATGGCCAACAGCCAATCTTCACAAGTGTATCCTCTTTCCCAAACCATGTAAAACACAGAACCACAGAGCATAGGGCACTTCCACACATGGGCGTTGACCTTGGGAAAATGAAAAAATCAACCAGACACAGGGACCCCAAAGTTGAGGGCTGCTGTCTTGACAAGAACCTCCACTCCGGTACACGTTTCATATCCCAGGAAAGAGCCAAGTGGACAAAGACGAGTGGACAAGTGGACAAAGACAAGTGGACAAGTGGACAAGTGGTGCTACGTAGGTCCAATGGAGTGTCACTCAGCCATGAAATCCACGTCATGAGGCTGGTAGCAGCATCCTGAGTGGATTTAGGTACGATCATCCTCAGTGAAATAAGTCCCACAAAAAAAGAAACTTATGATATCACTTATCGAGGGAATGTAAAAATCGCTCCCCATGAACGGAATCCCCAAACAGAACAGAGTCACGCTTTTAGAAAACACACTTATGCCTGCTTCAGGGGAAAGGTGAGGTGCGGTGACGCATAAAACTCGAGTTTGAAATGAGCACAGATACCCTTCCGAAAACCGAATATGGAATGGACACGACCTACTCCTTGCTCAATCAACTGGACTCACCAGACCCTGTTCATCGCACAAGTATCTATCCGACTAGTAAGCATCTTAAAAGCTAAGTCTTGATATCTCTGTGTAAGTGCATCAAGGGTGTGTAAAGCGGCCTAAAACCAGCAGGGAAAATCAGCTCAGACCCATTCTGAGGATACATTTCCAACACAAAGAAGAAACAAGCAGGGCAAAACAGAGAGAAATTCTTCCAAAATGCGTTCAGGGACTGGCATGCAACCAGGATTGACCACATCTACAGCCCCAGCGGCAGAAGACATAAGGCTGGACACTCTTGGGGCTGAGACGATTGGTGAGGTTGGGAAAGCAAATGCAGACCCTTGAAAGGAATCCTGCGTGCTCCCCATTCCATGGCTCCCAACTCTCCAGGTTCAACGCAATCTTCCGACAGCGAAAGCACTCATTGGAAACCCAGCGGATGCTACACCGTGGGATCGGGAAAGCTTTCTGAAACTCACCTCAGTTTTCCTCTCCTGGTGCTCGTGTTCTCCATTCAGGCCCCCTTACTAACAATCTCCCCACTTGGAGACTCGGCGCCTTTCCATGCCTCTTTCGTACCGTCTGCAATTTGTCCGCAGGATGAACTGCAAGAGGGGGAACCAATGAGAGACTCGCTGGAGGTGTTTGGTCCGGCACATGTCACTCTCATTTCCCATCACGAAGAAGAATTCACCAGCGGTTCAGCCTGCAACCGCGGATCGACAATAGGGCGTGAAGCCATCCAGCCGTGTTGCGTCCCACTCACAAAAGAGCGACTTGGGAAATGGAGCTCAGGGGCCCTGCACTTCCCAAACCTGCAGAGTTCTAAACGATAACTATCGCCCCAAAATATATTGAGGTCAGGCTACGAAGAGGCGCTGAACGCAAGGCAGAACTGCAGGAAACGGATGTCAACGGGTACATCGGAATGGCCCCGATAGCACATGAAAAGCGCCAGAACGTGGACAATGATGCGGTTGGCCAAAAAGGGCGTATGCGTTTTTTCCTGAATATATTCAGGAAAAAACGCATACGCCCTTTTTGGCCAACCAAGCAACCTGGGAGAGCAAATCAGCACTACAAAGAAATCTCTCGCCCCCCCCCCCGGGGCAAAAGGGCCAGGCGAAAAAAGTCTAAAAACCAGAAAGGCAGGACAGCCCACGGAGTCAAGGGAGCCTTGTTAAGCTGATGGGCGGGATGTCAATGGCCAACAGCCAATCTTCACAAGTGTATCCTCTTTCCCAAACCATGTAAAACACAGAACCACAGAGCATAGGGCACTTCCACACATGGGCGTTGACCTTGGGAAAATGAAAAAATCAACCAGACACAGGGACCCCAAAGTTGAGGGCTGCTGTCTTGACAAGAACCTCCACTCCGGTACACGTTTCATATCCCAGGAAAGAGCCAAGTGGACAAAGACGAGTGGACAAGTGGACAAAGACAAGTGGACAAGTGGACAAGTGGTGCTACGTAGGTCCAATGGAGTGTCACTCAGCCATGAAATCCACGTCATGAGGCTGGTAGCAGCATCCTGAGTGGATTTAGGTACGATCATCCTCAGTGAAATAAGTCCCACAAAAAAAGAAACTTATGATATCACTTATCGAGGGAATGTAAAAATCGCTCCCCATGAACGGAATCCCCAAACAGAACAGAGTCACGCTTTTAGAAAACACACTTATGCCTGCTTCAGGGGAAAGGTGAGGTGCGGTGACGCATAAAACTCGAGTTTGAAATGAGCACAGATACCCTTCCGAAAACCGAATATGGAATGGACACGACCTACTCCTTGCTCAATCAACTGGACTCACCAGACCCTGTTCATCGCACAAGTATCTATCCGACTAGTAAGCATCTTAAAAGCTAAGTCTTGATATCTCTGTGTAAGTGCATCAAGGGTGTGTAAAGCGGCCTAAAACCAGCAGGGAAAATCAGCTCAGACCCATTCTGAGGATACGTTTCCAACACAAAGAAGAAACAAGCAGGGCAAAACAGAGAGAAATTCTTCCAAAATGCGTTCAGGGACTGGCATGCAACCAGGATTGACCACATCTACAGCCCCAGCGGCAGAAGACATAAGGCTGGACACTCTTGGGGCTGAGACGATTGGTGAGGTTGGGAAAGCAAATGCAGACCCTTGAAAGGAATCCTGCGTGCTCCCCATTCCATGGGTCCCAACTCTCCAGGTTCAACGCAATCTTCCGACAGCGAAAGCACTCATTGGAAACCCAGCGGATGCTACACCGTGGGATCGGGAAAGCTTTCTGAAACTCACCTCAGTTTTCCTCTCCTGGTGCTCGTGTTCTCCATTCAGGCCCCCTTACTAACAATCTCCCCACTTGGAGACTCGGCGCCTTTCCATGCCTCTTTCGTACCGTCTGCAATTTGTCCGCAGGATGAACTGCAAGAGGGGGAACCAATGAGAGACTCGCTGGAGGTGTTTGGTCGGGCACATGTCACTCTCATTTCCCATCACGAAGAAGAATTCACCAGCGGTTCAGCCTGCCACCGCGGATCGACAATAGGGCGTGAAGCCATCCAGCCGTGTTGCGTCCCACTCACAAAAAAGCGACTTGGGAAATGGAGCTCAGGGGCCCTGCACTTCCCAAACCTGCAGAGTTCTAAACGATAACTATCGCCCCAAAATATATTGAGGTCAGGCTACGAAGAGGCGCTGAACGCAAGGCAGAACTGCAGGAAACGGATGTCAACGGGTACATCGGAATGGCCCCGATAGCACATGAAAAGCGCCAGAACGTGGACAATGATGCGGTTGGCCAAAAAGGGCGTATGCGTTTTTTCCTGAATATATTCAGGAAAAAACGCATACGCCCTTTTTGGCCAACCAAGCAACCTGGGAGAGCAAATCAGCACTACAAAGAAATCTCTCGCCCCCCCCCCCGGGGCAAAAGGGCCAGGCGAAAAAAGTCTAAAAACCAGAAAGGCAGGACAGCCCACGGAGTCAAGGGAGCCTTGTTAAGCTGATGGGCGGGATGTCAATGGCCAACAGCCAATCTTCACAAGTATATCCTCTTTCCCAAACCATGTAAAACACAGAACCACAGAGCATAGGGCACTTCCACACATGGGCGTTGACCTTGGGAAAATGAAAAAATCAACCAGACACAGGGACCCCAAAGTTGAGGGCTGCTGTCTTGACAAGAACCTCCACTCCGGTACACGTTTCATATCCCAGGAAAGAGCCAAGTGGACAAAGACGAGTGGACAAGTGGACAAAGACAAGTGGACAAGTGGACAAGTGGTGCTACGTAGGTCCAATGGAGTGTCACTCAGCCATGAAATCCACGTCATGAGGCTGGTAGCAGCATCCTGAGTGGATTTAGGTACGATCATCCTCAGTGAAATAAGTCCCACAAAAAAAGAAACTTATGATATCACTTATCGAGGGAATGTAAAAATCGCTCCCCATGAACGGAATCCCCAAACAGAACAGAGTCACGCTTTTAGAAAACACACTTATGCCTGCTTCAGGGGAAAGGTGAGGTGCGGTGACGCATAAAACTCGAGTTTGAAATGAGCACAGATACCCTTCCGAAAACCGAATATGGAATGGACACGACCTACTCCTTGCTCAATCAACTGGACTCACCAGACCCTGTTCATCGCACAAGTATCTATCCGACTAGTAAGCATCTTAAAAGCTAAGTCTTGATATCTCTGTGTAAGTGCATCAAGTGTGTGTAAAGCGGCCTAAAACCAGCAGGGAAAATCAGCTCAGACCCATTCTGAGGATACATTTCCAACACAAAGAAGAAACAAGCAGGGCAAAACAGAGAGAAATTCTTCCAAAATGCGTTCAGGGACTGGCATGCAACCAGGATTGACCACATCTACAGCCCCAGCGGCAGAAGACATAAGGCTGGACACTCTTGGGGCTGAGACGATTGGTGAGGTTGGGAAAGCAAATGCAGACCCTTGAAAGGAATCCTGCGTGCTCCCCATTCCATGGCTCCCAACTCTCCAGGTTCAACGCAATCTTCCGACAGCGAAAGCACTCATTGGAAACCCAGCGGATGCTACACCGTGGGATCGGGAAAGCTTTCTGAAACTCACCTCAGTTTTCCTCTCCTGGTGCTCGTGTTCTCCATTCAGGCCCCCTTACTAACAATCTCCCCACTTGGAGACTCGGCGCCTTTCCATGCCTCTTTCGTACCGTCTGCAATTTGTCCGCAGGATGAACTGCAAGAGGGGGAACCAATGAGAGACTCGCTGGAGGTGTTTGGTCGGGCACATGTCACTCTCATTTCCCATCACGAAGAAGAATTCACCAGCGGTTCAGCCTGCCACCGCGGATCGACAATAGGGCGTGAAGCCATCCAGCCGTGTTGCGTCCCACTCACAAAAAAGCGACTTGGGAAATGGAGCTCAGGGGCACTGCACTTCCCAAACCTGCAGAGTTCTAAACGATAACTATCGCCCCAAAATATATTGAGGTCAGGCTACGAAGAGGCGCTGAACGCAAGGCAGAACTGCAGGAAACGGATGTCAACGGGTACATCGGAATGGCCCCGATAGCACATGAAAAGCGCCAGAACGTGGACAATGATGCGGTTGGCCAAAAAGGGCGTATGCGTTTTTTCCTGAATATATTCAGGAAAAAACGCATACGCCCTTTTTGGCCAACCAAGCAACCTGGGAGAGCAAATCAGCACTACAAAGAAATCTCTCGCCCCCCCCCGGGGCAAAAGGGCCAGGCGAAAAAAGTCTAAAAACCAGAAAGGCAGGACAGCCCACGGAGTCAAGGGAGCCTTGTTAAGCTGATGGGTGGGATGTCAATGGCCAACAGCCAATCTTCACAAGTGTATCCTCTTTCCCAAACCATGTAAAACACAGAACCACAGAGCATAGGGCACTTCCACACATGGGCGTTGACCTTGGGAAAATGAAAAAATCAACCAGACACAGGGACCCCAAAGTTGAGGGCTGCTGTCTTGACAAGAACCTCCACTCCGGTACACGTTTCATATCCCAGGAAAGAGCCAAGTGGACAAAGACGAGTGGACAAGTGGACAAAGACAAGTGGACAAGTGGACAAGTGGTGCTACGTAGGTCCAATGGAGTGTCACTCAGCCATGAAATCCACGTCATGAGGCTGGTAGCAGCATCCTGAGTGGATTTAGGTACGATCATCCTCAGTGAAATAAGTCCCACAAAAAAAGAAACTTATGATATCACTTATCGAGGGAATGTAAAAATCGCTCCCCATGAACGGAATCCCCAAACAGAACAGAGTCACGCTTTTAGAAAACACACTTATGCCTGCTTCAGGGGAAAGGTGAGGTGCGGTGACGCATAAAACTCGAGTTTGAAATGAGCACAGATACCCTTCCGAAAACCGAATATGGAATGGACACGACCTACTCCTTGCTCAATCAACTGGACTCACCAGACCCTGTTCATCGCACAAGTATCTATCCGACTAGTAAGCATCTTAAAAGCTAAGTCTTGATATCTCTGTGTAAGTGCATCAAGTGTGTGTAAAGCGGCCTAAAACCAGCAGGGAAAATCAGCTCAGACCCATTCTGAGGATACATTTCCAACACAAAGAAGAAACAAGCAGGGCAAAACAGAGAGAAATTCTTCCAAAATGCGTTCAGGGACTGGCATGCAACCAGGATTGACCACATCTACAGCCCCCGCGGCAGAAGACATAAGGCTGGACACTCTTGGGGCTGAGACGATTGGTGAGGTTGGGAAAGCAAATGCAGACCCTTGAAAGGAATCCTGCGTGTTCCCCTTTCCATGGCTCCCAACTCTCCAGGTTCAACGCAATCTTCCGACAGCGAAAGCACTCATTGGAAACCCAGCGGATGCTACACCGTGGGATCGGGAAAGCTTTCTGAAACTCACCTCAGTTTTCCTCTCCTGGTGCTCGTGTTCTCCATTCAGGCCCCCTTACTAACAATCTCCCCACTTGGAGACTCGGCGCCTTTCCATGCCTCTTTCGTACCGTCTGCAATTTGTCCGCAGGATGAACTGCAAGAGGGGGAACCAATGAGAGACTCGCTGGAGGTGTTTGGTCGGGCACATGTCACTCTCATTTCCCATCACGAAGAAGAATTCACCAGCGGTTCAGCCTGCCACCGCGGATCGACAATAGGGCGTGAAGCCATCCAGCCGTGTTGCGTCCCACTCACAAAAAAGCGACTTGGGAAATGGAGCTCAGGGGCACTGCACTTCCCAAACCTGCAGAGTTCTAAACGATAACTATCGCCCCAAAATATATTGAGGTCAGGCTACGAAGAGGCGCTGAACGCAAGGCAGAACTGCAGGAAACGGATGTCAACGGGTACATCGGAATGGCCCCGATAGCACATGAAAAGCGCCAGAACGTGGACAATGATGCGGTTGGCCAAAAAGGGCGTATGCGTTTTTTCCTGAATATATTCAGGAAAAAACGCATACGCCCTTTTTGGCCAACCAAGCAACCTGGGAGAGCAAATCAGCACTACAAAGAAATCTCTCGCCCCCACCCCCCGGGGCAAAAGGGCCAGGCGAAAAAAGTCTAAAAACCAGAAAGGCAGGACAGCCCACGGAGTCAAGGGAGCCTTGTTAAGCTGATGGGCGGGATGTCAATGGCCAACAGCCAATCTTCACAAGTGTATCCTCTTTCCCAAACCATGTAAAACACAGAACCACAGAGCATAGGGCACTTCCACACATGGGCGTTGACCTTGGGAAAATGAAAAAATCAACCAGACACAGGGACCCCAAAGTTGAGGGCTGCTGTCTTGACAAGAACCTCCACTCCGGTACACGTTTCATATCCCAGGAAAGAGCCAAGTGGACAAAGACGAGTGGACAAGTGGACAAAGACAAGTGGACAAGTGGACAAGTGGTGCTACGTAGGTCCAATGGAGTGTCACTCAGCCATGAAATCCACGTCATGAGGCTGGTAGCAGCATCCTGAGTGGATTTAGGTACGATCATCCTCAGTGAAATAAGTCCCACAAAAAAAGAAACTTATGATATCACTTATCGAGGGAATGTAAAAATCGCTCCCCATGAACGGAATCCCCAAACAGAACAGAGTCACGCTTTTAGAAAACACACTTATGCCTGCTTCAGGGGAAAGGTGAGGTGCGGTGACGCATAAAACTCGAGTTTGAAATGAGCACAGATACCCTTCCGAAAACCGAATATGGAATGGACACGACCTACTCCTTGCTCAATCAACTGGACTCACCAGACCCTGTTCATCGCACAAGTATCTATCCGACTAGTAAGCATCTTAAAAGCTAAGTCTTGATATCTCTGTGTAAGTGCATCAAGTGTGTGTAAAGCGGCCTAAAACCAGCAGGGAAAATCAGCTCAGACCCATTCTGAGGATACATTTCCAACACAAAGAAGAAACAAGCAGGGCAAAACAGAGAGAAATTCTTCCAAAATGCGTTCAGGGACTGGCATGCAACCAGGATTGACCACATCTACAGCCCCCGCGGCAGAAGACATAAGACTGGACACTCTTGGGGCTGAGACGATTGGTGAGGTTGGGAAAGCAAATGCAGACCCTTGAAAGGAATCCTGCGTGCTCCCCATTCCATGGCTCCCAACTCTCCAGGTTCAACGCAATCTTCCGACAGCGAAAGCACTCACTGGAAACCCAGCGGATGCTACACCGTGGGATCGGGAAAGCTTTCTGAAACTCACCTCAGTTTTCCTCTCCTGGTGCTCGTGTTCTCCATTCAGGCCCCCTTACTAACAATCTCCCCACTTGGAGACTCGGCGCCTTTCCATGCCTCTTTCGTACCGTCTGCAATTTGTCCGCAGGATGAACTGCAAGAGGGGGAACCAATGAGAGACTCGCTGGAGGTGTTTGGTCGGGCACATGTCACTCTCATTTCCCATCACGAAGAAGAATTCACCAGCGGTTCAGCCTGCAACCGCGGATCGACAATAGGGCGTGAAGCCATCCAGCCGTGTTGCGTCCCACTCACAAAAAAGCGACTTGGGAAATGGAGCTCAGGGGCACTGCACTTCCCAAACCTGCAGAGTTCTAAACGATAACTATCGCCCCAAAATATATTGAGGTCAGGCTACGAAGAGGCGCTGAACGCAAGGCAGAACTGCAGGAAACGGATGTCAACGGGTACATCGGAATGGCCCCGATAGCACATGAAAAGCGCCAGAACGTGGACAATGATGCGGTTGGCCAAAAAGGGCGTATGCGTTTTTTCCTGAATATATTCAGGAAAAAACGCATACGCCCTTTTTGGCCAACCAAGCAACCTGGGAGAGCAAATCAGCACTACAAAGAAATCTCTCGCGCCCCCCCCCGGGGCAAAAGGGCCAGGCGAAAAAAGTCTAAAAACCAGAAAGGCAGGACAGCCCACGGAGTCAAGGGAGCCTTGTTAAGCTGATGGGCGGGATGTCAATGGCCAACAGCCAATCTTCACAAGTGTATCCTCTTTCCCAAACCATGTAAAACACAGAACCACAGAGCATAGGGCACTTCCACACATGGGCGTTGACCTTGGGAAAATGAAAAAATCAACCAGACACAGGGACCCCAAAGTTGAGGGCTGCTGTCTTGACAAGAACCTCCACTCCGGTACACGTTTCATATCCCAGGAAAGAGCCAAGTGGACAAAGACGAGTGGACAAGTGGACAAAGACAAGTGGACAAGTGGACAAGTGGTGCTACGTAGGTCCAATGGAGTGTCACTCAGCCATGAAATCCACGTCATGAGGCTGGTAGCAGCATCCTGAGTGGATTTAGGTACGATCATCCTCAGTGAAATAAGTCCCACAAAAAAAGAAACTTATGATATCACTTATCGAGGGAATGTAAAAATCGCTCCCCATGAACGGAATCCCCAAACAGAACAGAGTCACGCTTTTAGAAAACACACTTATGCCTGCTTCAGGGGAAAGGTGAGGTGCGGTGACGCATAAAACTCGAGTTTGAAATGAGCACAGATACCCTTCCGAAAACCGAATATGGAATGGACACGACCTACTCCTTGCTCAATCAACTGGACTCACCAGACCCTGTTCATCGCACAAGTATCTATCCGACTAGTAAGCATCTTAAAAGCTAAGTCTTGATATCTCTGTGTAAGTGCATCAAGTGTGTGTAAAGCGGCCTAAAACCAGCAGGGAAAATCAGCTCAGACCCATTCTGAGGATACATTTCCAACACAAAGAAGAAACAAGCAGGGCAAAACAGAGAGAAATTCTTCCAAAATGCGTTCAGGGACTGGCATGCAACCAGGATTGACCACATCTACAGCCCCCGCGGCAGAAGACATAAGGCTGGACACTCTTGGGGCTGAGACGATTGGTGAGGTTGGGAAAGCAAATGCAGACCCTTGAAAGGAATCCTGCGTGCTCCCCATTCCATGGCTCCCAACTCTCCAGGTTCAACGCAATCTTCCGACAGCGAAAGCACTCACTGGAAACCCAGCGGATGCTACACCGTGGGATCGGGAAAGCTTTCTGAAACTCACCTCAGTTTTCCTCTCCTGGTGCTCGTGTTCTCCATTCAGGCCCCCTTACTAACAATCTCCCCACTTGGAGACTCGGCGCCTTTCCATGCCTCTTTCGTACCGTCTGCAATTTGTCCGCAGGATGAACTGCAAGAGGGGGAACCAATGAGAGACTCGCTGGAGGTGTTTGGTCGGGCACATGTCACTCTCATTTCCCATCACGAAGAAGAATTCACCAGCGGTTCAGCCTGCCACCGCGGATCGACAATAGGGCGTGAAGCCATCCAGCCGTGTTGCGTCCCACTCACAAAAAAGCGACTTGGGAAATGGAGCTCAGGGGCCCTGCACTTCCCAAACCTGCAGAGTTCTAAACGATAACTATCGCCCCAAAATATATTGAGCGCAGGCTACGAAGAGGCGCTGAACGCAAGGCAGAACTGCAGGAAACGGATGTCAACGGGTACATCGGAATGGCCCCGATAGCACATGAAAAGCGCCAGAACGTGGACAATGATGCGGTTGGCCAAAAAGGGCGTATGCGTTTTTTCCTGAATATATTCAGGAAAAAACGCATACGCCCTTTTTGGCCAACCAAGCAACCTGGGAGAGCAAATCAGCACTACAAAGAAATCTCTCGCCCCCCCCCCCCGGGGCAAAAGGGCCAGGCGAAAAAAGTCTAAAAACCAGAAAGGCAGGACAGCCCACGGAGTCAAGGGAGCCTTGTTAAGCTGATGGGCGGGATGTCAATGGCCAACAGCCAATCTTCACAAGTGTATCCTCTTTCCCAAACCATGGAAAACACAGAACCACAGAGCATAGGGCACTTCCACACATGGGCGTTGACCTTGGGAAAATGAAAAAATCAACCAGACACAGGGACCCCAAAGTTGAGGGCTGCTGTCTTGACAAGAACCTCCACTCCGGTACACGTTTCATATCCCAGGAAAGAGCCAAGTGGACAAAGACGAGTGGACAAGTGGACAAAGACAAGTGGACAAGTGGACAAGTGGTGCTACGTAGGTCCAATGGAGTGTCACTCAGCCATGAAATCCACGTCATGAGGCTGGTAGCAGCATCCTGAGTGGATTTAGGTACGATCATCCTCAGTGAAATAAGTCCCACAAAAAAAGAAACTTATGATATCACTTATCGAGGGAATGTAAAAATCGCTCCCCATGAACGGAATCCCCAAACAGAACAGAGTCACGCTTTTAGAAAACACACTTATGCCTGCTTCAGGGGAAAGGTGAGGTGCGGTGACGCATAAAACTCGAGTTTGAAATGAGCACAGATACCCTTCCGAAAACCGAATATGGAATGGACACGACCTACTCCTTGCTCAATCAACTGGACTCACCAGACCCTGTTCATCGCACAAGTATCTATCCGACTAGTAAGCATCTTAAAAGCTAAGTCTTGATATCTCTGTGTAAGTGCATCAAGTGTGTGTAAAGCGGCCTAAAACCAGCAGGGAAAATCAGCTCAGACCCATTCTGAGGATACATTTCCAACACAAAGAAGAAACAAGCAGGGCAAAACAGAGAGAAATTCTTCCAAAATGCGTTCAGGGACTGGCATGCAACCAGGATTGACCACATCTACAGCCCCAGCGGCAGAAGACATAAGGCTGGACACTCTTGGGGCTGAGACGATTGGTGAGGTTGGGAAAGCAAATGCAGACCCTTGAAAGGAATCCTGCGTGCTCCCCATTCCATGGCTCCCAACTCTCCAGGTTCAACGCAATCTTCCGACAGCGAAAGCACTCATTGGAAACCCAGCGGATGCTACACCGTGGGATCGGGAAAGCTTTCTGAAACTCACCTCAGTTTTCCTCTCCTGGTGCTCGTGTTCTCCATTCAGGCCCCCTTACTAACAATCTCCCCACTTGGAGACTCGGCGCCTTTCCATGCCTCTTTCGTACCGTCTGCAATTTGTCCGCAGGATGAACTGCAAGAGGGGGAACCAATGAGAGACTCGCTGGAGGTGTTTGGTCGGGCACATGTCACTCTCATTTCCCATCACGAAGAAGAATTCACCAGCGGTTCAGCCTGCCACCGCGGATCGACAATAGGGCGTGAAGCCATCCAGCCGTGTTGCGTCCCACTCACAAAAAAGCGACTTGGGAAATGGAGCTCAGGGGCCCTGCACTTCCCAAACCTGCAGAGTTCTAAACGATAACTATCGCCCCAAAATATATTGAGGGCAGGCTACGAAGAGGCGCTGAACGCAAGGCAGAACTGCAGGAAACGGATGTCAACGGGTACATCGGAATGGCCCCGATAGCACATGAAAAGCGCCAGAACGTGGACAATGATGCGGTTGGCCAAAAAGGGCGTATGCGTTTTTTCCTGAATATATTCAGGAAAAAACGCATACGCCCTTTTTGGCCAACCAAGCAACCTGGGAGAGCAAATCAGCACTACAAAGAAATCTCTCGCGCCCCCCCCCGGGGCAAAAGGGCCAGGCGAAAAAAGTCTAAAAACCAGAAAGGCAGGACAGCCCACGGAGTCAAGGGAGCCTTGTTAAGCTGATGGGCGGGATGTCAATGGCCAACAGCCAATCTTCACAAGTGTATCCTCTTTCCCAAACCATGGAAAACACAGAACCACAGAGCATAGGGCACTTCCACACATGGGCGTTGACCTTGGGAAAATGAAAAAATCAACCAGACACAGGGACCCCAAAGTTGAGGGCTGCTGTCTTGACAAGAACCTCCACTCCGGTACACGTTTCATATCCCAGGAAAGAGCCAAGTGGACAAAGACGAGTGGACAAGTGGACAAAGACAAGTGGACAAGTGGACAAGTGGTGCTACGTAGGTCCAATGGAGTGTCACTCAGCCATGAAATCCACGTCATGAGGCTGGTAGCAGCATCCTGAGTGGATTTAGGTACGATCATCCTCAGTGAAATAAGTCCCACAAAAAAAGAAACTTATGATATCACTTATCGAGGGAATGTAAAAATCGCTCCCCATGAACGGAATCCCCAAACAGAACAGAGTCACGCTTTTAGAAAACACACTTATGCCTGCTTCAGGGGAAAGGTGAGGTGCGGTGACGCATAAAACTCGAGTTTGAAATGAGCACAGATACCCTTCCGAAAACCGAATATGGAATGGACACGACCTACTCCTTGCTCAATCAACTGGACTCACCAGACCCTGTTCATCGCACAAGTATCTATCCGACTAGTAAGCATCTTAAAAGCTAAGTCTTGATATCTCTGTGTAAGTGCATCAAGTGTGTGTAAAGCGGCCTAAAACCAGCAGGGAAAATCAGCTCAGACCCATTCTGAGGATACATTTCCAACACAAAGAAGAAACAAGCAGGGCAAAACAGAGAGAAATTCTTCCAAAATGCGTTCAGGGACTGGCATGCAACCAGGATTGACCACATCTACAGCCCCCGCGGCAGAAGACATAAGGCTGGACACTCTTGGGGCTGAGACGATTGGTGAGGTTGGGAAAGCAAATGCAGACCCTTGAAAGGAATCCTGCGTGCTCCCCATTCCATGGCTCCCAACTCTCCAGGTTCAACGCAATCTTCCGACAGCGAAAGCACTCACTGGAAACCCAGCGGATGCTACACCGTGGGATCGGGAAAGCTTTCTGAAACTCACCTCAGTTTTCCTCTCCTGGTGCTCGTGTTCTCCATTCAGGCCCCCTTACTAACAATCTCCCCACTTGGAGACTCGGCGCCTTTCCATGCCTCTTTCGTACCGTCTGCAATTTGTCCGCAGGATGAACTGCAAGAGGGGGAACCAATGAGAGACTCGCTGGAGGTGTTTGGTCGGGCACATGTCACTCTCATTTCCCATCACGAAGAAGAATTCACCAGCGGTTCAGCCTGCCACCGCGGATCGACAATAGGGCGTGAAGCCATCCAGCCGTGTTGCGTCCCACTCACAAAAAAGCGACTTGGGAAATGGAGCTCAGGGGCCCTGCACTTCCCAAACCTGCAGAGTTCTAAACGATAACTATCGCCCCAAAATATATTGAGCGCAGGCTACGAAGAGGCGCTGAACGCAAGGCAGAACTGCAGGAAACGGATGTCAACGGGTACATCGGAATGGCCCCGATAGCACATGAAAAGCGCCAGAACGTGGACAATGATGCGGTTGGCCAAAAAGGGCGTATGCGTTTTTTCCTGAATATATTCAGGAAAAAACGCATACGCCCTTTTTGGCCAACCAAGCAACCTGGGAGAGCAAATCAGCACTACAAAGAAATCTCTCGCCCCCCCCCCCCGGGGCAAAAGGGCCAGGCGAAAAAAGTCTAAAAACCAGAAAGGCAGGACAGCCCACGGAGTCAAGGGAGCCTTGTTAAGCTGATGGGCGGGATGTCAATGGCCAACAGCCAATCTTCACAAGTGTATCCTCTTTCCCAAACCATGGAAAACACAGAACCACAGAGCATAGGGCACTTCCACACATGGGCGTTGACCTTGGGAAAATGAAAAAATCAACCAGACACAGGGACCCCAAAGTTGAGGGCTGCTGTCTTGACAAGAACCTCCACTCCGGTACACGTTTCATATCCCAGGAAAGAGCCAAGTGGACAAAGACGAGTGGACAAGTGGACAAAGACAAGTGGACAAGTGGACAAGTGGTGCTACGTAGGTCCAATGGAGTGTCACTCAGCCATGAAATCCACGTCATGAGGCTGGTAGCAGCATCCTGAGTGGATTTAGGTACGATCATCCTCAGTGAAATAAGTCCCACAAAAAAAGAAACTTATGATATCACTTATCGAGGGAATGTAAAAATCGCTCCCCATGAACGGAATCCCCAAACAGAACAGAGTCACGCTTTTAGAAAACACACTTATGCCTGCTTCAGGGGAAAGGTGAGGTGCGGTGACGCATAAAACTCGAGTTTGAAATGAGCACAGATACCCTTCCGAAAACCGAATATGGAATGGACACGACCTACTCCTTGCTCAATCAACTGGACTCACCAGACCCTGTTCATCGCACAAGTATCTATCCGACTAGTAAGCATCTTAAAAGCTAAGTCTTGATATCTCTGTGTAAGTGCATCAAGTGTGTGTAAAGCGGCCTAAAACCAGCAGGGAAAATCAGCTCAGACCCATTCTGAGGATACATTTCCAACACAAAGAAGAAACAAGCAGGGCAAAACAGAGAGAAATTCTTCCAAAATGCGTTCAGGGACTGGCATGCAACCAGGATTGACCACATCTACAGCCCCAGCGGCAGAAGACATAAGGCTGGACACTCTTGGGGCTGAGACGATTGGTGAGGTTGGGAAAGCAAATGCAGACCCTTGAAAGGAATCCTGCGTGCTCCCCATTCCATGGCTCCCAACTCTCCAGGTTCAACGCAATCTTCCGACAGCGAAAGCACTCATTGGAAACCCAGCGGATGCTACACCGTGGGATCGGGAAAGCTTTCTGAAACTCACCTCAGTTTTCCTCTCCTGGTGCTCGTGTTCTCCATTCAGGCCCCCTTACTAACAATCTCCCCACTTGGAGACTCGGCGCCTTTCCATGCCTCTTTCGTACCGTCTGCAATTTGTCCGCAGGATGAACTGCAAGAGGGGGAACCAATGAGAGACTCGCTGGAGGTGTTTGGTCGGGCACATGTCACTCTCATTTCCCATCACGAAGAAGAATTCACCAGCGGTTCAGCCTGCCACCGCGGATCGACAATAGGGCGTGAAGCCATCCAGCCGTGTTGCGTCCCACTCACAAAAAAGCGACTTGGGAAATGGAGCTCAGGGGCCCTGCACTTCCCAAACCTGCAGAGTTCTAAACGATAACTATCGCCCCAAAATATATTGAGGGCAGGCTACGAAGAGGCGCTGAACGCAAGGCAGAACTGCAGGAAACGGATGTCAACGGGTACATCGGAATGGCCCCGATAGCACATGAAAAGCGCCAGAACGTGGACAATGATGCGGTTGGCCAAAAAGGGCGTATGCGTTTTTTCCTGAATATATTCAGGAAAAAACGCATACGCCCTTTTTGGCCAACCAAGCAACCTGGGAGAGCAAATCAGCACTACAAAGAAATCTCTCGCCCCCCCCCCCGGGGCAAAAGGGCCAGGCGAAAAAAGTCTAAAAACCAGAAAGGCAGGACAGCCCACGGAGTCAAGGGAGCCTTGTTAAGCTGATGGGCGGGATGTCAATGGCCAACAGCCAATCTTCACAAGTGTATCCTCTTTCCCAAACCATGGAAAACACAGAACCACAGAGCATAGGGCACTTCCACACATGGGCGTTGACCTTGGGAAAATGAAAAAATCAACCAGACACAGGGACCCCAAAGTTGAGGGCTGCTGTCTTGACAAGAACCTCCACTCCGGTACACGTTTCATATCCCAGGAAAGAGCCAAGTGGACAAAGACGAGTGGACAAGTGGACAAAGACAAGTGGACAAGTGGACAAGTGGTGCTACGTAGGTCCAATGGAGTGTCACTCAGCCATGAAATCCACGTCATGAGGCTGGTAGCAGCATCCTGAGTGGATTTAGGTACGATCATCCTCAGTGAAATAAGTCCCACAAAAAAAGAAACTTATGATATCACTTATCGAGGGAATGTAAAAATCGCTCCCCATGAACGGAATCCCCAAACAGAACAGAGTCACGCTTTTAGAAAACACACTTATGCCTGCTTCAGGGGAAAGGTGAGGTGCGGTGACGCATAAAACTCGAGTTTGAAATGAGCACAGATACCCTTCCGAAAACCGAATATGGAATGGACACGACCTACTCCTTGCTCAATCAACTGGACTCACCAGACCCTGTTCATCGCACAAGTATCTATCCGACTAGTAAGCATCTTAAAAGCTAAGTCTTGATATCTCTGTGTAAGTGCATCAAGTGTGTGTAAAGCGGCCTAAAACCAGCAGGGAAAATCAGCTCAGACCCATTCTGAGGATACATTTCCAACACAAAGAAGAAACAAGCAGGGCAAAACAGAGAGAAATTCTTCCAAAATGCGTTCAGGGACTGGCATGCAACCAGGATTGACCACATCTACAGCCCCCGCGGCAGAAGACATAAGGCTGGACACTCTTGGGGCTGAGACGATTGGTGAGGTTGGGAAAGCAAATGCAGACCCTTGAAAGGAATCCTGCGTGCTCCCCATTCCATGGCTCCCAACTCTCCAGGTTCAACGCAATCTTCCGACAGCGAAAGCACTCATTGGAAACCCAGCGGATGCTACACCGTGGGATCGGGAAAGCTTTCTGAAACTCACCTCAGTTTTCCTCTCCTGGTGCTCGTGTTCTCCATTCAGGCCCCCTTACTAACAATCTCCCCACTTGGAGACTCGGCGCCTTTCCATGCCTCTTTCGTACCGTCTGCAATTTGTCCGCAGGATGAACTGCAAGAGGGGGAACCAATGAGAGACTCGCTGGAGGTGTTTGGTCGGGCACATGTCACTCTCATTTCCCATCACGAAGAAGAATTCACCAGCGGTTCAGCCTGCCACCGCGGATCGACAATAGGGCGTGAAGCCATCCAGCCGTGTTGCGTCCCACTCACAAAAAAGCGACTTGGGAAATGGAGCTCAGGGGCCCTGCACTTCCCAAACCTGCAGAGTTCTAAACGATAACTATCGCCCCAAAATATATTGAGCGCAGGCTACGAAGAGGCGCTGAACGCAAGGCAGAACTGCAGGAAACGGATGTCAACGGGTACATCGGAATGGCCCCGATAGCACATGAAAAGCGCCAGAACGTGGACAATGATGCGGTTGGCCAAAAAGGGCGTATGCGTTTTTTCCTGAATATATTCAGGAAAAAACGCATACGCCCTTTTTGGCCAACCAAGCAACCTGGGAGAGCAAATCAGCACTACAAAGAAATCTCTCGCGCCCCCCCCCCGGGGCAAAAGGGCCAGGCGAAAAAAGTCTAAAAACCAGAAAGGCAGGACAGCCCACGGAGTCAAGGGAGCCTTGTTAAGCTGATGGGCGGGATGTCAATGGCCAACAGCCAATCTTCACAAGTGTATCCTCTTTCCCAAACCATGGAAAACACAGAACCACAGAGCATAGGGCACTTCCACACATGGGCGTTGACCTTGGGAAAATGAAAAAATCAACCAGACACAGGGACCCCAAAGTTGAGGGCTGCTGTCTTGACAAGAACCTCCACTCCGGTACACGTTTCATATCCCAGGAAAGAGCCAAGTGGACAAAGACGAGTGGACAAGTGGACAAAGACAAGTGGACAAGTGGACAAGTGGTGCTACGTAGGTCCAATGGAGTGTCACTCAGCCATGAAATCCACGTCATGAGGCTGGTAGCAGCATCCTGAGTGGATTTAGGTACGATCATCCTCAGTGAAATAAGTCCCACAAAAATAGAAACTTATGATATCACTTATCGAGGGAATGTAAAAATCGCTCCCCATGAACGGAATCCCCAAACAGAACAGAGTCACGCTTTTAGAAAACACACTTATGCCTGCTTCAGGGGAAAGGTGAGGTGCGGTGACGCATAAAACTCGAGTTTGAAATGAGCACAGATACCCTTCTGAAAACCGAATATGGAATGGACACGACCTACTCCTTGCTCAATCAACTGGACTCACCAGACCCTGTTCATCGCACAAGTATCTATCCGACTAGTAAGCATCTTAAAAGCTAAGTCTTGATATCTCTGTGTAAGTGCATCAAGTGTGTGTAAAGCGGCCTAAAACCAGCAGGGAAAATCAGCTCAGACCCATTCTGAGGATACATTTCCAACACAAAGAAGAAACAAGCAGGGCAAAACAGAGAGAAATTCTTCCAAAATGCGTTCAGGGACTGGCATGCAACCAGGATTGACCACATCTACAGCCCCAGCGGCAGAAGACATAAGGCTGGACACTCTTGGGGCTGAGACGATTGGTGAGGTTGGGAAAGCAAATGCAGACCCTTGAAAGGAATCCTGCGTGCTCCCCATTCCATGGCTCCCAACTCTCCAGGTTCAACGCAATCTTCCGACAGCGAAAGCACTCATTGGAAACCCAGCGGATGCTACACCGTGGGATCGGGAAAGCTTTCTGAAACTCACCTCAGTTTTCCTCTCCTGGTGCTCGTGTTCTCCATTCAGGCCCCCTTACTAACAATCTCCCCACTTGGAGACTCGGCGCCTTTCCATGCCTCTTTCGTACCGTCTGCAATTTGTCCGCAGGATGAACTGCAAGAGGGGGAACCAATGAGAGACTCGCTGGAGGTGTTTGGTCGGGCACATGTCACTCTCATTTCCCATCACGAAGAAGAATTCACCAGCGGTTCAGCCTGCCACCGCGGATCGACAATAGGGCGTGAAGCCATCCAGCCGTGTTGCGTCCCACTCACAAAAAAGCGACTTGGGAAATGGAGCTCAGGGGCCCTGCACTTCCCAAACCTGCAGAGTTCTAAACGATAACTATCGCCCCAAAATATATTGAGGTCAGGCTACGAAGAGGCGCTGAACGCAAGGCAGAACTGCAGGAAACGGATGTCAACGGGTACATCGGAATGGCCCCGATAGCACATGAAAAGCGCCAGAACGTGGACAATGATGCGGTTGGCCAAAAAGGGCGTATGCGTTTTTTCCTGAATATATTCAGGAAAAAACGCATACGCCCTTTTTGGCCAACCAAGCAACCTGGGAGAGCAAATCAGCACTACAAAGAAATCTCTCGCCCCCCCCCCCCGGGGCAAAAGGGCCAGGCGAAAAAAGTCTAAAAACCAGAAAGGCAGGACAGCCCACGGAGTCAAGGGAGCCTTGTTAAGCTGATGGGCGGGATGTCAATGGCCAACAGCCAATCTTCACAAGTGTATCCTCTTTCCCAAACCATGTAAAACACAGAACCACAGAGCATAGGGCACTTCCACACATGGGCGTTGACCTTGGGAAAATGAAAAAATCAACCAGACACAGGGACCCCAAAGTTGAGGGCTGCTGTCTTGACAAGAACCTCCACTCCGGTACACGTTTCATATCCCAGGAAAGAGCCAAGTGGACAAAGACGAGTGGACAAGTGGACAAAGACAAGTGGACAAGTGGACAAGTGGTGCTACGTAGGTCCAATGGAGTGTCACTCAGCCATGAAATCCACGTCATGAGGCTGGCAGCAGCATCCTGAGTGGATTTAGGTACGATCATCCTCAGTGAAATAAGTCCCACAAAAATAGAAACTTATGATATCACTTATCGAGGGAATGTAAAAATCGCTCCCCATGAACGGAATCCCCAAACAGAACAGAGTCACGCTTTTAGAAAACACACTTATGCCTGCTTCAGGGGAAAGGTGAGGTGCGGTGACGCATAAAACTCGAGTTTGAAATGAGCACAGATACCCTTCTGAAAACCGAATATGGAATGGACACGACCTACTCCTTGCTCAATCAACTGGACTCACCAGACCCTGTTCATCGCACAAGTATCTATCCGACTAGTAAGCATCTTAAAAGCTAAGTCTTGATATCTCTGTGTAAGTGCATCAAGTGTGTGTAAAGCGGCCTAAAACCAGCAGGGAAAATCAGCTCAGACCCATTCTGAGGATACATTTCCAACACAAAGAAGAAACAAGCAGGGCAAAACAGAGAGAAATTCTTCCAAAATGCGTTCAGGGACTGGCATGCAACCAGGATTGACCACATCTACAGCCCCAGCGGCAGAAGACATAAAGCTGGACACTCTTGGGGCTGAGACGATTGGTGAGGTTGGGAAAGCAAATGCAGACCCTTGAAAGGAATCCTGCGTGCTCCCCATTCCATGGCTCCCAACTCTCCAGGTTCAACGCAATCTTCCGACAGCGAAAGCACTCATTGGAAACCCAGCGGATGCTACACCGTGGGATCGGGAAAGCTTTCTGAAACTCACCTCAGTTTTCCTCTCCTGGTGCTCGTGTTCTCCATTCAGGCCCCCTTACTAACAATCTCCCCACTTGGAGACTCGGCGCCTTTCCATGCCTCTTTCGTACCGTCTGCAATTTGTCCGCAGGATGAACTGCAAGAGGGGGAACCAATGAGAGACTCGCTGGAGGTGTTTGGTCGGGCACATGTCACTCTCATTTCCCATCACGAAGAAGAATTCACCAGCGGTTCAGCCTGCCACCGCGGATCGACAATAGGGCGTGAAGCCATCCAGCCGTGTTGCGTCCCACTCACAAAAAAGCGACTTGGGAAATGGAGCTCAGGGGCCCTGCACTTCCCAAACCTGCAGAGTTCTAAACGATAACTATCGCCCCAAAATATATTGAGCGCAGGCTACGAAGAGGCGCTGAACGCAAGGCAGAACTGCAGGAAACGGATGTCAACGGGTACATCGGAATGGCCCCGATAGCACATGAAAAGCGCCAGAACGTGGACAATGATGCGGTTGGCCAAAAAGGGCGTATGCGTTTTTTCCTGAATATATTCAGGAAAAAACGCATACGCCCTTTTTGGCCAACCAAGCAACCTGGGAGAGCAAATCAGCACTACAAAGAAATCTCTCGCCCCCCCCCCCCCGGGGCAAAAGGGCCAGGCGAAAAAAGTCTAAAAACCAGAAAGGCAGGACAGCCCACGGAGTCAAGGGAGCCTTGTTAAGCTGATGGGCGGGATGTCAATGGCCAACAGCCAATCTTCACAAGTGTATCCTCTTTCCCAAACCATGTAAAACACAGAACCACAGAGCATAGGGCACTTCCACACATGGGCGTTGACCTTGGGAAAATGAAAAAATCAACCAGACACAGGGACCCCAAAGTTGAGGGCTGCTGTCTTGACAAGAACCTCCACTCCGGTACACGTTTCATATCCCAGGAAAGAGCCAAGTGGACAAAGACGAGTGGACAAGTGGACAAAGACAAGTGGACAAGTGGACAAGTGGTGCTACGTAGGTCCAATGGAGTGTCACTCAGCCATGAAATCCACGTCATGAGGCTGGTAGCAGCATCCTGAGTGGATTTAGGTACGATCATCCTCAGTGAAATAAGTCCCACAAAAAAAGAAACTTATGATATCACTTATCGAGGGAATGTAAAAATCGCTCCCCATGAACGGAATCCCCAAACAGAACAGAGTCACGCTTTTAGAAAACACACTTATGCCTGCTTCAGGGGAAAGGTGAGGTGCGGTGACGCATAAAACTCGAGTTTGAAATGAGCACAGATACCCTTCCGAAAACCGAATATGGAATGGACACGACCTACTCCTTGCTCAATCAACTGGACTCACCAGACCCTGTTCATCGCACAAGTATCTATCCGACTAGTAAGCATCTTAAAAGCTAAGTCTTGATATCTCTGTGTAAGTGCATCAAGTGTGTGTAAAGCGGCCTAAAACCAGCAGGGAAAATCAGCTCAGACCCATTCTGAGGATACATTTCCAACACAAAGAAGAAACAAGCAGGGCAAAACAGAGAGAAATTCTTCCAAAATGCGTTCAGGGACTGGCATGCAACCAGGATTGACCACATCTACAGCCCCCGCGGCAGAAGACATAAGGCTGGACACTCTTGGGGCTGAGACGATTGGTGAGGTTGGGAAAGCAAATGCAGACCCTTGAAAGGAATCCTGCGTGCTCCCCATTCCATGGCTCCCAACTCTCCAGGTTCAACGCAATCTTCCGACAGCGAAAGCACTCATTGGAAACCCAGCGGATGCTACACCGTGGGATCGGGAAAGCTTTCTGAAACTCACCTCAGTTTTCCTCTCCTGGTGCTCGTGTTCTCCATTCAGGCCCCCTTACTAACAATCTCCCCACTTGGAGACTCGGCGCCTTTCCATGCCTCTTTCGTACCGTCTGCAATTTGTCCGCAGGATGAACTGCAAGAGGGGGAACCAATGAGAGACTCGCTGGAGGTGTTTGGTCGGGCACATGTCACTCTCATTTCCCATCACGAAGAAGAATTCACCAGCGGTTCAGCCTGCCACCGCGGATCGACAATAGGGCGTGAAGCCATCCAGCCGTGTTGCGTCCCACTCACAAAAAAGCGACTTGGGAAATGGAGCTCAGGGGCCCTGCACTTCCCAAACCTGCAGAGTTCTAAACGATAACTATCGCCCCAAAATATATTGAGGTCAGGCTACGAAGAGGCGCTGAACGCAAGGCAGAACTGCAGGAAACGGATGTCAACGGGTACATCGGAATGGCCCCGATAGCACATGAAAAGCGCCAGAACGTGGACAATGATGCGGTTGGCCAAAAAGGGCGTATGCGTTTTTTCCTGAATATATTCAGGAAAAAACGCATACGCCCTTTTTGGCCAACCAAGCAACCTGGGAGAGCAAATCAGCACTACAAAGAAATCTCTCGCGCCCCCCCCCCCGGGGCAAAAGGGCCAGGCGAAAAAAGTCTAAAAACCAGAAAGGCAGGACAGCCCACGGAGTCAAGGGAGCCTTGTTAAGCTGATGGGCGGGATGTCAATGGCCAACAGCCAATCTTCACAAGTGTATCCTCTTTCCCAAACCATGTAAAACACAGAACCACAGAGCATAGGGCACTTCCACACATGGGCGTTGACCTTGGGAAAATGAAAAAATCAACCAGACACAGGGACCCCAAAGTTGAGGGCTGCTGTCTTGACAAGAACCTCCACTCCGGTACACGTTTCATATCCCAGGAAAGAGCCAAGTGGACAAAGACGAGTGGACAAGTGGACAAAGACAAGTGGACAAGTGGACAAGTGGTGCTACGTAGGTCCAATGGAGTGTCACTCAGCCATGAAATCCACGTCATGAGGCTGGTAGCAGCATCCTGAGTGGATTTAGGTACGATCATCCTCAGTGAAATAAGTCCCACAAAAATAGAAACTTATGATATCACTTATCGAGGGAATGTAAAAATCGCTCCCCATGAACGGAATCCCCAAACAGAACAGAGTCACGCTTTTAGAAAACACACTTATGCCTGCTTCAGGGGAAAGGTGAGGTGCGGTGACGCATAAAACTCGAGTTTGAAATGAGCACAGATACCCTTCTGAAAACCGAATATGGAATGGACACGACCTACTCCTTGCTCAATCAACTGGACTCACCAGACCCTGTTCATCGCACAAGTATCTATCCGACTAGTAAGCATCTTAAAAGCTAAGTCTTGATATCTCTGTGTAAGTGCATCAAGTGTGTGTAAAGCGGCCTAAAACCAGCAGGGAAAATCAGCTCAGACCCATTCTGAGGATACATTTCCAACACAAAGAAGAAACAAGCAGGGCAAAACAGAGAGAAATTCTTCCAAAATGCGTTCAGGGACTGGCATGCAACCAGGATTGACCACATCTACAGCCCCAGCGGCAGAAGACATAAGGCTGGACACTCTTGGGGCTGAGACGATTGGTGAGGTTGGGAAAGCAAATGCAGACCCTTGAAAGGAATCCTGCGTGCTCCCCATTCCATGGCTCCCAACTCTCCAGGTTCAACGCAATCTTCCGACAGCGAAAGCACTCATTGGAAACCCAGCGGATGCTACACCGTGGGATCGGGAAAGCTTTCTGAAACTCACCTCAGTTTTCCTCTCCTGGTGCTCGTGTTCTCCATTCAGGCCCCCTTACTAACAATCTCCCCACTTGGAGACTCGGCGCCTTTCCATGCCTCTTTCGTACCGTCTGCAATTTGTCCGCAGGATGAACTGCAAGAGGGGGAACCAATGAGAGACTCGCTGGAGGTGTTTGGTCGGGCACATGTCACTCTCATTTCCCATCACGAAGAAGAATTCACCAGCGGTTCAGCCTGCCACCGCGGATCGACAATAGGGCGTGAAGCCATCCAGCCGTGTTGCGTCCCACTCACAAAAAAGCGACTTGGGAAATGGAGCTCAGGGGCCCTGCACTTCCCAAACCTGCAGAGTTCTAAACGATAACTATCGCCCCAAAATATATTGAGGTCAGGCTACGAAGAGGCGCTGAACGCAAGGCAGAACTGCAGGAAACGGATGTCAACGGGTACATCGGAATGGCCCCGATAGCACATGAAAAGCGCCAGAACGTGGACAATGATGCGGTTGGCCAAAAAGGGCGTATGCGTTTTTTCCTGAATATATTCAGGAAAAAACGCATACGCCCTTTTTGGCCAACCAAGCAACCTGGGAGAGCAAATCAGCACTACAAAGAAATCTCTCGCCCCCCCCCCCCGGGGCAAAAGGGCCAGGCGAAAAAAGTCTAAAAACCAGAAAGGCAGGACAGCCCACGGAGTCAAGGGAGCCTTGTTAAGCTGATGGACGGGATGTCAATGGCCAACAGCCAATCTTCACAAGTGTATCCTCTTTCCCAAACCATGTAAAACACAGAACCACAGAGCATAGGGCACTTCCACACATGGGCGTTGACCTTGGGAAAATGAAAAAATCAACCAGACACAGGGACCCCAAAGTTGAGGGCTGCTGTCTTGACAAGAACCTCCACTCCGGTACACGTTTCATATCCCAGGAAAGAGCCAAGTGGACAAAGACGAGTGGACAAGTGGACAAAGACAAGTGGACAAGTGGACAAGTGGTGCTACGTAGGTCCAATGGAGTGTCACTCAGCCATGAAATCCACGTCATGAGGCTGGCAGCAGCATCCTGAGTGGATTTAGGTACGATCATCCTCAGTGAAATAAGTCCCACAAAAATAGAAACTTATGATATCACTTATCGAGGGAATGTAAAAATCGCTCCCCATGAACGGAATCCCCAAACAGAACAGAGTCACGCTTTTAGAAAACACACTTATGCCTGCTTCAGGGGAAAGGTGAGGTGCGGTGACGCATAAAACTCGAGTTTGAAATGAGCACAGATACCCTTCTGAAAACCGAATATGGAATGGACACGACCTACTCCTTGCTCAATCAACTGGACTCACCAGACCCTGTTCATCGCACAAGTATCTATCCGACTAGTAAGCATCTTAAAAGCTAAGTCTTGATATCTCTGTGTAAGTGCATCAAGTGTGTGTAAAGCGGCCTAAAACCAGCAGGGAAAATCAGCTCAGACCCATTCTGAGGATACATTTCCAACACAAAGAAGAAACAAGCAGGGCAAAACAGAGAGAAATTCTTCCAAAATGCGTTCAGGGACTGGCATGCAACCAGGATTGACCACATCTACAGCCCCAGCGGCAGAAGACATAAGGCTGGACACTCTTGGGGCTGAGACGATTGGTGAGGTTGGGAAAGCAAATGCAGACCCTTGAAAGGAATCCTGCGTGCTCCCCATTCCATGGCTCCCAACTCTCCAGGTTCAACGCAATCTTCCGACAGCGAAAGCACTCATTGGAAACCCAGCGGATGCTACACCGTGGGATCGGGAAAGCTTTCTGAAACTCACCTCAGTTTTCCTCTCCTGGTGCTCGTGTTCTCCATTCAGGCCCCCTTACTAACAATCTCCCCACTTGGAGACTCGGCGCCTTTCCATGCCTCTTTCGTACCGTCTGCAATTTGTCCGCAGGATGAACTGCAAGAGGGGGAACCAATGAGAGACTCGCTGGAGGTGTTTGGTCGGGCACATGTCACTCTCATTTCCCATCACGAAGAAGAATTCACCAGCGGTTCAGCCTGCCACCGCGGATCGACAATAGGGCGTGAAGCCATCCAGCCGTGTTGCGTCCCACTCACAAAAAAGCGACTTGGGAAATGGAGCTCAGGGGCCCTGCACTTCCCAAACCTGCAGAGTTCTAAACGATAACTATCGCCCCAAAATATATTGAGCGCAGGCTACGAAGAGGCGCTGAACGCAAGGCAGAACTGCAGGAAACGGATGTCAACGGGTACATCGGAATGGCCCCGATAGCACATGAAAAGCGCCAGAACGTGGACAATGATGCGGTTGGCCAAAAAGGGCGTATGCGTTTTTTCCTGAATATATTCAGGAAAAAACGCATACGCCCTTTTTGGCCAACCAAGCAACCTGGGAGAGCAAATCAGCACTACAAAGAAATCTCTCGCGCCCCCCCCCCGGGGCAAAAGGGCCAGGCGAAAAAAGTCTAAAAACCAGAAAGGCAGGACAGCCCACGGAGTCAAGGGAGCCTTGTTAAGCTGATGGGCGGGATGTCAATGGCCAACAGCCAATCTTCACAAGTGTATCCTCTTTCCCAAACCATGTAAAACACAGAACCACAGAGCATAGGGCACTTCCACACATGGGCGTTGACCTTGGGAAAATGAAAAAATCAACCAGACACAGGGACCCCAAAGTTGAGGGCTGCTGTCTTGACAAGAACCTCCACTCCGGTACACGTTTCATATCCCAGGAAAGAGCCAAGTGGACAAAGACGAGTGGACAAGTGGACAAAGACAAGTGGACAAGTGGACAAGTGGTGCTACGTAGGTCCAATGGAGTGTCACTCAGCCATGAAATCCACGTCATGAGGCTGGTAGCAGCATCCTGAGTGGATTTAGGTACGATCATCCTCAGTGAAATAAGTCCCACAAAAATAGAAACTTATGATATCACTTATCGAGGGAATGTAAAAATCGCTCCCCATGAACGGAATCCCCAAACAGAACAGAGTCACGCTTTTAGAAAACACACTTATGCCTGCTTCAGGGGAAAGGTGAGGTGCGGTGACGCATAAAACTCGAGTTTGAAATGAGCACAGATACCCTTCTGAAAACCGAATATGGAATGGACACGACCTACTCCTTGCTCAATCAACTGGACTCACCAGACCCTGTTCATCGCACAAGTATCTATCCGACTAGTAAGCATCTTAAAAGCTAAGTCTTGATATCTCTGTGTAAGTGCATCAAGTGTGTGTAAAGCGGCCTAAAACCAGCAGGGAAAATCAGCTCAGACCCATTCTGAGGATACATTTCCAACACAAAGAAGAAACAAGCAGGGCAAAACAGAGAGAAATTCTTCCAAAATGCGTTCAGGGACTGGCATGCAACCAGGATTGACCACATCTACAGCCCCAGCGGCAGAAGACATAAGGCTGGACACTCTTGGGGCTGAGACGATTGGTGAGGTTGGGAAAGCAAATGCAGACCCTTGAAAGGAATCCTGCGTGCTCCCCATTCCATGGCTCCCAACTCTCCAGGTTCAACGCAATCTTCCGACAGCGAAAGCACTCATTGGAAACCCAGCGGATGCTACACCGTGGGATCGGGAAAGCTTTCTGAAACTCACCTCAGTTTTCCTCTCCTGGTGCTCGTGTTCTCCATTCAGGCCCCCTTACTAACAATCTCCCCACTTGGAGACTCGGCGCCTTTCCATGCCTCTTTCGTACCGTCTGCAATTTGTCCGCAGGATGAACTGCAAGAGGGGGAACCAATGAGAGACTCGCTGGAGGTGTTTGGTCGGGCACATGTCACTCTCATTTCCCATCACGAAGAAGAATTCACCAGCGGTTCAGCCTGCCACCGCGGATCGACAATAGGGCGTGAAGCCATCCAGCCGTGTTGCGTCCCACTCACAAAAAAGCGACTTGGGAAATGGAGCTCAGGGGCCCTGCACTTCCCAAACCTGCAGAGTTCTAAACGATAACTATCGCCCCAAAATATATTGAGGTCAGGCTACGAAGAGGCGCTGAACGCAAGGCAGAACTGCAGGAAACGGATGTCAACGGGTACATCGGAATGGCCCCGATAGCACATGAAAAGCGCCAGAACGTGGACAATGATGCGGTTGGCCAAAAAGGGCGTATGCGTTTTTTCCTGAATATATTCAGGAAAAAACGCATACGCCCTTTTTGGCCAACCAAGCAACCTGGGAGAGCAAATCAGCACTACAAAGAAATCTCTCGCCCCCCCCCCCCGGGGCAAAAGGGCCAGGCGAAAAAAGTCTAAAAACCAGAAAGGCAGGACAGCCCACGGAGTCAAGGGAGCCTTGTTAAGCTGATGGGCGGGATGTCAATGGCCAACAGCCAATCTTCACAAGTGTATCCTCTTTCCCAAACCATGTAAAACACAGAACCACAGAGCATAGGGCACTTCCACACATGGGCGTTGACCTTGGGAAAATGAAAAAATCAACCAGACACAGGGACCCCAAAGTTGAGGGCTGCTGTCTTGACAAGAACCTCCACTCCGGTACACGTTTCATATCCCAGGAAAGAGCCAAGTGGACAAAGACGAGTGGACAAGTGGACAAAGACAAGTGGACAAGTGGACAAGTGGTGCTACGTAGGTCCAATGGAGTGTCACTCAGCCATGAAATCCACGTCATGAGGCTGGCAGCAGCATCCTGAGTGGATTTAGGTACGATCATCCTCAGTGAAATAAGTCCCACAAAAATAGAAACTTATGATATCACTTATCGAGGGAATGTAAAAATCGCTCCCCATGAACGGAATCCCCAAACAGAACAGAGTCACGCTTTTAGAAAACACACTTATGCCTGCTTCAGGGGAAAGGTGAGGTGCGGTGACGCATAAAACTCGAGTTTGAAATGAGCACAGATACCCTTCTGAAAACCGAATATGGAATGGACACGACCTACTCCTTGCTCAATCAACTGGACTCACCAGACCCTGTTCATCGCACAAGTATCTATCCGACTAGTAAGCATCTTAAAAGCTAAGTCTTGATATCTCTGTGTAAGTGCATCAAGTGTGTGTAAAGCGGCCTAAAACCAGCAGGGAAAATCAGCTCAGACCCATTCTGAGGATACATTTCCAACACAAAGAAGAAACAAGCAGGGCAAAACAGAGAGAAATTCTTCCAAAATGCGTTCAGGGACTGGCATGCAACCAGGATTGACCACATCTACAGCCCCAGCGGCAGAAGACATAAGGCTGGACACTCTTGGGGCTGAGACGATTGGTGAGGTTGGGAAAGCAAATGCAGACCCTTGAAAGGAATCCTGCGTGCTCCCCATTCCATGGCTCCCAACTCTCCAGGTTCAACGCAATCTTCCGACAGCGAAAGCACTCATTGGAAACCCAGCGGATGCTACACCGTGGGATCGGGAAAGCTTTCTGAAACTCACCTCAGTTTTCCTCTCCTGGTGCTCGTGTTCTCCATTCAGGCCCCCTTACTAACAATCTCCCCACTTGGAGACTCGGCGCCTTTCCATGCCTCTTTCGTACCGTCTGCAATTTGTCCGCAGGATGAACTGCAAGAGGGGGAACCAATGAGAGACTCGCTGGAGGTGTTTGGTCGGGCACATGTCACTCTCATTTCCCATCACGAAGAAGAATTCACCAGCGGTTCAGCCTGCCACCGCGGATCGACAATAGGGCGTGAAGCCATCCAGCCGTGTTGCGTCCCACTCACAAAAAAGCGACTTGGGAAATGGAGCTCAGGGGCCCTGCACTTCCCAAACCTGCAGAGTTCTAAACGATAACTATCGCCCCAAAATATATTGAGCGCAGGCTACGAAGAGGCGCTGAACGCAAGGCAGAACTGCAGGAAACGGATGTCAACGGGTACATCGGAATGGCCCCGATAGCACATGAAAAGCGCCAGAACGTGGACAATGATGCGGTTGGCCAAAAAGGGCGTATGCGTTTTTTCCTGAATATATTCAGGAAAAAACGCATACGCCCTTTTTGGCCAACCAAGCAACCTGGGAGAGCAAATCAGCACTACAAAGAAATCTCTCGCCCCCCCCCCCGGGGCAAAAGGGCCAGGCGAAAAAAGTCTAAAAACCAGAAAGGCAGGACAGCCCACGGAGTCAAGGGAGCCTTGTTAAGCTGATGGGCGGGATGTCAATGGCCAACAGCCAATCTTCACAAGTGTATCCTCTTTCCCAAACCATGTAAAACACAGAACCACAGAGCATAGGGCACTTCCACACATGGGCGTTGACCTTGGGAAAATGAAAAAATCAACCAGACACAGGGACCCCAAAGTTGAGGGCTGCTGTCTTGACAAGAACCTCCACTCCGGTACACGTTTCATATCCCAGGAAAGAGCCAAGTGGACAAAGACGAGTGGACAAGTGGACAAAGACAAGTGGACAAGTGGACAAGTGGTGCTACGTAGGTCCAATGGAGTGTCACTCAGCCATGAAATCCACGTCATGAGGCTGGTAGCAGCATCCTGAGTGGATTTAGGTACGATCATCCTCAGTGAAATAAGTCCCACAAAAAAAGAAACTTATGATATCACTTATCGAGGGAATGTAAAAATCGCTCCCCATGAACGGAATCCCCAAACAGAACAGAGTCACGCTTTTAGAAAACACACTTATGCCTGCTTCAGGGGAAAGGTGAGGTGCGGTGACGCATAAAACTCGAGTTTGAAATGAGCACAGATACCCTTCCGAAAACCGAATATGGAATGGACACGACCTACTCCTTGCTCAATCAACTGGACTCACCAGACCCTGTTCATCGCACAAGTATCTATCCGACTAGTAAGCATCTTAAAAGCTAAGTCTTGATATCTCTGTGTAAGTGCATCAAGTGTGTGTAAAGCGGCCTAAAACCAGCAGGGAAAATCAGCTCAGACCCATTCTGAGGATACATTTCCAACACAAAGAAGAAACAAGCAGGGCAAAACAGAGAGAAATTCTTCCAAAATGCGTTCAGGGACTGGCATGCAACCAGGATTGACCACATCTACAGCCCCAGCGGCAGAAGACATAAGGCTGGACACTCTTGGGGCTGAGACGATTGGTGAGGTTGGGAAAGCAAATGCAGACCCTTGAAAGGAATCCTGCGTGCTCCCCATTCCATGGCTCCCAACTCTCCAGGTTCAACGCAATCTTCCGACAGCGAAAGCACTCATTGGAAACCCAGCGGATGCTACACCGTGGGATCGGGAAAGCTTTCTGAAACTCACCTCAGTTTTCCTCTCCTGGTGCTCGTGTTCTCCATTCAGGCCCCCTTACTAACAATCTCCCCACTTGGAGACTCGGCGCCTTTCCATGCCTCTTTCGTACCGTCTGCAATTTGTCCGCAGGATGAACTGCAAGAGGGGGAACCAATGAGAGACTCGCTGGAGGTGTTTGGTCGGGCACATGTCACTCTCATTTCCCATCACGAAGAAGAATTCACCAGCGGTTCAGCCTGCCACCGCGGATCGACAATAGGGCGTGAAGCCATCCAGCCGTGTTGCGTCCCACTCACAAAAAAGCGACTTGGGAAATGGAGCTCAGGGGCCCTGCACTTCCCAAACCTGCAGAGTTCTAAACGATAACTATCGCCCCAAAATATATTGAGCGCAGGCTACGAAGAGGCGCTGAACGCAAGGCAGAACTGCAGGAAACGGATGTCAACGGGTACATCGGAATGGCCCCGATAGCACATGAAAAGCGCCAGAACGTGGACAATGATGCGGTTGGCCAAAAAGGGCGTATGCGTTTTTTCCTGAATATATTCAGGAAAAAACGCATACGCCCTTTTTGGCCAACCAAGCAACCTGGGAGAGCAAATCAGCACTACAAAGAAATCTCTCGCCCCCCCCCCCGGGGCAAAAGGGCCAGGCGAAAAAAGTCTAAAAACCAGAAAGGCAGGACAGCCCACGGAGTCAAGGGAGCCTTGTTAAGCTGATGGGCGGGATGTCAATGGCCAACAGCCAATCTTCACAAGTGTATCCTCTTTCCCAAACCATGTAAAACACAGAACCACAGAGCATAGGGCACTTCCACACATGGGCGTTGACCTTGGGAAAATGAAAAAATCAACCAGACACAGGGACCCCAAAGTTGAGGGCTGCTGTCTTGACAAGAACCTCCACTCCGGTACACGTTTCATATCCCAGGAAAGAGCCAAGTGGACAAAGACGAGTGGACAAGTGGACAAAGACAAGTGGACAAGTGGACAAGTGGTGCTACGTAGGTCCAATGGAGTGTCACTCAGCCATGAAATCCACGTCATGAGGCTGGTAGCAGCATCCTGAGTGGATTTAGGTACGATCATCCTCAGTGAAATAAGTCCCACAAAAAAAGAAACTTATGATATCACTTATCGAGGGAATGTAAAAATCGCTCCCCATGAACGGAATCCCCAAACAGAACAGAGTCACGCTTTTAGAAAACACACTTATGCCTGCTTCAGGGGAAAGGTGAGGTGCGGTGACGCATAAAACTCGAGTTTGAAATGAGCACAGATACCCTTCCGAAAACCGAATATGGAATGGACACGACCTACTCCTTGCTCAATCAACTGGACTCACCAGACCCTGTTCATCGCACAAGTATCTATCCGACTAGTAAGCATCTTAAAAGCTAAGTCTTGATATCTCTGTGTAAGTGCATCAAGTGTGTGTAAAGCGGCCTAAAACCAGCAGGGAAAATCAGCTCAGACCCATTCTGAGGATACATTTCCAACACAAAGAAGAAACAAGCAGGGCAAAACAGAGAGAAATTCTTCCAAAATGCGTTCAGGGACTGGCATGCAACCAGGATTGACCACATCTACAGCCCCAGCGGCAGAAGACATAAGGCTGGACACTCTTGGGGCTGAGACGATTGGTGAGGTTGGGAAAGCAAATGCAGACCCTTGAAAGGAATCCTGCGTGCTCCCCATTCCATGGCTCCCAACTCTCCAGGTTCAACGCAATCTTCCGACAGCGAAAGCACTCATTGGAAACCCAGCGGATGCTACACCGTGGGATCGGGAAAGCTTTCTGAAACTCACCTCAGTTTTCCTCTCCTGGTGCTCGTGTTCTCCATTCAGGCCCCCTTACTAACAATCTCCCCACTTGGAGACTCGGCGCCTTTCCATGCCTCTTTCGTACCGTCTGCAATTTGTCCGCAGGATGAACTGCAAGAGGGGGAACCAATGAGAGACTCGCTGGAGGTGTTTGGTCGGGCACATGTCACTCTCATTTCCCATCACGAAGAAGAATTCACCAGCGGTTCAGCCTGCCACCGCGGATCGACAATAGGGCGTGAAGCCATCCAGCCGTGTTGCGTCCCACTCACAAAAAAGCGACTTGGGAAATGGAGCTCAGGGGCCCTGCACTTCCCAAACCTGCAGAGTTCTAAACGATAACTATCGCCCCAAAATATATTGAGCGCAGGCTACGAAGAGGCGCTGAACGCAAGGCAGAACTGCAGGAAACGGATGTCAACGGGTACATCGGAATGGCCCCGATAGCACATGAAAAGCGCCAGAACGTGGACAATGATGCGGTTGGCCAAAAAGGGCGTATGCGTTTTTTCCTGAATATATTCAGGAAAAAACGCATACGCCCTTTTTGGCCAACCAAGCAACCTGGGAGAGCAAATCAGCACTACAAAGAAATCTCTCGCCCCCCCCCCCCCCCGGGGCAAAAGGGCCAGGCGAAAAAAGTCTAAAAACCAGAAAGGCAGGACAGCCCACGGAGTCAAGGGAGCCTTGTTAAGCTGATGGGCGGGATGTCAATGGCCAACAGCCAATCTTCACAAGTGTATCCTCTTTCCCAAACCATGTAAAACACAGAACCACAGAGCATAGGGCACTTCCACACATGGGCGTTGACCTTGGGAAAATGAAAAAATCAACCAGACACAGGGACCCCAAAGTTGAGGGCTGCTGTCTTGACAAGAACCTCCACTCCGGTACACGTTTCATATCCCAGGAAAGAGCCAAGTGGACAAAGACGAGTGGACAAGTGGACAAAGACAAGTGGACAAGTGGACAAGTGGTGCTACGTAGGTCCAATGGAGTGTCACTCAGCCATGAAATCCACGTCATGAGGCTGGTAGCAGCATCCTGAGTGGATTTAGGTACGATCATCCTCAGTGAAATAAGTCCCACAAAAATAGAAACTTATGATATCACTTATCGAGGGAATGTAAAAATCGCTCCCCATGAACGGAATCCCCAAACAGAACAGAGTCACGCTTTTAGAAAACACACTTATGCCTGCTTCAGGGGAAAGGTGAGGTGCGGTGACGCATAAAACTCGAGTTTGAAATGAGCACAGATACCCTTCTGAAAACCGAATATGGAATGGACACGACCTACTCCTTGCTCAATCAACTGGACTCACCAGACCCTGTTCATCGCACAAGTATCTATCCGACTAGTAAGCATCTTAAAAGCTAAGTCTTGATATCTCTGTGTAAGTGCATCAAGTGTGTGTAAAGCGGCCTAAAACCAGCAGGGAAAATCAGCTCAGACCCATTCTGAGGATACATTTCCAACACAAAGAAGAAACAAGCAGGGCAAAACAGAGAGAAATTCTTCCAAAATGCGTTCAGGGACTGGCATGCAACCAGGATTGACCACATCTACAGCCCCAGCGGCAGAAGACATAAAGCTGGACACTCTTGGGGCTGAGACGATTGGTGAGGTTGGGAAAGCAAATGCAGACCCTTGAAAGGAATCCTGCGTGCTCCCCATTCCATGGCTCCCAACTCTCCAGGTTCAACGCAATCTTCCGACAGCGAAAGCACTCATTGGAAACCCAGCGGATGCTACACCGTGGGATCGGGAAAGCTTTCTGAAACTCACCTCAGTTTTCCTCTCCTGGTGCTCGTGTTCTCCATTCAGGCCCCCTTACTAACAATCTCCCCACTTGGAGACTCGGCGCCTTTCCATGCCTCTTTCGTACCGTCTGCAATTTGTCCGCAGGATGAACTGCAAGAGGGGGAACCAATGAGAGACTCGCTGGAGGTGTTTGGTCGGGCACATGTCACTCTCATTTCCCATCACGAAGAAGAATTCACCAGCGGTTCAGCCTGCCACCGCGGATCGACAATAGGGCGTGAAGCCATCCAGCCGTGTTGCGTCCCACTCACAAAAAAGCGACTTGGGAAATGGAGCTCAGGGGCCCTGCACTTCCCAAACCTGCAGAGTTCTAAACGATAACTATCGCCCCAAAATATATTGAGCGCAGGCTACGAAGAGGCGCTGAACGCAAGGCAGAACTGCAGGAAACGGATGTCAACGGGTACATCGGAATGGCCCCGATAGCACATGAAAAGCGCCAGAACGTGGACAATGATGCGGTTGGCCAAAAAGGGCGTATGCGTTTTTTCCTGAATATATTCAGGAAAAAACGCATACGCCCTTTTTGGCCAACCAAGCAACCTGGGAGAGCAAATCAGCACTACAAAGAAATCTCTCGCCCCCCCCCCCCCGGGGCAAAAGGGCCAGGCGAAAAAAGTCTAAAAACCAGAAAGGCAGGACAGCCCACGGAGTCAAGGGAGCCTTGTTAAGCTGATGGGCGGGATGTCAATGGCCAACAGCCAATCTTCACAAGTGTATCCTCTTTCCCAAACCATGTAAAACACAGAACCACAGAGCATAGGGCACTTCCACACATGGGCGTTGACCTTGGGAAAATGAAAAAATCAACCAGACACAGGGACCCCAAAGTTGAGGGCTGCTGTCTTGACAAGAACCTCCACTCCGGTACACGTTTCATATCCCAGGAAAGAGCCAAGTGGACAAAGACGAGTGGACAAGTGGACAAAGACAAGTGGACAAGTGGACAAGTGGTGCTACGTAGGTCCAATGGAGTGTCACTCAGCCATGAAATCCACGTCATGAGGCTGGTAGCAGCATCCTGAGTGGATTTAGGTACGATCATCCTCAGTGAAATAAGTCCCACAAAAAAAGAAACTTATGATATCACTTATCGAGGGAATGTAAAAATCGCTCCCCATGAACGGAATCCCCAAACAGAACAGAGTCACGCTTTTAGAAAACACACTTATGCCTGCTTCAGGGGAAAGGTGAGGTGCGGTGACGCATAAAACTCGAGTTTGAAATGAGCACAGATACCCTTCCGAAAACCGAATATGGAATGGACACGACCTACTCCTTGCTCAATCAACTGGACTCACCAGACCCTGTTCATCGCACAAGTATCTATCCGACTAGTAAGCATCTTAAAAGCTAAGTCTTGATATCTCTGTGTAAGTGCATCAAGTGTGTGTAAAGCGGCCTAAAACCAGCAGGGAAAATCAGCTCAGACCCATTCTGAGGATACATTTCCAACACAAAGAAGAAACAAGCAGGGCAAAACAGAGAGAAATTCTTCCAAAATGCGTTCAGGGACTGGCATGCAACCAGGATTGACCACATCTACAGCCCCAGCGGCAGAAGACATAAGGCTGGACACTCTTGGGGCTGAGACGATTGGTGAGGTTGGGAAAGCAAATGCAGACCCTTGAAAGGAATCCTGCGTGCTCCCCATTCCATGGCTCCCAACTCTCCAGGTTCAACGCAATCTTCCGACAGCGAAAGCACTCATTGGAAACCCAGCGGATGCTACACCGTGGGATCGGGAAAGCTTTCTGAAACTCACCTCAGTTTTCCTCTCCTGGTGCTCGTGTTCTCCATTCAGGCCCCCTTACTAACAATCTCCCCACTTGGAGACTCGGCGCCTTTCCATGCCTCTTTCGTACCGTCTGCAATTTGTCCGCAGGATGAACTGCAAGAGGGGGAACCAATGAGAGACTCGCTGGAGGTGTTTGGTCGGGCACATGTCACTCTCATTTCCCATCACGAAGAAGAATTCACCAGCGGTTCAGCCTGCCACCGCGGATCGACAATAGGGCGTGAAGCCATCCAGCCGTGTTGCGTCCCACTCACAAAAAAGCGACTTGGGAAATGGAGCTCAGGGGCCCTGCACTTCCCAAACCTGCAGAGTTCTAAACGATAACTATCGCCCCAAAATATATTGAGCGCAGGCTACGAAGAGGCGCTGAACGCAAGGCAGAACTGCAGGAAACGGATGTCAACGGGTACATCGGAATGGCCCCGATAGCACATGAAAAGCGCCAGAACGTGGACAATGATGCGGTTGGCCAAAAAGGGCGTATGCGTTTTTTCCTGAATATATTCAGGAAAAAACGCATACGCCCTTTTTGGCCAACCAAGCAACCTGGGAGAGCAAATCAGCACTACAAAGAAATCTCTCGCCCCCCCCCCCGGGGCAAAAGGGCCAGGCGAAAAAAGTCTAAAAACCAGAAAGGCAGGACAGCCCACGGAGTCAAGGGAGCCTTGTTAAGCTGATGGGCGGGATGTCAATGGCCAACAGCCAATCTTCACAAGTGTATCCTCTTTCCCAAACCATGTAAAACACAGAACCACAGAGCATAGGGCACTTCCACACATGGGCGTTGACCTTGGGAAAATGAAAAAATCAACCAGACACAGGGACCCCAAAGTTGAGGGCTGCTGTCTTGACAAGAACCTCCACTCCGGTACACGTTTCATATCCCAGGAAAGAGCCAAGTGGACAAAGACGAGTGGACAAGTGGACAAAGACAAGTGGACAAGTGGACAAGTGGTGCTACGTAGGTCCAATGGAGTGTCACTCAGCCATGAAATCCACGTCATGAGGCTGGTAGCAGCATCCTGAGTGGATTTAGGTACGATCATCCTCAGTGAAATAAGTCCCACAAAAAAAGAAACTTATGATATCACTTATCGAGGGAATGTAAAAATCGCTCCCCATGAACGGAATCCCCAAACAGAACAGAGTCACGCTTTTAGAAAACACACTTATGCCTGCTTCAGGGGAAAGGTGAGGTGCGGTGACGCATAAAACTCGAGTTTGAAATGAGCACAGATACCCTTCCGAAAACCGAATATGGAATGGACACGACCTACTCCTTGCTCAATCAACTGGACTCACCAGACCCTGTTCATCGCACAAGTATCTATCCGACTAGTAAGCATCTTAAAAGCTAAGTCTTGATATCTCTGTGTAAGTGCATCAAGTGTGTGTAAAGCGGCCTAAAACCAGCAGGGAAAATCAGCTCAGACCCATTCTGAGGATACATTTCCAACACAAAGAAGAAACAAGCAGGGCAAAACAGAGAGAAATTCTTCCAAAATGCGTTCAGGGACTGGCATGCAACCAGGATTGACCACATCTACAGCCCCAGCGGCAGAAGACATAAGGCTGGACACTCTTGGGGCTGAGACGATTGGTGAGGTTGGGAAAGCAAATGCAGACCCTTGAAAGGAATCCTGCGTGCTCCCCATTCCATGGGTCCCAACTCTCCAGGTTCAACGCAATCTTCCGACAGCGAAAGCACTCATTGGAAACCCAGCGGATGCTACACCGTGGGATCGGGAAAGCTTTCTGAAACTCACCTCAGTTTTCCTCTCCTGGTGCTCGTGTTCTCCATTCAGGCCCCCTTACTAACAATCTCCCCACTTGGAGACTCGGCGCCTTTCCATGCCTCTTTCGTACCGTCTGCAATTTGTCCGCAGGATGAACTGCAAGAGGGGGAACCAATGAGAGACTCGCTGGAGGTGTTTGGTCGGGCACATGTCACTCTCATTTCCCATCACGAAGAAGAATTCACCAGCGGTTCAGCCTGCCACCGCGGATCGACAATAGGGCGTGAAGCTATCCAGCCGTGTTGCGTCCCACTCACAAAAAAGCGACTTGGGAAATGGAGCTCAGGGGCCCTGCACTTCCCAAACCTGCAGAGTTCTAAACGATAACTATCGCCCCAAAATATATTGAGGTCAGGCTACGAAGAGGCGCTGAACGCAAGGCAGAACTGCAGGAAACGGATGTCAACGGGTACATCGGAATGGCCCCGATAGCACATGAAAAGCGCCAGAACGTGGACAATGATGCGGTTGGCCAAAAAGGGCGTATGCGTTTTTTCCTGAATATATTCAGGAAAAAACGCATACGCCCTTTTTGGCCAACCAAGCAACCTGGGAGAGCAAATCAGCACTACAAAGAAATCTCTCGCCCCCCCCCCGGGGCAAAAGGGCCAGGCGAAAAAAGTCTAAAAACCAGAAAGGCAGGACAGCCCACGGAGTCAAGGGAGCCTTGTTAAGCTGATGGGCGGGATGTCAATGGCCAACAGCCAATCTTCACAAGTGTATCCTCTTTCCCAAACCATGTAAAACACAGAACCACAGAGCATAGGGCACTTCCACACATGGGCGTTGACCTTGGGAAAATGAAAAAATCAACCAGACACAGGGACCCCAAAGTTGAGGGCTGCTGTCTTGACAAGAACCTCCACTCCGGTACACGTTTCATATCCCAGGAAAGAGCCAAGTGGACAAAGACGAGTGGACAAGTGGACAAAGACAAGTGGACAAGTGGACAAGTGGTGCTACGTAGGTCCAATGGAGTGTCACTCAGCCATGAAATCCACGTCATGAGGCTGGTAGCAGCATCCTGAGTGGATTTAGGTACGATCATCCTCAGTGAAATAAGTCCCACAAAAAAAGAAACTTATGATATCACTTATCGAGGGAATGTAAAAATCGCTCCCCATGAACGGAATCCCCAAACAGAACAGAGTCACGCTTTTAGAAAACACACTTATGCCTGCTTCAGGGGAAAGGTGAGGTGGGGTGACGCATAAAACTCGAGTTTGAAATGAGCACAGATACCCTTCCGAAAACCGAATATGGAATGGACACGACCTACTCCTTGCTCAATCAACTGGACTCACCAGACCCTGTTCATCGCACAAGTATCTATCCGACTAGTAAGCATCTTAAAAGCTAAGTCTTGATATCTCTGTGTAAGTGCATCAAGGGTGTGTAAAGCGGCCTAAAACCAGCAGGGAAAATCAGCTCAGACCCATTCTGAGGATACATTTCCAACATAAAGAAGAAACAAGCAGGGCAAAACAGAGAGAAATTCTTCCAAAATGCGTTCAGGGACTGGCATGCAACCAGGATTGACCACATCTACAGCCCCAGCGGCAGAAGACATAAGGCTGGACACTCTTGGGGCTGAGACGATTGGTGAGGTTGGGAAAGCAAATGCAGACCCTTGAAAGGAATCCTGCGTGCTCCCCATTCCATGGCTCCCAACTCTCCAGGTTCAACGCAATCTTCCGACAGCGAAAGCACTCATTGGAAACCCAGCGGATGCTACACCGTGGGATCGGGAAAGCTTTCTGAAACTCACCTCAGTTTTCCTCTCCTGGTGCTCGTGTTCTCCATTCAGGCCCCCTTACTAACAATCTCCCCACTTGGAGACTCGGCGCCTTTCCATGCCTCTTTCGTACCGTCTGCAATTTGTCCGCAGGATGAACTGCAAGAGGGGGAACCAATGAGAGACTCGCTGGAGGTGTTTGGTCGGGCACATGTCACTCTCATTTCCCATCACGAAGAAGAATTCACCAGCGGTTCACCCTGCCACCGCGGATCGACAATAGGGCGTGAAGCTATCCAGCCGTGTTGCGTCCCACTCACAAAAAAGCGACTTGGGAAATGGAGCTCAGGGGCCCTGCACTTCCCAAACCTGCAGAGTTCTAAACGATAACTATCGCCCCAAAATATATTGAGGTCAGGCTACGAAGAGGCGCTGAACGCAAGGCAGAACTGCAGGAAACGGATGTCAACGGGTACATCGGAATGGCCCCGATAGCACATGAAAAGCGCCAGAACGTGGACAATGATGCGGTTGGCCAAAAAGGGCGTATGCGTTTTTTCCTGAATATATTCAGGAAAAAACGCATACGCCCTTTTTGGCCAACCAAGCAACCTGGGAGAGCAAATCAGCACTACAAAGAAATCTCTCGCCCCCACCCCCGGGGCAAAAGGGCCAGGCGAAAAAAGTCTAAAAACCAGAAAGGCAGGACAGCCCACGGAGTCAAGGGAGCCTTGTTAAGCTGATGGGCGGGATGTCAATGGCCAACAGCCAATCTTCACAAGTGTATCCTCTTTCCCAAACCATGTAAAACACAGAACCACAGAGCATAGGGCACTTCCACACATGGGCGTTGACCTTGGGAAAATGAAAAAATCAACCAGACACAGGGACCCCAAAGTTGAGGGCTGCTGTCTTGACAAGAACCTCCACTCCGGTACACGTTTCATATCCCAGGAAAGAGCCAAGTGGACAAAGCCGAGTGGACAAGTGGACAAAGACAAGTGGACAAGTGGACAAGTGGTGCTACGTAGGTCCAATGGAGTGTCACTCAGTCATGAAATCCACGTCATGAGGCTGGTAGCAGCATCCTGAGTGGATTTAGGTACGATCATCCTCAGTGAAATAAGTCCCACAAAAAAAGAAACTTATGATATCACTTATCGAGGGAATGTAAAAATCGCTCCCCATGAACGGAATCCCCAAACAGAACAGAGTCACGCTTTTAGAAAACACACTTATGCCTGCTTCAGGGGAAAGGTGAGGTGCGGTGACGCATAAAACTCGAGTTTGAAATGAGCACAGATACCCTTCCGAAAACCGAATATGGAATGGACACGACCTACTCCTTGCTCAATCAACTGGACTCACCAGACCCTGTTCATCGCACAAGTATCTATCCGACTAGTAAGCATCTTAAAAGCTAAGTCTTGATATCTCTGTGTAAGTGCATCAAGGGTGTGTAAAGCGGCCTAAAACCAGCAGGGAAAATCAGCTCAGACCCATTCTGAGGATACATTTCCAACATAAAGAAGAAACAAGCAGGGCAAAACAGAGAGAAATTCTTCCAAAATGCCTTCAGGGACTGGCATGCAACCAGGATTGACCACATCTACAGCCCCAGCGGCAGAAGACATAAGGCTGGACACTCTTGGGGCTGAGACGATTGGTGAGGTTGGGAAAGCAAATGCAGACCCTTGAAAGGAATCCTGCGTGCTCCCCATTCCATGGCTCCCAACTCTCCAGGTTCAACGCAATCTTCCGACAGCGAAAGCACTCATTGGAAACCCAGCGGATGCTACACCGTGGGATCGGGAAAGCTTTCTGAAACTCACCTCAGTTTTCCTCTCCTGGTGCTCGTGTTCTCCATTCAGGCCCCCTTACTAACAATCTCCCCACTTGGAGACTCGGCGCCTTTCCATGCCTCTTTCGTACCGTCTGCAATTTGTCCGCAGGATGAACTGCAAGAGGGGGAACCAATGAGAGACTCGCTGGAGGTGTTTGGTCGGGCACATGTCACTCTCATTTCCCATCACGAAGAAGAATTCACCAGCGGTTCAGCCTGCCACCGCGGATCGACAATAGGGCGTGAAGCCATCCAGCCGTGTTGCGTCCCACTCACAAAAAAGCGACTTGGGAAATGGAGCTCAGGGGCCCTGCACTTCCCAAACCTGCAGAGTTCTAAACGATAACTATCGCCCCAAAATATATTGAGGTCAGGCTACGAAGAGGCGCTGAACGCAAGGCAGAACTGCAGGAAACGGATGTCAACGGGTACATCGGAATGGCCCCGATAGCACATGAAAAGCGCCAGAACGTGGACAATGATGCGGTTGGCCAAAAAGGGCGTATGCGTTTTTTCCTGAATATATTCAGGAAAAAACGCATACGCCCTTTTTGGCCAACCAAGCAACCTGGGAGAGCAAATCAGCACTACAAAGAAATCTCTCGCCCCCCCCCCGGGGCAAAAGGGCCAGGCGAAAAAAGTCTAAAAACCAGAAAGGCAGGACAGCCCACGGAGTCAAGGGAGCCTTGTTAAGCTGATGGGCGGGATGTCAATGGCCAACAGCCAATCTTCACAAGTGTATCCTCTTTCCCAAACCATGTAAAACACAGAACCACAGAGCATAGGGCACTTCCACACATGGGCGTTGACCTTGGGAAAATGAAAAAATCAACCAGACACAGGGACCCCAAAGTTGAGGGCTGCTGTCTTGACAAGAACCTCCACTCCGGTACACGTTTCATATCCCAGGAAAGAGCCAAGTGGACAAAGACGAGTGGACAAGTGGACAAAGACAAGTGGACAAGTGGACAAGTGGTGCTACGTAGGTCCAATGGAGTGTCACTCAGTCATGAAATCCACGTCATGAGGCTGGTAGCAGCATCCTGAGTGGATTTAGGTACGATCATCCTCAGTGAAATAAGTCCCACAAAAAAAGAAACTTATGATATCACTTATCGAGGGAATGTAAAAATCGCTCCCCATGAACGGAATCCCCAAACAGAACAGAGTCACGCTTTTAGAAAACACACTTATGCCTGCTTCAGGGGAAAGGTGAGGTGCGGTGACGCATAAAACTCGAGTTTGAAATGAGCACAGATACCCTTCCGAAAACCGAATATGGAATGGACACGACCTACTCCTTGCTCAATCAACTGGACTCACCAGACCCTGTTCATCGCACAAGTATCTATCCGACTAGTAAGCATCTTAAAAGCTAAGTCTTGATATCTCTGTGTAAGTGCATCAAGGGTGTGTAAAGCGGCCTAAAACCAGCAGGGAAAATCAGCTCAGACCCATTCTGAGGATACATTTCCAACATAAAGAAGAAACAAGCAGGGCAAAACAGAGAGAAATTCTTCCAAAATGCGTTCAGGGACTGGCATGCAACCAGGATTGACCACATCTACAGCCCCAGCGGCAGAAGACATAAGGCTGGACACTCTTGGGGCTGAGACGATTGGTGAGGTTGGGAAAGCAAATGCAGACCCTTGAAAGGAATCCTGCGTGCTCCCCATTCCATGGCTCCCAACTCTCCAGGTTCAACGCAATCTTCCGACAGCGATAGCACTCATTGGAAACCCAGCGGATGCTACACCGTGGGATCGGGAAAGCTTTCTGAAACTCACCTCAGTTTTCCTCTCCTGGTGCTCGTGTTCTCCATTCAGGCCCCCTTACTAACAATCTCCCCACTTGGAGACTCGGCGCCTTTCCATGCCTCTTTCGTACCGTCTGCAATTTGTCCGCAGGATGAACTGCAAGAGGGGGAACCAATGAGAGACTCGCTGGAGGTGTTTGGTCGGGCACATGTCACTCTCATTTCCCATCACGAAGAAGAATTCACCAGCGGTTCAGCCTGCCACCGCGGATCGACAATAGGGCGTGAAGCCATCCAGCCGTGTTGCGTCCCACTCACAAAAAAGCGACTTGGGAAATGGAGCTCAGGGGCCCTGCACTTCCCAAACCTGCAGAGTTCTAAACGATAACTATCGCCCCAAAATATATTGAGGTCAGGCTACGAAGAGGCGCTGAACGCAAGGCAGAACTGCAGGAAACGGATGTCAACGGGTACATCGGAATGGCCCCGATAGCACATGAAAAGCGCCAGAACGTGGACAATGATGCGGTTGGCCAAAAAGGGCGTATGCGTTTTTTCCTGAATATATTCAGGAAAAAACGCATACGCCCTTTTTGGCCAACCAAGCAACCTGGGAGAGCAAATCAGCACTACAAAGAAATCTCTCGCCCCCCCCCCCCGGGGCAAAAGGGCCAGGTGAAAAAAGTCTAAAAACCAGAAAGGCAGGACAGCCCACGGAGTCAAGGGAGCCTTGTTAAGCTGATGGGCGGGATGTCAATGGCCAACAGCCAATCTTCACAAGTGTATCCTCTTTCCCAAACCATGTAAAACACAGAACCACAGAGCATAGGGCACTTCCACACATGGGCGTTGACCTTGGGAAAATGAAAAAATCAACCAGACACAGGGACCCCAAAGTTGAGGGCTGCTGTCTTGACAAGAACCTCCACTCCGGTACACGTTTCATATCCCAGGAAAGAGCCAAGTGGACAAAGACGAGTGGACAAGTGGACAAAGACAAGTGGACAAGTGGACAAGTGGTGCTACGTAGGTCCAATGGAGTGTCACTCAGCCATGAAATCCACGTCATGAGGCTGGTAGCAGCATCCTGAGTGGATTTAGGTACGATCATCCTCAGTGAAATAAGTCCCACAAAAAAAGAAACTTATGATATCACTTATCGAGGGAATGTAAAAATCGCTCCCCATGAACGGAATCCCCAAACAGAACAGAGTCACGCTTTTAGAAAACACACTTATGCCTGCTTCAGGGGAAAGGTGAGGTGCGGTGACGCATAAAACTCGAGTTTGAAATGAGCACAGATACCCTTCCGAAAACCGAATATGGAATGGACACGACCTACTCCTTGCTCAATCAACTGGACTCACCAGACCCTGTTCATCGCACAAGTATCTATCCGACTAGTAAGCATCTTAAAAGCTAAGTCTTGATATCTCTGTGTAAGTGCATCAAGTGTGTGTAAAGCGGCCTAAAACCAGCAGGGAAAATCAGCTCAGACCCATTCTGAGGATACATTTCCAACACAAAGAAGAAACAAGCAGGGCAAAACAGAGAGAAATTCTTCCAAAATGCGTTCAGGGACTGGCATGCAACCAGGATTGACCACATCTACAGCCCCAGCGGCAGAAGACATAAGGCTGGACACTCTTGGGGCTGAGACGATTGGTGAGGTTGGGAAAGCAAATGCAGACCCTTGAAAGGAATCCTGCGTGCTCCCCATTCCATGGCTCCCAACTCTCCAGGTTCAACGCAATCTTCCGACAGCGAAAGCACTCATTGGAAACCCAGCGGATGCTACACCGTGGGATCGGGAAAGCTTTCTGAAACTCACCTCAGTTTTCCTCTCCTGGTGCTCGTGTTCTCCATTCAGGCCCCCTTACTAACAATCTCCCCACTTGGAGACTCGGCGCCTTTCCATGCCTCTTTCGTACCGTCTGCAATTTGTCCGCAGGATGAACTGCAAGAGGGGGAACCAATGAGAGACTCGCTGGAGGTGTTTGGTCGGGCACATGTCACTCTCATTTCCCATCACGAAGAAGAATTCACCAGCGGTTCAGCCTGCCACCGCGGATCGACAATAGGGCGTGAAGCCATCCAGCCGTGTTGCGTCCCACTCACAAAAAAGCGACTTGGGAAATGGAGCTCAGGGGCCCTGCACTTCCCAAACCTGCAGAGTTCTAAACGATAACTATCGCCCCAAAATATATTGAGCGCAGGCTACGAAGAGGCGCTGAACGCAAGGCAGAACTGCAGGAAACGGATGTCAACGGGTACATCGGAATGGCCCCGATAGCACATGAAAAGCGCCAGAACGTGGACAATGATGCGGTTGGCCAAAAAGGGCGTATGCGTTTTTTCCTGAATATATTCAGGAAAAAACGCATACGCCCTTTTTGGCCAACCAAGCAACCTGGGAGAGCAAATCAGCACTACAAAGAAATCTCTCGCCCCCCCCCCCGGGGCAAAAGGGCCAGGCGAAAAAAGTCTAAAAACCAGAAAGGCAGGACAGCCCACGGAGTCAAGGGAGCCTTGTTAAGCTGATGGGCGGGATGTCAATGGCCAACAGCCAATCTTCACAAGTGTATCCTCTTTCCCAAACCATGTAAAACACAGAACCACAGAGCATAGGGCACTTCCACACATGGGCGTTGACCTTGGGAAAATGAAAAAATCAACCAGACACAGGGACCCCAAAGTTGAGGGCTGCTGTCTTGACAAGAACCTCCACTCCGGTACACGTTTCATATCCCAGGAAAGAGCCAAGTGGACAAAGACGAGTGGACAAGTGGACAAAGACAAGTGGACAAGTGGACAAGTGGTGCTACGTAGGTCCAATGGAGTGTCACTCAGCCATGAAATCCACGTCATGAGGCTGGTAGCAGCATCCTGAGTGGATTTAGGTACGATCATCCTCAGTGAAATAAGTCCCACAAAAAAAGAAACTTATGATATCACTTATCGAGGGAATGTAAAAATCGCTCCCCATGAACGGAATCCCCAAACAGAACAGAGTCACGCTTTTAGAAAACACACTTATGCCTGCTTCAGGGGAAAGGTGAGGTGCGGTGACGCATAAAACTCGAGTTTGAAATGAGCACAGATACCCTTCCGAAAACCGAATATGGAATGGACACGACCTACTCCTTGCTCAATCAACTGGACTCACCAGACCCTGTTCATCGCACAAGTATCTATCCGACTAGTAAGCATCTTAAAAGCTAAGTCTTGATATCTCTGTGTAAGTGCATCAAGTGTGTGTAAAGCGGCCTAAAACCAGCAGGGAAAATCAGCTCAGACCCATTCTGAGGATACATTTCCAACACAAAGAAGAAACAAGCAGGGCAAAACAGAGAGAAATTCTTCCAAAATGCGTTCAGGGACTGGCATGCAACCAGGATTGACCACATCTACAGCCCCAGCGGCAGAAGACATAAGGCTGGACACTCTTGGGGCTGAGACGATTGGTGAGGTTGGGAAAGCAAATGCAGACCCTTGAAAGGAATCCTGCGTGCTCCCCATTCCATGGGTCCCAACTCTCCAGGTTCAACGCAATCTTCCGACAGCGAAAGCACTCATTGGAAACCCAGCGGATGCTACACCGTGGGATCGGGAAAGCTTTCTGAAACTCACCTCAGTTTTCCTCTCCTGGTGCTCGTGTTCTCCATTCAGGCCCCCTTACTAACAATCTCCCCACTTGGAGACTCGGCGCCTTTCCATGCCTCTTTCGTACCGTCTGCAATTTGTCCGCAGGATGAACTGCAAGAGGGGGAACCAATGAGAGACTCGCTGGAGGTGTTTGGTCGGGCACATGTCACTCTCATTTCCCATCACGAAGAAGAATTCACCAGCGGTTCAGCCTGCCACCGCGGATCGACAATAGGGCGTGAAGCTATCCAGCCGTGTTGCGTCCCACTCACAAAAAAGCGACTTGGGAAATGGAGCTCAGGGGCCCTGCACTTCCCAAACCTGCAGAGTTCTAAACGATAACTATCGCCCCAAAATATATTGAGGTCAGGCTACGAAGAGGCGCTGAACGCAAGGCAGAACTGCAGGAAACGGATGTCAACGGGTACATCGGAATGGCCCCGATAGCACATGAAAAGCGCCAGAACGTGGACAATGATGCGGTTGGCCAAAAAGGGCGTATGCGTTTTTTCCTGAATATATTCAGGAAAAAACGCATACGCCCTTTTTGGCCAACCAAGCAACCTGGGAGAGCAAATCAGCACTACAAAGAAATCTCTCGCCCCCCCCCCGGGGCAAAAGGGCCAGGCGAAAAAAGTCTAAAAACCAGAAAGGCAGGACAGCCCACGGAGTCAAGGGAGCCTTGTTAAGCTGATGGGCGGGATGTCAATGGCCAACAGCCAATCTTCACAAGTGTATCCTCTTTCCCAAACCATGTAAAACACAGAACCACAGAGCATAGGGCACTTCCACACATGGGCGTTGACCTTGGGAAAATGAAAAAATCAACCAGACACAGGGACCCCAAAGTTGAGGGCTGCTGTCTTGACAAGAACCTCCACTCCGGTACACGTTTCATATCCCAGGAAAGAGCCAAGTGGACAAAGACGAGTGGACAAGTGGACAAAGACAAGTGGACAAGTGGACAAGTGGTGCTACGTAGGTCCAATGGAGTGTCACTCAGCCATGAAATCCACGTCATGAGGCTGGTAGCAGCATCCTGAGTGGATTTAGGTACGATCATCCTCAGTGAAATAAGTCCCACAAAAAAAGAAACTTATGATATCACTTATCGAGGGAATGTAAAAATCGCTCCCCATGAACGGAATCCCCAAACAGAACAGAGTCACGCTTTTAGAAAACACACTTATGCCTGCTTCAGGGGAAAGGTGAGGTGGGGTGACGCATAAAACTCGAGTTTGAAATGAGCACAGATACCCTTCCGAAAACCGAATATGGAATGGACACGACCTACTCCTTGCTCAATCAACTGGACTCACCAGACCCTGTTCATCGCACAAGTATCTATCCGACTAGTAAGCATCTTAAAAGCTAAGTCTTGATATCTCTGTGTAAGTGCATCAAGGGTGTGTAAAGCGGCCTAAAACCAGCAGGGAAAATCAGCTCAGACCCATTCTGAGGATACATTTCCAACATAAAGAAGAAACAAGCAGGGCAAAACAGAGAGAAATTCTTCCAAAATGCGTTCAGGGACTGGCATGCAACCAGGATTGACCACATCTACAGCCCCAGCGGCAGAAGACATAAGGCTGGACACTCTTGGGGCTGAGACGATTGGTGAGGTTGGGAAAGCAAATGCAGACCCTTGAAAGGAATCCTGCGTGCTCCCCATTCCATGGCTCCCAACTCTCCAGGTTCAACGCAATCTTCCGACAGCGAAAGCACTCATTGGAAACCCAGCGGATGCTACACCGTGGGATCGGGAAAGCTTTCTGAAACTCACCTCAGTTTTCCTCTCCTGGTGCTCGTGTTCTCCATTCAGGCCCCCTTACTAACAATCTCCCCACTTGGAGACTCGGCGCCTTTCCATGCCTCTTTCGTACCGTCTGCAATTTGTCCGCAGGATGAACTGCAAGAGGGGGAACCAATGAGAGACTCGCTGGAGGTGTTTGGTCGGGCACATGTCACTCTCATTTCCCATCACGAAGAAGAATTCACCAGCGGTTCACCCTGCCACCGCGGATCGACAATAGGGCGTGAAGCTATCCAGCCGTGTTGCGTCCCACTCACAAAAAAGCGACTTGGGAAATGGAGCTCAGGGGCCCTGCACTTCCCAAACCTGCAGAGTTCTAAACGATAACTATCGCCCCAAAATATATTGAGGTCAGGCTACGAAGAGGCGCTGAACGCAAGGCAGAACTGCAGGAAACGGATGTCAACGGGTACATCGGAATGGCCCCGATAGCACATGAAAAGCGCCAGAACGTGGACAATGATGCGGTTGGCCAAAAAGGGCGTATGCGTTTTTTCCTGAATATATTCAGGAAAAAACGCATACGCCCTTTTTGGCCAACCAAGCAACCTGGGAGAGCAAATCAGCACTACAAAGAAATCTCTCGCCCCCACCCCCGGGGCAAAAGGGCCAGGCGAAAAAAGTCTAAAAACCAGAAAGGCAGGACAGCCCACGGAGTCAAGGGAGCCTTGTTAAGCTGATGGGCGGGATGTCAATGGCCAACAGCCAATCTTCACAAGTGTATCCTCTTTCCCAAACCATGTAAAACACAGAACCACAGAGCATAGGGCACTTCCACACATGGGCGTTGACCTTGGGAAAATGAAAAAATCAACCAGACACAGGGACCCCAAAGTTGAGGGCTGCTGTCTTGACAAGAACCTCCACTCCGGTACACGTTTCATATCCCAGGAAAGAGCCAAGTGGACAAAGCCGAGTGGACAAGTGGACAAAGACAAGTGGACAAGTGGACAAGTGGTGCTACGTAGGTCCAATGGAGTGTCACTCAGTCATGAAATCCACGTCATGAGGCTGGTAGCAGCATCCTGAGTGGATTTAGGTACGATCATCCTCAGTGAAATAAGTCCCACAAAAAAAGAAACTTATGATATCACTTATCGAGGGAATGTAAAAATCGCTCCCCATGAACGGAATCCCCAAACAGAACAGAGTCACGCTTTTAGAAAACACACTTATGCCTGCTTCAGGGGAAAGGTGAGGTGCGGTGACGCATAAAACTCGAGTTTGAAATGAGCACAGATACCCTTCCGAAAACCGAATATGGAATGGACACGACCTACTCCTTGCTCAATCAACTGGACTCACCAGACCCTGTTCATCGCACAAGTATCTATCCGACTAGTAAGCATCTTAAAAGCTAAGTCTTGATATCTCTGTGTAAGTGCATCAAGGGTGTGTAAAGCGGCCTAAAACCAGCAGGGAAAATCAGCTCAGACCCATTCTGAGGATACATTTCCAACATAAAGAAGAAACAAGCAGGGCAAAACAGAGAGAAATTCTTCCAAAATGCCTTCAGGGACTGGCATGCAACCAGGATTGACCACATCTACAGCCCCAGCGGCAGAAGACATAAGGCTGGACACTCTTGGGGCTGAGACGATTGGTGAGGTTGGGAAAGCAAATGCAGACCCTTGAAAGGAATCCTGCGTGCTCCCCATTCCATGGCTCCCAACTCTCCAGGTTCAACGCAATCTTCCGACAGCGAAAGCACTCATTGGAAACCCAGCGGATGCTACACCGTGGGATCGGGAAAGCTTTCTGAAACTCACCTCAGTTTTCCTCTCCTGGTGCTCGTGTTCTCCATTCAGGCCCCCTTACTAACAATCTCCCCACTTGGAGACTCGGCGCCTTTCCATGCCTCTTTCGTACCGTCTGCAATTTGTCCGCAGGATGAACTGCAAGAGGGGGAACCAATGAGAGACTCGCTGGAGGTGTTTGGTCGGGCACATGTCACTCTCATTTCCCATCACGAAGAAGAATTCACCAGCGGTTCAGCCTGCCACCGCGGATCGACAATAGGGCGTGAAGCCATCCAGCCGTGTTGCGTCCCACTCACAAAAAAGCGACTTGGGAAATGGAGCTCAGGGGCCCTGCACTTCCCAAACCTGCAGAGTTCTAAACGATAACTATCGCCCCAAAATATATTGAGGTCAGGCTACGAAGAGGCGCTGAACGCAAGGCAGAACTGCAGGAAACGGATGTCAACGGGTACATCGGAATGGCCCCGATAGCACATGAAAAGCGCCAGAACGTGGACAATGATGCGGTTGGCCAAAAAGGGCGTATGCGTTTTTTCCTGAATATATTCAGGAAAAAACGCATACGCCCTTTTTGGCCAACCAAGCAACCTGGGAGAGCAAATCAGCACTACAAAGAAATCTCTCGCCCCCCCCCCGGGGCAAAAGGGCCAGGCGAAAAAAGTCTAAAAACCAGAAAGGCAGGACAGCCCACGGAGTCAAGGGAGCCTTGTTAAGCTGATGGGCGGGATGTCAATGGCCAACAGCCAATCTTCACAAGTGTATCCTCTTTCCCAAACCATGTAAAACACAGAACCACAGAGCATAGGGCACTTCCACACATGGGCGTTGACCTTGGGAAAATGAAAAAATCAACCAGACACAGGGACCCCAAAGTTGAGGGCTGCTGTCTTGACAAGAACCTCCACTCCGGTACACGTTTCATATCCCAGGAAAGAGCCAAGTGGACAAAGACGAGTGGACAAGTGGACAAAGACAAGTGGACAAGTGGACAAGTGGTGCTACGTAGGTCCAATGGAGTGTCACTCAGTCATGAAATCCACGTCATGAGGCTGGTAGCAGCATCCTGAGTGGATTTAGGTACGATCATCCTCAGTGAAATAAGTCCCACAAAAAAAGAAACTTATGATATCACTTATCGAGGGAATGTAAAAATCGCTCCCCATGAACGGAATCCCCAAACAGAACAGAGTCACGCTTTTAGAAAACACACTTATGCCTGCTTCAGGGGAAAGGTGAGGTGCGGTGACGCATAAAACTCGAGTTTGAAATGAGCACAGATACCCTTCCGAAAACCGAATATGGAATGGACACGACCTACTCCTTGCTCAATCAACTGGACTCACCAGACCCTGTTCATCGCACAAGTATCTATCCGACTAGTAAGCATCTTAAAAGCTAAGTCTTGATATCTCTGTGTAAGTGCATCAAGGGTGTGTAAAGCGGCCTAAAACCAGCAGGGAAAATCAGCTCAGACCCATTCTGAGGATACATTTCCAACATAAAGAAGAAACAAGCAGGGCAAAACAGAGAGAAATTCTTCCAAAATGCGTTCAGGGACTGGCATGCAACCAGGATTGACCACATCTACAGCCCCAGCGGCAGAAGACATAAGGCTGGACACTCTTGGGGCTGAGACGATTGGTGAGGTTGGGAAAGCAAATGCAGACCCTTGAAAGGAATCCTGCGTGCTCCCCATTCCATGGCTCCCAACTCTCCAGGTTCAACGCAATCTTCCGACAGCGATAGCACTCATTGGAAACCCAGCGGATGCTACACCGTGGGATCGGGAAAGCTTTCTGAAACTCACCTCAGTTTTCCTCTCCTGGTGCTCGTGTTCTCCATTCAGGCCCCCTTACTAACAATCTCCCCACTTGGAGACTCGGCGCCTTTCCATGCCTCTTTCGTACCGTCTGCAATTTGTCCGCAGGATGAACTGCAAGAGGGGGAACCAATGAGAGACTCGCTGGAGGTGTTTGGTCGGGCACATGTCACTCTCATTTCCCATCACGAAGAAGAATTCACCAGCGGTTCAGCCTGCCACCGCGGATCGACAATAGGGCGTGAAGCCATCCAGCCGTGTTGCGTCCCACTCACAAAAAAGCGACTTGGGAAATGGAGCTCAGGGGCCCTGCACTTCCCAAACCTGCAGAGTTCTAAACGATAACTATCGCCCCAAAATATATTGAGGTCAGGCTACGAAGAGGCGCTGAACGCAAGGCAGAACTGCAGGAAACGGATGTCAACGGGTACATCGGAATGGCCCCGATAGCACATGAAAAGCGCCAGAACGTGGACAATGATGCGGTTGGCCAAAAAGGGCGTATGCGTTTTTTCCTGAATATATTCAGGAAAAAACGCATACGCCCTTTTTGGCCAACCAAGCAACCTGGGAGAGCAAATCAGCACTACAAAGAAATCTCTCGCCCCCCCCCCCCCGGGGCAAAAGGGCCAGGTGAAAAAAGTCTAAAAACCAGAAAGGCAGGACAGCCCACGGAGTCAAGGGAGCCTTGTTAAGCTGATGGGCGGGATGTCAATGGCCAACAGCCAATCTTCACAAGTGTATCCTCTTTCCCAAACCATGTAAAACACAGAACCACAGAGCATAGGGCACTTCCACACATGGGCGTTGACCTTGGGAAAATGAAAAAATCAACCAGACACAGGGACCCCAAAGTTGAGGGCTGCTGTCTTGACAAGAACCTCCACTCCGGTACACGTTTCATATCCCAGGAAAGAGCCAAGTGGACAAAGACGAGTGGACAAGTGGACAAAGACAAGTGGACAAGTGGACAAGTGGTGCTACGTAGGTCCAATGGAGTGTCACTCAGCCATGAAATCCACGTCATGAGGCTGGTAGCAGCATCCTGAGTGGATTTAGGTACGATCATCCTCAGTGAAATAAGTCCCACAAAAAAAGAAACTTATGATATCACTTATCGAGGGAATGTAAAAATCGCTCCCCATGAACGGAATCCCCAAACAGAACAGAGTCACGCTTTTAGAAAACACACTTATGCCTGCTTCAGGGGAAAGGTGAGGTGCGGTGACGCATAAAACTCGAGTTTGAAATGAGCACAGATACCCTTCCGAAAACCGAATATGGAATGGACACGACCTACTCCTTGCTCAATCAACTGGACTCACCAGACCCTGTTCATTGCACAAGTATCTATCCGACTAGTAAGCATCTTAAAAGCTAAGTCTTGATATCTCTGTGTAAGTGCATCAAGTGTGTGTAAAGCGGCCTAAAACCAGCAGGGAAAATCAGCTCAGACCCATTCTGAGGATACATTTCCAACACAAAGAAGAAACAAGCAGGGCAAAACAGAGAGAAATTCTTCCAAAATGCGTTCAGGGACTGGCATGCAACCAGGATTGACCACATCTACAGCCCCAGCGGCAGAAGACATAAGGCTGGACACTCTTGGGGCTGAGACGATTGGTGAGGTTGGGAAAGCAAATGCAGACCCTTGAAAGGAATCCTGCGTGCTCCCCATTCCATGGCTCCCAACTCTCCAGGTTCAACGCAATCTTCCGACAGCGAAAGCACTCATTGGAAACCCAGCGGATGCTACACCGTGGGATCGGGAAAGCTTTCTGAAACTCACCTCAGTTTTCCTCTCCTGGTGCTCGTGTTCTCCATTCAGGCCCCCTTACTAACAATCTCCCCACTTGGAGACTCGGCGCCTTTCCATGCCTCTTTCGTACCGTCTGCAATTTGTCCGCAGGATGAACTGCAAGAGGGGGAACCAATGAGAGACTCGCTGGAGGTGTTTGGTCGGGCACATGTCACTCTCATTTCCCATCACGAAGAAGAATTCACCAGCGGTTCAGCCTGCCACCGCGGATCGACAATAGGGCGTGAAGCCATCCAGCCGTGTTGCGTCCCACTCACAAAAAAGCGACTTGGGAAATGGAGCTCAGGGGCCCTGCACTTCCCAAACCTGCAGAGTTCTAAACGATAACTATCGCCCCAAAATATATTGAGGTCAGGCTACGAAGAGGCGCTGAACGCAAGGCAGAACTGCAGGAAACGGATGTCAACGGGTACATCGGAATGGCCCCGATAGCACATGAAAAGCGCCAGAACGTGGACAATGATGCGGTTGGCCAAAAAGGGCGTATGCGTTTTTTCCTGAATATATTCAGGAAAAAACGCATACGCCCTTTTTGGCCAACCAAGCAACCTGAGAGAGCAAATCAGCACTACAAAGAAATCTCTCGCCCCCCCCCCCGGGGCAAAAGGGCCAGGCGAAAAAAGTCTAAAAACCAGAAAGGCAGGACAGCCCACGGAGTCAAGGGAGCCTTGTTAAGCTGATGGGCGGGATGTCAATGGCCAACAGCCAATCTTCACAAGTGTATCCTCTTTCCCAAACCATGTAAAACACAGAACCACAGAGCATAGGGCACTTCCACACATGGGCGTTGACCTTGGGAAAATGAAAAAATCAACCAGACACAGGGACCCCAAAGTTGAGGGCTGCTGTCTTGACAAGAACCTCCACTCCGGTACACGTTTCATATCCCAGGAAAGAGCCAAGTGGACAAAGACGAGTGGACAAGTGGACAAAGACAAGTGGACAAGTGGACAAGTGGTGCTACGTAGGTCCAATGGAGTGTCACTCAGCCATGAAATCCACGTCATGAGGCTGGTAGCAGCATCCTGAGTGGATTTAGGTACGATCATCCTCAGTGAAATAAGTCCCACAAAAAAAGAAACTTATGATATCACTTATCGAGGGAATGTAAAAATCGCTCCCCATGAACGGAGTCCCCAAACAGAACAGAGTCACGCTTTTAGAAAACACACTTATGCCTGCTTCAGGGGAAAGGTGAGGTGCGGTGACGCATAAAACTCGAGTTTGAAATGAGCACAGATACCCTTCCGAAAACCGAATATGGAATGGACACGACCTACTCCTTGCTCAATCAACTGGACTCACCAGACCCTGTTCATCGCACAAGTATCTATCCGACTAGTAAGCATCTTAAAAGCTAAGTCTTGATATCTCTGTGTAAGTGCATCAAGGGTGTGTAAAGCGGCCTAAAACCAGCAGGGAAAATCAGCTCAGACCCATTCTGAGGATACATTTCCAACACAAAGAAGAAACAAGCAGGGCAAAACAGAGAGAAATTCTTCCAAAATGCGTTCAGGGACTGGCATGCAACCAGGATTGACCACATCTACAGCCCCAGCGGCAGAAGACATAAGGCTGGACACTCTTGGGGCTGAGACGATTGGTGAGGTTGGGAAAGCAAATGCAGACCCTTGAAAGGAATCCTGCGTGCTCCCCATTCCATGGCTCCCAACTCTCCAGGTTCAACGCAATCTTCCGACAGCGAAAGCACTCATTGGAAACCCAGCGGATGCTACACCGTGGGATCGGGAAAGCTTTCTGAAACTCACCTCAGTTTTCCTCTCCTGGTGCTCGTGTTCTCCATTCAGGCCCCCTTACTAACAATCTCCCCACTTGGAGACTCGGCGCCTTTCCATGCCTCTTTCGTACCGTCTGCAATTTGTCCGCAGGATGAACTGCAAGAGGGGGAACCAATGAGAGACTCGCTGGAGGTGTTTGGTCGGGCACATGTCACTCTCATTTCCCATCACGAAGAAGAATTCACCAGCGGTTCAGCCTGCAACCGCGGATCGACAATAGGGCGTGAAGCCATCCAGCCGTGTTGCGTCCCACTCACAAAAAAGCGACTTGGGAAATGGAGCTCAGGGGCCCTGCACTTCCCAAACCTGCAGAGTTCTAAACGATAACTATCGCCCCAAAATATATTGAGGTCAGGCTACGAAGAGGCGCTGAACGCAAGGCAGAACTGCAGGAAACGGATGTCAACGGGTACATCGGAATGGCCCCCATAGCACATGAAAAGCGCCAGAACGTGGACAATGATGCGGTTGGCCAAAAAGGGCGTATGCGTTTTTTCCTGAATATATTCAGGAAAAAACGCATACGCCCTTTTTGGCCAACCAAGCAACCTGGGAGAGCAAATCAGCACTACAAAGAAATCTCTCGCCCCCCCCCGGGGCAAAAGGGCCAGGCGAAAAAAGTCTAAAAACCAGAAAGGCAGGACAGCCCACGGAGTCAAGGGAGCCTTGTTAAGCTGATGGGCGGGATGTCAATGGCCAACAGCCAATCTTCACAAGTGTATCCTCTTTCCCAAACCATGTAAAACACAGAACCACAGAGCATAGGGCACTTCCACACATGGGCGTTGACCTTGGGAAAATGAAAAAATCAACCAGACACAGGGACCCCAAAGTTGAGGGCTGCTGTCTTGACAAGAACCTCCACTCCGGTACACGTTTCATATCCCAGGAAAGAGCCAAGTGGACAAAGACGAGTGGACAAGTGGACAAAGACAAGTGGACAAGTGGACAAGTGGTGCTACGTAGGTCCAATGGAGTGTCACTCAGCCATGAAATCCACGTCATGAGGCTGGTAGCAGCATCCTGAGTGGATTTAGGTACGATCATCCTCAGTGAAATAAGTCCCACAAAAAAAGAAACTTATGATATCACTTATCGAGGGAATGTAAAAATCGCTCCCCATGAACGGAATCCCCAAACAGAACAGAGTCACGCTTTTAGAAAACACACTTATGCCTGCTTCAGGGGAAAGGTGAGGTGCGGTGACGCATAAAACTCGAGTTTGAAATGAGCACAGATACCCTTCCGAAAACCGAATATGGAATGGACACGACCTACTCCTTGCTCAATCAACTGGACTCACCAGACCCTGTTCATCGCACAAGTATCTATCCGACTAGTAAGCATCTTAAAAGCTAAGTCTTGATATCTCTGTGTAAGTGCATCAAGTGTGTGTAAAGCGGCCTAAAACCAGCAGGGAAAATCAGCTCAGACCCATTCTGAGGATACATTTCCAACACAAAGAAGAAACAAGCAGGGCAAAACAGAGAGAAATTCTTCCAAAATGCGTTCAGGGACTGGCATGCAACCAGGATTGACCACATCTACAGCCCCAGCGGCAGAAGACATAAGGCTGGACACTCTTGGGGCTGAGACGATTGGTGAGGTTGGGAAAGCAAATGCAGACCCTTGAAAGGAATCCTGCGTGCTCCCCATTCCATGGCTCCCAACTCTCCAGGTTCAACGCAATCTTCCGACAGCGAAAGCACTCATTGGAAACCCAGCGGATGCTACACCGTGGGATCGGGAAAGCTTTCTGAAACTCACCTCAGTTTTCCTCTCCTGGTGCTCGTGTTCTCCATTCAGGCCCCCTTACTAACAATCTCCCCACTTGGAGACTCGGCGCCTTTCCATGCCTCTTTCGTACCGTCTGCAATTTGTCCGCAGGATGAACTGCAAGAGGGGGAACCAATGAGAGACTCGCTGGAGGTGTTTGGTCGGGCACATGTCACTCTCATTTCCCATCACGAAGAAGAATTCACCAGCGGTTCAGCCTGCAACCGCGGATCGACAATAGGGCGTGAAGCCATCCAGCCGTGTTGCGTCCCACTCACAAAAAAGCGACTTGGGAAATGGAGCTCAGGGGCCCTGCACTTCCCAAACCTGCAGAGTTCTAAACGATAACTATCGCCCCAAAATATATTGAGGTCAGGCTACGAAGAGGCGCTGAACGCAAGGCAGAACTGCAGGAAACGGATGTCAACGGGTACATCGGAATGGCCCCGATAGCACATGAAAAGCGCCAGAACGTGGACAATGATGCGGTTGGCCAAAAAGGGCGTATTCAGGAAAAAACGCATACGCCCTTTTTGGCCAACCAAGCAACCTGGGAGAGCAAATCAGCACTACAAAGAAATCTCTCGCCCCCCCCCGGGGGCAAAAGGGCCAGGCGAAAAAAGTCTAAAAACCAGAAAGGCAGGACAGCCCACGGAGTCAAGGGAGCCTTGTTAAGCTGATGGGCGGGATGTCAATGGCCAACAGCCAATCTTCACAAGTGTATCCTCTTTCCCAAACCATGTAAAACACAGAACCACAGAGCATAGGGCACTTCCACACATGGGCGTTGACCTTGGGAAAATGAAAAAATCAACCAGACACAGGGACCCCAAAGTTGAGGGCTGCTGTCTTGACAAGAACCTCCACTCCGGTACACGTTTCATATCCCAGGAAAGAGCCAAGTGGACAAAGACGAGTGGACAAGTGGACAAAGACAAGTGGACAAGTGGACAAGTGGTGCTACGTAGGTCCAATGGAGTGTCACTCAGCCATGAAATCCACGTCATGAGGCTGGTAGCAGCATCCTGAGTGGATTTAGGTACGATCATCCTCAGTGAAATAAGTCCCACAAAAAAAGAAACTTATGATATCACTTATCGAGGGAATGTAAAAATCGCTCCCCATGAACGGAATCCCCAAACAGAACAGAGTCACGCTTTTAGAAAACACACTTATGCCTGCTTCAGGGGAAAGGTGAGGTGCGGTGACGCATAAAACTCGAGTTTGAAATGAGCACAGATACCCTTCCGAAAACCGAATATGGAATGGACACGACCTACTCCTTGCTCAATCAACTGGACTCACCAGACCCTGTTCATCGCACAAGTATCTATCCGACTAGTAAGCATCTTAAAAGCTAAGTCTTGATATCTCTGTGTAAGTGCATCAAGTGTGTGTAAAGCGGCCTAAAACCAGCAGGGAAAATCAGCTCAGACCCATTCTGAGGATACATTTCCAACATAAAGAAGAAACAAGCAGGGCAAAACAGAGAGAAATTCTTCCAAAATGCGTTCAGGGACTGGCATGCAACCAGGATTGACCACATCTACAGCCCCAGCGGCAGAAGACATAAGGCTGGACACTCTTGGGGCTGAGACGATTGGTGAGGTTGGGAAAGCAAATGCAGACCCTTGAAAGGAATCCTGCGTGCTCCCCATTCCATGGGTCCCAACTCTCCAGGTTCAACGCAATCTTCCGACAGCGAAAGCACTCATTGGAAACCCAGCGGATGCTACACCGTGGGATCGGGAAAGCTTTCTGAAACTCACCTCAGTTTTCCTCTCCTGGTGCTCGTGTTCTCCATTCAGGCCCCCTTACTAACAATCTCCCCACTTGGAGACTCGGCGCCTTTCCATGCCTCTTTCGTACCGTCTGCAATTTGTCCGCAGGATGAACTGCAAGAGGGGGAACCAATGAGAGACTCGCTGGAGGTGTTTGGTCGGGCACATGTCACTCTCATTTCCCATCACGAAGAAGAATTCACCAGCGGTTCAGCCTGCCACCGCGGATCGACAATAGGGCGTGAAGCCATCCAGCCGTGTTGCGTCCCACTCACAAAAAAGCGACTTGGGAAATGGAGCTCAGGGGCCCTGCACTTCCCAAACCTGCAGAGTTCTAAACGATAACTATCGCCCCAAAATATATTGAGGTCAGGCTACGAAGAGGCGCTGAACGCAAGGCAGAACTGCAGGAAACGGATGTCAACGGGTACATCGGAATGGCCCCGATAGCACATGAAAAGCGCCAGAACGTGGACAATGATGCGGTTGGCCAAAAAGGGCGTATGCGTTTTTTCCTGAATATATTCAGGAAAAAACGCATACGCCCTTTTTGGCCAACCAAGCAACCTGGGAGAGCAAATCAGCACTACAAAGAAATCTCTCGCCCCCCCCCCGGGGCAAAAGGGCCAGGCGAAAAAAGTCTAAAAACCAGAAAGGCAGGACAGCCCACGGAGTCAAGGGAGCCTTGTTAAGCTGATGGGCGGGATGTCAATGGCCAACAGCCAATCTTCACAAGTGTATCCTCTTTCCCAAACCATGTAAAACACAGAACCACAGAGCATAGGGCACTTCCACACATGGGCGTTGACCTTGGGAAAATGAAAAAATCAACCAGACACAGGGACCCCAAAGTTGAGGGCTGCTGTCTTGACAAGAACCTCCACTCCGGTACACGTTTCATATCCCAGGAAAGAGCCAAGTGGACAAAGACGAGTGGACAAGTGGACAAAGACAAGTGGACAAGTGGACAAGTGGTGCTACGTAGGTCCAATGGAGTGTCACTCAGTCATGAAATCCACGTCATGAGGCTGGTAGCAGCATCCTGAGTGGATTTAGGTACGATCATCCTCAGTGAAATAAGTCCCACAAAAAAAGAAACTTATGATATCACTTATCGAGGGAATGTAAAAATCGCTCCCCATGAACGGAATCCCCAAACAGAACAGAGTCACGCTTTTAGAAAACACACTTATGCCTGCTTCAGGGGAAAGGTGAGGTGCGGTGACGCATAAAACTCGAGTTTGAAATGAGCACAGATACCCTTCCGAAAACCGAATATGGAATGGACACGACCTACTCCTTGCTCAATCAACTGGACTCACCAGACCCTGTTCATCGCACAAGTATCTATCCGACTAGTAAGCATCTTAAAAGCTAAGTCTTCATATCTCTGTGTAAGTGCATCAAGGGTGTGTAAAGCGGCCTAAAACCAGCAGGGAAAATCAGCTCAGACCCATTCTGAGGATACATTTCCAACATAAAGAAGAAACAAGCAGGGCAAAACAGAGAGAAATTCTTCCAAAATGCGTTCAGGGACTGGCATGCAACCAGGATTGACCACATCTACAGCCCCAGCGGCAGAAGACATAAGGCTGGACACTCTTGGGGCTGAGACGATTGGTGAGGTTGGGAAAGCAAATGCAGACCCTTGAAAGGAATCCTGCGTGCTCCCCATTCCATGGCTCCCAACTCTCCAGGTTCAACGCAATCTTCCGACAGCGATAGCACTCATTGGAAACCCAGCGGATGCTACACCGTGGGATCGGGAAAGCTTTCTGAAACTCACCTCAGTTTTCCTCTCCTGGTGCTCGTGTTCTCCATTCAGGCCCCCTTACTAACAATCTCCCCACTTGGAGACTCGGCGCCTTTCCATGCCTCTTTCGTACCGTCTGCAATTTGTCCGCAGGATGAACTGCAAGAGGGGGAACCAATGAGAGACTCGCTGGAGGTGTTTGGTCGGGCACATGTCACTCTCATTTCCCATCACGAAGAAGAATTCACCAGCGGTTCAGCCTGCCACCGCGGATCGACAATAGGGCGTGAAGCCATCCAGCCGTGTTGCGTCCCACTCACAAAAAAGCGACTTGGGAAATGGAGCTCAGGGGCCCTGCACTTCCCAAACCTGCAGAGTTCTAAACGATAACTATCGCCCCAAAATATATTGAGGTCAGGCTACGAAGAGGCGCTGAACGCAAGGCAGAACTGCAGGAAACGGATGTCAACGGGTACATCGGAATGGCCCCGATAGCACATGAAAAGCGCCAGAACGTGGACAATGATGCGGTTGGCCAAAAAGGGCGTATGCGTTTTTTCCTGAATATATTCAGGAAAAAACGCATACGCCCTTTTTGGCCAACCAAGCAACCTGGGAGAGCAAATCAGCACTACAAAGAAATCTCTCGCCCCCCCCCCGGGGCAAAAGGGCCAGGCGAAAAAAGTCTAAAAACCAGAAAGGCAGGACAGCCCACGGAGTCAAGGGAGCCTTGTTAAGCTGATGGGCGGGATGTCAATGGCCAACAGCCAATCTTCACAAGTGTATCCTCTTTCCCAAACCATGTAAAACACAGAACCACAGAGCATAGGGCACTTCCACACATGGGCGTTGACCTTGGGAAAATGAAAAAATCAACCAGACACAGGGACCCCAAAGTTGAGGGCTGCTGTCTTGACAAGAACCTCCACTCCGGTACACGTTTCATATCCCAGGAAAGAGCCAAGTGGACAAAGACGAGTGGACAAGTGGACAAAGACAAGTGGACAAGTGGACAAGTGGTGCTACGTAGGTCCAATGGAGTGTCACTCAGCCATGAAATCCACGTCATGAGGCTGGTAGCAGCATCCTGAGTGGATTTAGGTACGATCATCCTCAGTGAAATAAGTCCCACAAAAAAAGAAACTTATGATATCACTTATCGAGGGAATGTAAAAATCGCTCCCCATGAACGGAATCCCCAAACAGAACAGAGTCACGCTTTTAGAAAACACACTTATGCCTGCTTCAGGGGAAAGGTGAGGTGCGGTGACGCATAAAACTCGAGTTTGAAATGAGCACAGATACCCTTCCGAAAACCGAATATGGAATGGACACGACCTACTCCTTGCTCAATCAACTGGACTCACCAGACCCTGTTCATTGCACAAGTATCTATCCGACTAGTAAGCATCTTAAAAGCTAAGTCTTGATATCTCTGTGTAAGTGCATCAAGTGTGTGTAAAGCGGCCTAAAACCAGCAGGGAAAATCAGCTCAGACCCATTCTGAGGATACATTTCCAACACAAAGAAGAAACAAGCAGGGCAAAACAGAGAGAAATTCTTCCAAAATGCGTTCAGGGACTGGCATGCAACCAGGATTGACCACATCTACAGCCCCCGCGGCAGAAGACATAAGGCTGGACACTCTTGGGGCTGAGACGATTGGTGAGGTTGGGAAAGCAAATGCAGACCCTTGAAAGGAATCCTGCGTGCTCCCCATTCCATGGCTCCCAACTCTCCAGGTTCAACGCAATCTTCCGACAGCGAAAGCACTCATTGGAAACCCAGCGGATGCTACACCGTGGGATCGGGAAAGCTTTCTGAAACTCACCTCAGTTTTCCTCTCCTGGTGCTCGTGTTCTCCATTCAGGCCCCCTTACTAACAATCTCCCCACTTGGAGACTCGGCGCCTTTCCATGCCTCTTTCGTACCGTCTGCAATTTGTCCGCAGGATGAACTGCAAGAGGGGGAACCAATGAGAGACTCGCTGGAGGTGTTTGGTCGGGCACATGTCACTCTCATTTCCCATCACGAAGAAGAATTCACCAGCGGTTCAGCCTGCCACCGCGGATCGACAATAGGGCGTGAAGCCATCCAGCCGTGTTGCGTCCCACTCACAAAAAAGCGACTTGGGAAATGGAGCTCAGGGGCCCTGCACTTCCCAAACCTGCAGAGTTCTAAACGATAACTATCGCCCCAAAATATATTGAGGTCAGGCTACGAAGAGGCGCTGAACGCAAGGCAGAACTGCAGGAAACGGATGTCAACGGGTACATCGGAATGGCCCCGATAGCACATGAAAAGCGCCAGAACGTGGACAATGATGCGGTTGGCCAAAAAGGGCGTATGCGTTTTTTCCTGAATATATTCAGGAAAAAACGCATACGCCCTTTTTGGCCAACCAAGCAACCTGAGAGAGCAAATCAGCACTACAAAGAAATCTCTCGCCCCCCCCCCCGGGGCAAAAGGGCCAGGCGAAAAAAGTCTAAAAACCAGAAAGGCAGGACAGCCCACGGAGTCAAGGGAGCCTTGTTAAGCTGATGGGCGGGATGTCAATGGCCAACAGCCAATCTTCACAAGTGTATCCTCTTTCCCAAACCATGTAAAACACAGAAACACAGAGCATAGGGCACTTCCACACATGGGCGTTGACCTTGGGAAAATGAAAAAATCAACCAGACACAGGGACCCCAAAGTTGAGGGCTGCTGTCTTGACAAGAACCTCCACTCCGGTACACGTTTCATATCCCAGGAAAGAGCCAAGTGGACAAAGACGAGTGGACAAGTGGACAAAGACAAGTGGACAAGTGGACAAGTGGTGCTACGTAGGTCCAATGGAGTGTCACTCAGCCATGAAATCCACGTCATGAGGCTGGTAGCAGCATCCTGAGTGGATTTAGGTACGATCATCCTCAGTGAAATAAGTCCCACAAAAAAAGAAACTTATGATATCACTTATCGAGGGAATGTAAAAATCGCTCCCCATGAACGGAGTCCCCAAACAGAACAGAGTCACGCTTTTAGAAAACACACTTATGCCTGCTTCAGGGGAAAGGTGAGGTGCGGTGACGCATAAAACTCGAGTTTGAAATGAGCACAGATACCCTTCCGAAAACCGAATATGGAATGGACACGACCTACTCCTTGCTCAATCAACTGGACTCACCAGACCCTGTTCATCGCACAAGTATCTATCCGACTAGTAAGCATCTTAAAAGCTAAGTCTTGATATCTCTGTGTAAGTGCATCAAGGGTGTGTAAAGCGGCCTAAAACCAGCAGGGAAAATCAGCTCAGACCCATTCTGAGGATACATTTCCAACACAAAGAAGAAACAAGCAGGGCAAAACAGAGAGAAATTCTTCCAAAATGCGTTCAGGGACTGGCATGCAACCAGGATTGACCACATCTACAGCCCCAGCGGCAGAAGACATAAGGCTGGACACTCTTGGGGCTGAGACGATTGGTGAGGTTGGGAAAGCAAATGCAGACCCTTGAAAGGAATCCTGCGTGCTCCCCATTCCATGGCTCCCAACTCTCCAGGTTCAACGCAATCTTCCGACAGCGAAAGCACTCATTGGAAACCCAGCGGATGCTACACCGTGGGATCGGGAAAGCTTTCTGAAACTCACCTCAGTTTTCCTCTCCTGGTGCTCGTGTTCTCCATTCAGGCCCCCTTACTAACAATCTCCCCACTTGGAGACTCGGCGCCTTTCCATGCCTCTTTCGTACCGTCTGCAATTTGTCCGCAGGATGAACTGCAAGAGGGGGAACCAATGAGAGACTCGCTGGAGGTGTTTGGTCGGGCACATGTCACTCTCATTTCCCATCACGAAGAAGAATTCACCAGCGGTTCAGCCTGCCACCGCGGATCGACAATAGGGCGTGAAGCCATCCAGCCGTGTTGCGTCCCACTCACAAAAAAGCGACTTGGGAAATGGAGCTCAGGGGCCCTGCACTTCCCAAACCTGCAGAGTTCTAAACGATAACTATCGCCCCAAAATATATTGAGGTCAGGCTACGAAGAGGCGCTGAACGCAAGGCAGAACTGCAGGAAACGGATGTCAACGGGTACATCGGAATGGCCCCGATAGCACATGAAAAGCGCCAGAACGTGGACAATGATGCGGTTGGCCAAAAAGGGCGTATTCAGGAAAAAACGCATACGCCCTTTTTGGCCAACCAAGCAACCTGGGAGAGCAAATCAGCACTACAAAGAAATCTCTCGCCCCCCCCCGGGGGCAAAAGGGCCAGGCGAAAAAAGTCTAAAAACCAGAAAGGCAGGACAGCCCACGGAGTCAAGGGAGCCTTGTTAAGCTGATGGGCGGGATGTCAATGGCCAACAGCCAATCTTCACAAGTGTATCCTCTTTCCCAAACCATGTAAAACACAGAACCACAGAGCATAGGGCACTTCCACACATGGGCGTTGACCTTGGGAAAATGAAAAAATCAACCAGACACAGGGACCCCAAAGTTGAGGGCTGCTGTCTTGACAAGAACCTCCACTCCGGTACACGTTTCATATCCCAGGAAAGAGCCAAGTGGACAAAGACGAGTGGACAAGTGGACAAAGACAAGTGGACAAGTGGACAAGTGGTGCTACGTAGGTCCAATGGAGTGTCACTCAGCCATGAAATCCACGTCATGAGGCTGGTAGCAGCATCCTGAGTGGATTTAGGTACGATCATCCTCAGTGAAATAAGTCCCACAAAAAAAGAAACTTATGATATCACTTATCGAGGGAATGTAAAAATCGCTCCCCATGAACGGAATCCCCAAACAGAACAGAGTCACGCTTTTAGAAAACACACTTATGCCTGCTTCAGGGGAAAGGTGAGGTGCGGTGACGCATAAAACTCGAGTTTGAAATGAGCACAGATACCCTTCCGAAAACCGAATATGGAATGGACACGACCTACTCCTTGCTCAATCAACTGGACTCACCAGACCCTGTTCATCGCACAAGTATCTATCCGACTAGTAAGCATCTTAAAAGCTAAGTCTTCATATCTCTGTGTAAGTGCATCAAGGGTGTGTAAAGCGGCCTAAAACCAGCAGGGAAAATCAGCTCAGACCCATTCTGAGGATACATTTCCAACATAAAGAAGAAACAAGCAGGGCAAAACAGAGAGAAATTCTTCCAAAATGCGTTCAGGGACTGGCATGCAACCAGGATTGACCACATCTACAGCCCCAGCGGCAGAAGACATAAGGCTGGACACTCTTGGGGCTGAGACGATTGGTGAGGTTGGGAAAGCAAATGCAGACCCTTGAAAGGAATCCTGCGTGCTCCCCATTCCATGGCTCCCAACTCTCCAGGTTCAACGCAATCTTCCGACAGCGATAGCACTCATTGGAAACCCAGCGGATGCTACACCGTGGGATCGGGAAAGCTTTCTGAAACTCACCTCAGTTTTCCTCTCCTGGTGCTCGTGTTCTCCATTCAGGCCCCCTTACTAACAATCTCCCCACTTGGAGACTCGGCGCCTTTCCATGCCTCTTTCGTACCGTCTGCAATTTGTCCGCAGGATGAACTGCAAGAGGGGGAACCAATGAGAGACTCGCTGGAGGTGTTTGGTCGGGCACATGTCACTCTCATTTCCCATCACGAAGAAGAATTCACCAGCGGTTCAGCCTGCCACCGCGGATCGACAATAGGGCGTGAAGCCATCCAGCCGTGTTGCGTCCCACTCACAAAAAAGCGACTTGGGAAATGGAGCTCAGGGGCCCTGCACTTCCCAAACCTGCAGAGTTCTAAACGATAACTATCGCCCCAAAATATATTGAGGTCAGGCTACGAAGAGGCGCTGAACGCAAGGCAGAACTGCAGGAAACGGATGTCAACGGGTACATCGGAATGGCCCCGATAGCACATGAAAAGCGCCAGAACGTGGACAATGATGCGGTTGGCCAAAAAGGGCGTATGCGTTTTTTCCTGAATATATTCAGGAAAAAACGCATACGCCCTTTTTGGCCAACCAAGCAACCTGGGAGAGCAAATCAGCACTACAAAGAAATCTCTCGCCCCCCCCCGGGGCAAAAGGGCCAGGCGAAAAAAGTCTAAAAACCAGAAAGGCAGGACAGCCCACGGAGTCAAGGGAGCCTTGTTAAGCTGATGGGCGGGATGTCAATGGCCAACAGCCAATCTTCACAAGTGTATCCTCTTTCCCAAACCATGTAAAACACAGAACCACAGAGCATAGGGCACTTCCACACATGGGCGTTGACCTTGGGAAAATGAAAAAATCAACCAGACACAGGGACCCCAAAGTTGAGGGCTGCTGTCTTGACAAGAACCTCCACTCCGGTACACGTTTCATATCCCAGGAAAGAGCCAAGTGGACAAAGACGAGTGGACAAGTGGACAAAGACAAGTGGACAAGTGGACAAGTGGTGCTACGTAGGTCCAATGGAGTGTCACTCAGCCATGAAATCCACGTCATGAGGCTGGTAGCAGCATCCTGAGTGGATTTAGGTACGATCATCCTCAGTGAAATAAGTCCCACAAAAAAAGAAACTTATGATATCACTTATCGAGGGAATGTAAAAATCGCTCCCCATGAACGGAATCCCCAAACAGAACAGAGTCACGCTTTTAGAAAACACACTTATGCCTGCTTCAGGGGAAAGGTGAGGTGCGGTGACGCATAAAACTCGAGTTTGAAATGAGCACAGATACCCTTCCGAAAACCGAATATGGAATGGACACGACCTACTCCTTGCTCAATCAACTGGACTCACCAGACCCTGTTCATCGCACAAGTATCTATCCGACTAGTAAGCATCTTAAAAGCTAAGTCTTGATATCTCTGTGTAAGTGCATCAAGTGTGTGTAAAGCGGCCTAAAACCAGCAGGGAAAATCAGCTCAGACCCATTCTGAGGATACATTTCCAACATAAAGAAGAAACAAGCAGGGCAAAACAGAGAGAAATTCTTCCAAAATGCGTTCAGGGACTGGCATGCAACCAGGATTGACCACATCTACAGCCCCAGCGGCAGAAGACATAAGGCTGGACACTCTTGGGGCTGAGACGATTGGTGAGGTTGGGAAAGCAAATGCAGACCCTTGAAAGGAATCCTGCGTGCTCCCCATTCCATGGCTCCCAACTCTCCAGGTTCAACGCAATCTTCCGACAGCGAAAGCACTCATTGGAAACCCAGCGGATGCTACACCGTGGGATCGGGAAAGCTTTCTGAAACTCACCTCAGTTTTCCTCTCCTGGTGCTCGTGTTCTCCATTCAGGCCCCCTTACTAACAATCTCCCCACTTGGAGACTCGGCGCCTTTCCATGCCTCTTTCGTACCGTCTGCAATTTGTCCGCAGGATGAACTGCAAGAGGGGGAACCAATGAGAGACTCGCTGGAGGTGTTTGGTCGGGCACATGTCACTCTCATTTCCCATCACGAAGAAGAATTCACCAGCGGTTCAGCCTGCCACCGCGGATCGACAATAGGGCGTGAAGCCATCCAGCCGTGTTGCGTCCCACTCACAAAAAAGCGACTTGGGAAATGGAGCTCAGGGGCCCTGCACTTCCCAAACCTGCAGAGTTCTAAACGATAACTATCGCCCCAAAATATATTGAGGTCAGGCTACGAAGAGGCGCTGAACGCAAGGCAGAACTGCAGGAAACGGATGTCAACGGGTACATCGGAATGGCCCCGATAGCACATGAAAAGCGCCAGAACGTGGACAATGATGCGGTTGGCCAAAAAGGGCGTATTCAGGAAAAAACGCATACGCCCTTTTTGGCCAACCAAGCAACCTGGGAGAGCAAATCAGCACTACAAAGAAATCTCTCGCCCCCCCCCGGGGGCAAAAGGGCCAGGCGAAAAAAGTCTAAAAACCAGAAAGGCAGGACAGCCCACGGAGTCAAGGGAGCCTTGTTAAGCTGATGGGCGGGATGTCAATGGCCAACAGCCAATCTTCACAAGTGTATCCTCTTTCCCAAACCATGTAAAACACAGAACCACAGAGCATAGGGCACTTCCACACATGGGCGTTGACCTTGGGAAAATGAAAAAATCAACCAGACACAGGGACCCCAAAGTTGAGGGCTGCTGTCTTGACAAGAACCTCCACTCCGGTACACGTTTCATATCCCAGGAAAGAGCCAAGTGGACAAAGACGAGTGGACAAGTGGACAAAGACAAGTGGACAAGTGGACAAGTGGTGCTACGTAGGTCCAATGGAGTGTCACTCAGCCATGAAATCCACGTCATGAGGCTGGTAGCAGCATCCTGAGTGGATTTAGGTACGATCATCCTCAGTGAAATAAGTCCCACAAAAAAAGAAACTTATGATATCACTTATCGAGGGAATGTAAAAATCGCTCCCCATGAACGGAATCCCCAAACAGAACAGAGTCACGCTTTTAGAAAACACACTTATGCCTGCTTCAGGGGAAAGGTGAGGTGCGGTGACGCATAAAACTCGAGTTTGAAATGAGCACAGATACCCTTCCGAAAACCGAATATGGAATGGACACGACCTACTCCTTGCTCAATCAACTGGACTCACCAGACCCTGTTCATCGCACAAGTATCTATCCGACTAGTAAGCATCTTAAAAGCTAAGTCTTGATATCTCTGTGTAAGTGCATCAAGTGTGTGTAAAGCGGCCTAAAACCAGCAGGGAAAATCAGCTCAGACCCATTCTGAGGATACATTTCCAACACAAAGAAGAAACAAGCAGGGCAAAACAGAGAGAAATTCTTCCAAAATGCGTTCAGGGACTGGCATGCAACCAGGATTGACCACATCTACAGCCCCAGCGGCAGAAGACATAAGGCTGGACACTCTTGGGGCTGAGACGATTGGTGAGGTTGGGAAAGCAAATGCAGACCCTTGAAAGGAATCCTGCGTGCTCCCCATTCCATGGCTCCCAACTCTCCAGGTTCAACGCAATCTTCCGACAGCGAAAGCACTCATTGGAAACCCAGCGGATGCTACACCGTGGGATCGGGAAAGCTTTCTGAAACTCACCTCAGTTTTCCTCTCCTGGTGCTCGTGTTCTCCATTCAGGCCCCCTTACTAACAATCTCCCCACTTGGAGACTCGGCGCCTTTCCATGCCTCTTTCGTACCGTCTGCAATTTGTCCGCAGGATGAACTGCAAGAGGGGGAACCAATGAGAGACTCGCTGGAGGTGTTTGGTCGGGCACATGTCACTCTCATTTCCCATCACGAAGAAGAATTCACCAGAGGTTCAGCCTGCCACCGGATCGACAATAGGGCGTGAAGCCATCCAGCCGTGTTGCGTCCCACTCACAAAAAAGCGACTTGGGAAATGGAGCTCAGGGGCCCTGCACTTCCCAAACCTGCAGAGTTCTAAACGATAACTATCGCCCCAAAATATATTGAGGTCAGGCTACGAAGAGGCGCTGAACGCAAGGCAGAACTGCAGGAAACGGATGTCAACGGGTACATCGGAATGGCCCCGATAGCACATGAAAAGCGCCAGAACGTGGACAATGATGCGGTTGGCCAAAAAGGGCGTATGCGTTTTTTCCTGAATATATTCAGGAAAAAACGCATACGCCCTTTTTGGCCAACCAAGCAACCTGGGAGAGCAAATCAGCACTACAAAGAAATCTCTCGCCCCCCCCCCCGGGGCAAAAGGGCCAGGCGAAAAAAGTCTAAAAACCAGAAAGGCAGGACAGCCCACGGAGTCAAGGGAGCCTTGTTAAGCTGATGGGCGGGATGTCAATGGCCAACAGCCAATCTTCACAAGTGTATCCTCTTTCCCAAACCATGTAAAACACAGAACCACAGAGCATAGGGCACTTCCACACATGGGCGTTGACCTTGGGAAAATGAAAAAATCAACCAGACACAGGGACCCCAAAGTTGAGGGCTGCTGTCTTGACAAGAACCTCCACTCCGGTACACGTTTCATATCCCAGGAAAGAGCCAAGTGGACAAAGACGAGTGGACAAGTGGACAAAGACAAGTGGACAAGTGGTGCTACGTAGGTCCAATGGAGTGTCACTCAGCCATGAAATCCACGTCATGAGGCTGGTAGCAGCATCCTGAGTGGATTTAGGTACGATCATCCTCAGTGAAATAAGTCCCACAAAAAAAGAAACTTATGATATCACTTATCGAGGGAATGTAAAAATCGCTCCCCATGAACGGAATCCCCAAACAGAACAGAGTCACGCTTTTAGAAAACACACTTATGCCTGCTTCAGGGGAAAGGTGAGGTGCGGTGACGCATAAAACTCGAGTTTGAAATGAGCACAGATACCCTTCCGAAAACCGAATATGGAATGGACACGACCTACTCCTTGCTCAATCAACTGGACTCACCAGACCCTGTTCATCGCACAAGTATCTATCCGACTAGTAAGCATCTTAAAAGCTAAGTCTTGATATCTCTGTGTAAGTGCATCAAGTGTGTGTAAAGCGGCCTAAAACCAGCAGGGAAAATCAGCTCAGACCCATTCTGAGGATACATTTCCAACACAAAGAAGAAACAAGCAGGGCAAAACAGAGAGAAATTCTTCCAAAATGCGTTCAGGGACTGGCATGCAACCAGGATTGACCACATCTACAGCCCCAGCGGCAGAAGACATAAGGCTGGACACTCTTGGGGCTGAGACGATTGGTGAGGTTGGGAAAGCAAATGCAGACCCTTGAAAGGAATCCTGCGTGCTCCCCATTCCATGGCTCCCAACTCTCCAGGTTCAACGCAATCTTCCGACAGCGAAAGCACTCATTGGAAACCCAGCGGATGCTACACCGTGGGATCGGGAAAGCTTTCTGAAACTCACCTCAGTTTTCCTCTCCTGGTGCTCGTGTTCTCCATTCAGGCCCCCTTACTAACAATCTCCCCACTTGGAGACTCGGCGCCTTTCCATGCCTCTTTCGTACCGTCTGCAATTTGTCCGCAGGATGAACTGCAAGAGGGGGAACCAATGAGAGACTCGCTGGAGGTGTTTGGTCGGGCACATGTCACTCTCATTTCCCATCACGAAGAAGAATTCACCAGCGGTTCAGCCTGCCACCGCGGATCGACAATAGGGCGTGAAGCCATCCAGCCGTGTTGCGTCCCACTCACAAAAAAGCGACTTGGGAAATGGAGCTCAGGGGCCCTGCACTTCCCAAACCTGCAGAGTTCTAAACGATAACTATCGCCCCAAAATATATTGAGGTCAGGCTACGAAGAGGCGCTGAACGCAAGGCAGAACTGCAGGAAACGGATGTCAACGGGTACATCGGAATGGCCCCGATAGCACATGAAAAGCGCCAGAACGTGGACAATGATGCGGTTGGCCAAAAAGGGCGTATTCAGGAAAAAACGCATACGCCCTTTTTGGCCAACCAAGCAACCTGGGAGAGCAAATCAGCACTACAAAGAAATCTCTCGCCCCCCCCCGGGGGCAAAAGGGCCAGGCGAAAAAAGTCTAAAAACCAGAAAGGCAGGACAGCCCACGGAGTCAAGGGAGCCTTGTTAAGCTGATGGGCGGGATGTCAATGGCCAACAGCCAATCTTCACAAGTGTATCCTCTTTCCCAAACCATGTAAAACACAGAACCACAGAGCATAGGGCACTTCCACACATGGGCGTTGACCTTGGGAAAATGAAAAAATCAACCAGACACAGGGACCCCAAAGTTGAGGGCTGCTGTCTTGACAAGAACCTCCACTCCGGTACACGTTTCATATCCCAGGAAAGAGCCAAGTGGACAAAGACGAGTGGACAAGTGGACAAAGACAAGTGGACAAGTGGACAAGTGGTGCTACGTAGGTCCAATGGAGTGTCACTCAGCCATGAAATCCACGTCATGAGGCTGGTAGCAGCATCCTGAGTGGATTTAGGTACGATCATCCTCAGTGAAATAAGTCCCACAAAAAAAGAAACTTATGATATCACTTATCGAGGGAATGTAAAAATCGCTCCCCATGAACGGAATCCCCAAACAGAACAGAGTCACGCTTTTAGAAAACACACTTATGCCTGCTTCAGGGGAAAGGTGAGGTGCGGTGACGCATAAAACTCGAGTTTGAAATGAGCACAGATACCCTTCCGAAAACCGAATATGGAATGGACACGACCTACTCCTTGCTCAATCAACTGGACTCACCAGACCCTGTTCATCGCACAAGTATCTATCCGACTAGTAAGCATCTTAAAAGCTAAGTCTTGATATCTCTGTGTAAGTGCATCAAGTGTGTGTAAAGCGGCCTAAAACCAGCAGGGAAAATCAGCTCAGACCCATTCTGAGGATACATTTCCAACATAAAGAAGAAACAAGCAGGGCAAAACAGAGAGAAATTCTTCCAAAATGCGTTCAGGGACTGGCATGCAACCAGGATTGACCACATCTACAGCCCCAGCGGCAGAAGACATAAGGCTGGACACTCTTGGGGCTGAGACGATTGGTGAGGTTGGGAAAGCAAATGCAGACCCTTGAAAGGAATCCTGCGTGCTCCCCATTCCATGGGTCCCAACTCTCCAGGTTCAACGCAATCTTCCGACAGCGAAAGCACTCATTGGAAACCCAGCGGATGCTACACCGTGGGATCGGGAAAGCTTTCTGAAACTCACCTCAGTTTTCCTCTCCTGGTGCTCGTGTTCTCCATTCAGGCCCCCTTACTAACAATCTCCCCACTTGGAGACTCGGCGCCTTTCCATGCCTCTTTCGTACCGTCTGCAATTTGTCCGCAGGATGAACTGCAAGAGGGGGAACCAATGAGAGACTCGCTGGAGGTGTTTGGTCGGGCACATGTCACTCTCATTTCCCATCACGAAGAAGAATTCACCAGAGGTTCAGCCTGCCACCGGATCGACAATAGGGCGTGAAGCCATCCAGCCGTGTTGCGTCCCACTCACAAAAAAGCGACTTGGGAAATGGAGCTCAGGGGCCCTGCACTTCCCAAACCTGCAGAGTTCTAAACGATAACTATCGCCCCAAAATATATTGAGGTCAGGCTACGAAGAGGCGCTGAACGCAAGGCAGAACTGCAGGAAACGGATGTCAACGGGTACATCGGAATGGCCCCGATAGCACATGAAAAGCGCCAGAACGTGGACAATGATGCGGTTGGCCAAAAAGGGCGTATGCGTTTTTTCCTGAATATATTCAGGAAAAAACGCATACGCCCTTTTTGGCCAACCAAGCAACCTGGGAGAGCAAATCAGCACTACAAAGAAATCTCTCGCCCCCCCCCCCGGGGCAAAAGGGCCAGGCGAAAAAAGTCTAAAAACCAGAAAGGCAGGACAGCCCACGGAGTCAAGGGAGCCTTGTTAAGCTGATGGGCGGGATGTCAATGGCCAACAGCCAATCTTCACAAGTGTATCCTCTTTCCCAAACCATGTAAAACACAGAACCACAGAGCATAGGGCACTTCCACACATGGGCGTTGACCTTGGGAAAATGAAAAAATCAACCAGACACAGGGACCCCAAAGTTGAGGGCTGCTGTCTTGACAAGAACCTCCACTCCGGTACACGTTTCATATCCCAGGAAAGAGCCAAGTGGACAAAGACGAGTGGACAAGTGGACAAAGACAAGTGGACAAGTGGACAAGTGGTGCTACGTAGGTCCAATGGAGTGTCACTCAGCCATGAAATCCACGTCATGAGGCTGGTAGCAGCATCCTGAGTGGATTTAGGTACGATCATCCTCAGTGAAATAAGTCCCACAAAAAAAGAAACTTATGATATCACTTATCGAGGGAATGTAAAAATCGCTCCCCATGAACGGAATCCCCAAACAGAACAGAGTCACGCTTTTAGAAAACACACTTATGCCTGCTTCAGGGGAAAGGTGAGGTGCGGTGACGCATAAAACTCGAGTTTGAAATGAGCACAGATACCCTTCCGAAAACCGAATATGGAATGGACACGACCTACTCCTTGCTCAATCAACTGGACTCACCAGACCCTGTTCATCGCACAAGTATCTATCCGACTAGTAAGCATCTTAAAAGCTAAGTCTTGATATCTCTGTGTAAGTGCATCAAGGGTGTGTAAAGCGGCCTAAAACCAGCAGGGAAAATCAGCTCAGACCCATTCTGAGGATACATTTCCAACATAAAGAAGAAACAAGCAGGGCAAAACAGAGAGAAATTCTTCCAAAATGCGTTCAGGGACTGGCATGCAACCAGGATTGACCACATCTACAGCCCCCGCGGCAGAAGACATAAGGCTGGACACTCTTGGGGCTGAGACGATTGGTGAGGTTGGGAAAGCAAATGCAGACCCTTGAAAGGAATCCTGCGTGCTCCCCATTCCATGGGTCCCAACTCTCCAGGTTCAACGCAATCTTCCGACAGCGAAAGCACTCATTGGAAACCCAGCGGATGCTACACCGTGGGATCGGGAAAGCTTTCTGAAACTCACCTCAGTTTTCCTCTCCTGGTGCTCGTGTTCTCCATTCAGGCCCCCTTACTAACAATCTCCCCACTTGGAGACTCGGCGCCTTTCCATGCCTCTTTCGTACCGTCTGCAATTTGTCCGCAGGATGAACTGCAAGAGGGGGAACCAATGAGAGACTCGCTGGAGGTGTTTGGTCGGGCACATGTCACTCTCATTTCCCATCACGAAGAAGAATTCACCAGCGGTTCAGCCTGCCACCGCGGATCGACAATAGGGCGTGAAGCCATCCAGCCGTGTTGCGTCCCACTCACAAAAAAGCGACTTGGGAAATGGAGCTCAGGGGCCCTGCACTTCCCAAACCTGCAGAGTTCTAAACGATAACTATCGCCCCAAAATATATTGAGGTCAGGCTACGAAGAGGCGCTGAACGCAAGGCAGAACTGCAGGAAACGGATGTCAACGGGTACATCGGAATGGCCCCGATAGCACATGAAAAGCGCCAGAACGTGGACAATGATGCGGTTGGCCAAAAAGGGCGTATGCGTTTTTTCCTGAATATATTCAGGAAAAAACGCATACGCCCTTTTTGGCCAACCAAGCAACCTGGGAGAGCAAATCAGCACTACAAAGAAATCTCTCGCCCCCCCCCGGGGCAAAAGGGCCAGGCGAAAAAAGTCTAAAAACCAGAAAGGCAGGACAGCCCACGGAGTCAAGGGAGCCTTGTTAAGCTGATGGGCGGGATGTCAATGGCCAACAGCCAATCTTCACAAGTGTATCCTCTTTCCCAAACCATGTAAAACACAGAACCACAGAGCATAGGGCACTTCCACACATGGGCGTTGACCTTGGGAAAATGAAAAAATCAACCAGACACAGGGACCCCAAAGTTGAGGGCTGCTGTCTTGACAAGAACCTCCACTCCGGTACACGTTTCATATCCCAGGAAAGAGCCAAGTGGACAAAGACGAGTGGACAAGTGGACAAAGACAAGTGGACAAGTGGACAAGTGGTGCTACGTAGGTCCAATGGAGTGTCACTCAGCCATGAAATCCACGTCATGAGGCTGGTAGCAACATCCTGAGTGGATTTAGGTACGATCATCCTCAGTGAAATAAGTCCCACAAAAAAAGAAACTTATGATATCACTTATCGAGGGAATGTAAAAATCGCTCCCCATGAACGGAATCCCCAAACAGAACAGAGTCACGCTTTTAGAAAACACACTTATGCCTGCTTCAGGGGAAAGGTGAGGTGCGGTGACGCATAAAACTCGAGTTTGAAATGAGCACAGATACCCTTCCGAAAACCGAATATGGAATGGACACGACCTACTCCTTGCTCAATCAACTGGACTCACCAGACCCTGTTCATCGCACAAGTATCTATCCGACTAGTAAGCATCTTAAAAGCTAAGTCTTGATATCTCTGTGTAAGTGCATCAAGGGTGTGTAAAGCGGCCTAAAACCAGCAGGGAAAATCAGCTCAGACCCATTCTGAGGATACATTTCCAACACAAAGAAGAAACAAGCAGGGCAAAACAGAGAGAAATTCTTCCAAAATGCGTTCAGGGACTGGCATGCAACCAGGATTGACCACATCTACAGCCCCCGCGGCAGAAGACATAAGGCTGGACACTCTTGGGGCTGAGACGATTGGTGAGGTTGGGAAAGCAAATGCAGACCCTTGAAAGGAATCCTGCGTGCTCCCCATTCCATGGGTCCCAACTCTCCAGGTTCAACGCAATCTTCCGACAGCGAAAGCACTCATTGGAAACCCAGCGGATGCTACACCGTGGGATCGGGAAAGCTTTCTGAAACTCACCTCAGTTTTCCTCTCCTGGTGCTCGTGTTCTCCATTCAGGCCCCCTTACTAACAATCTCCCCACTTGGAGACTCGGCGCCTTTCCATGCCTCTTTCGTACCGTCTGCAATTTGTCCGCAGGATGAACTGCAAGAGGGGGAACCAATGAGAGACTCGCTGGAGGTGTTTGGTCGGGCACATGTCACTCTCATTTCCCATCACGAAGAAGAATTCACCAGCGGTTCAGCCTGCAACCGCGGATCGACAATAGGGCGTGAAGCCATCCAGCCGTGTTGCGTCCCACTCACAAAAAAGCGACTTGGGAAATGGAGCTCAGGGGCCCTGCACTTCCCAAACCTGCAGAGTTCTAAACGATAACTATCGCCCCAAAATATATTGAGGTCAGGCTACGAAGAGGCGCTGAACGCAAGGCAGAACTGCAGGAAACGGATGTCAACGGGTACATCGGAATGGCCCCGATAGCACATGAAAAGCGCCAGAACGTGGACAATGATGCGGTTGGCCAAAAAGGGCGTATGCGTTTTTTCCTGAATATATTCAGGAAAAAACGCATACGCCCTTTTTGGCCAACCAAGCAACCTGGGAGAGCAAATCAGCACTACAAAGAAATCTCTCGCCCCCCCCCGGGGCAAAAGGGCCAGGCGAAAAAAGTCTAAAAACCAGAAAGGCAGGACAGCCCACGGAGTCAAGGGAGCCTTGTTAAGCTGATGGGCGGGATGTCAATGGCCAACAGCCAATCTTCACAAGTGTATCCTCTTTCCCAAACCATGTAAAACACAGAACCACAGAGCATAGGGCACTTCCACACATGGGCGTTGAC